>NC_135234.1:142430178-142744679 GCF_051348905.1 Ranitomeya variabilis | reverse complement strand
ACTAAGCAATGCAGGATCCCCTGGTGCCAATGCGAAGGCCCAATCTTGAGGGTCACCGTGCAAAAAGGAAATGATAATCTTAACTTGCTGAACGGCATCACCAGAGGAACGAGGTTTCAAAGAAAGAAACAACTTACAATTGTTCCTAAAATTCAGGAACCTAGATCTATCTCCAGAAAACAACTCCGGAATAGGTATTCTAGGCTCTGACATAGGACTGTGAACAACAAAATCCTGAATACTTTGAACCCTAGCAGCAAGATGATCCAGACTGGAAGCCAAGCTCTGGACATCCATGTCAGCAGCTGAACTCAGAGCCACACCAAGATTAAGAGGAGGAGAGAAGCTAGCCACAGCAGCTAGACACACGGCAACAACAACAACAACAAAAATTCTCAAGGCTTCTTTTCTCCTGCTTCTGCCATGCAATTAACACTTTATGGGCCGGCTGTACTGTTATGATCCTTAGTGGCTGAGGATCACGAATAGACCAGCAAGTGAATAAACTAAGGACAAGCTCTAGGGAGATGGTAACTGGACTGATCGCAAATCTGAACCTATCCAACACAACTAGAGGTAGCCGGTGAACGTGCCTAAAAAATTCCTAGACGTCTCGAGCCAGCCTAAGGAACTAGCTACCCCTAAAGAGAAAGAAAGACCTCGCTTGCCTCCAGAGAAACAATCCCCAAAGATATAGAAGCCCCCAACAAATATTAACGGTGAAGTAAGAAGAAGGCACATACACAGGGGTGAAATCAGATTCAGCAAAAGAGGCCCACTAGTACTAGAAAGCAGAAAATAGAGCAGGGGTCAATGCGATCAATAAAAAACCCTTACAAAATATCCATCCTGAGATTTCAAGAACCCACGCACCAACTAATGGTGTGTGGGGAGAAACTCAGTCCACTAGAGCATCCAGCAAGCGAGGGAATCACATTTTAGCAAGCTGGACAAGAAAACAAGATAAACACTGCTGATCAAAAAATGAGCAAAGAAAACTTAGCTTGTCCTGGATGGACTGGGAGCAAGGTAGTCAGAAGGAATCTGAGTAGCACTGATTACATCGACAGCCGGCAACAAGTGGAAGTAAAGCAGAGCTATATAGGAACCTCCCAGAGGATAACGAACCAGCTGATAGCCAGAGACCAGCAGGATAACAAACAAAGCCACCAGGGGGAGCCCAAAGCAAAAGTCACACCATACCACCAGTGACCACAAGAGGGAGCCTGAAAACAGAGTTCACAACACCCCCCCCTTTTGCCCCAATCAAAATAAAACAATAAAAAAATAAACCTACACATATTTGGTATCGCCGAGTTCAGAATCACCCTATCTATCAATAAAAAAGGGATCAACCTGATCGTTAAACAGCGTAGTATGAAAAAAAAGTCAAAATGCCAAAATTATGGTTTTTTTGGTCGCCGCAACATTGTATTAAAATGCAATAATGGGCGATCAAAAGAATGTATCTGCACCAAAATGGTATCATTAAAAATGTCAGCCCTCACCCGACCACAGATCACGAAAAATGGAGATGCTACCGTTATCAGAAAATTGCACAATTTTTTTTTTCAGTAAACATTGGAATTTTTTTTACCACTTAGATAAAAGACAACCTAGAAATATTTGGTGTCTGTGAACTCATAATGACCTGAAAAATCAAAATGGCAGGTCAGTTTTAGCATTTAGTGAACCTAGCAAAAAAGCCAAACAAAAAACAAGTGTGGGATTGCAGTTTTTTTTGCAATTTCATCACACTTGGAATTTTTTTCCTGTTTTCTGTTACACGACATGGTAAAACCAATGGTATTGTTCAAAAGTACAACTCATCCCGCAAAAAATAAGCCCCCACATGGCCATATTGACTGAAAAATAAAAAAGTTATGGCGCTGGAAAGAAGAGGAGTGAAAAATTAAAAAGAAAAACGAAAAAAGCTCCGGGGGTGAAGGGATTAATACTGAATGTGTGCCAGCCCATTTTTTTCTTTGTTTGTGATTTGCAGTCCAATAGCACAATGTAATCAAAGCTGTACATGGTGGAAGAACTGTATTAGCTAGTGACTGATTAATACAGCAGAGAAACTGAAGCATGTGCTACATTGAGATCTGCCATTGGCAGGTGAAGACGTTTGTTGTTTTCTCAGGCACTTCGAAAAGGCTGCAAAATTTGTTAAGAGGGGAAACTGAGGCACCAGTGATGTAATTCCACCCTTAATTATATTGGAAAAATGTTTACAAGGAGGCAAGCAGGCAAGGAGGAAGAATACCAACTATCAAACTTATCCTGTAGTGTCTGTTGGGATCCCTTCTCACTTCTTGTTGCTTTTTCATGGTCCAAAAGCTTGAAAAGGATTAGATACAGTTCTCAGATTGTCATACAGATCATTCCAAGGCAATAGTAGAGCAGTACTTTTAATTTGCTTAACATTGAATCTTCTGGGAAATCTCAACATAGTTTATAAATTCAAATTTAATCTCTCGTGTGCATTTAGGGTACCGTCACACTCAGCAACTTTCCAACGATCACGACCAGCGATACGACCTGGCCGTGATCGTTGGAAAGTCCTTGTGTGGTCGCTGGAGAGCTGTCACACAGACAGCTCTCCAGCGACCAACGATGCCAAAGTCCCCGGGTAACCAGGGTAAACATCGGGTTACTAAGTGCAGGGCCGCGCTTAGTAACCCGATGTTTACCCTGGTTACCATTGTAAATGTAAAAAAACCCACTACATACTTACATTCCGGTGCCTGTCACGTCCCCGGCGTCCGCTTCCCTGCACTCCTCCTGCATCCTGTGTAAGCGCGGCCGTAAAGCAGAGAGGTGACGTCACCGCTGTGCTCTGATGTACGGCCGGCCGGCGCTGACACAGGATGCAGGAGGAGTGCAAGGAAGCGGAGGCCCGGGGACGTGACAGGCACAGGAATGTAAGTATGTAGTGTTTTTTTTTTTACATTTACAATGGTAACCAGGGTAAACATCGGGTTACTAAGCGCGGCCCTGCGCTTAGTAACCCGATATTTACCCTGGTTAGCAGTGAAGACATCGCTGCATCGGCGACACACACGCCGATGCAGCGATGTCAGCGGGTGATCCAGCGACGAAATAAAGTTTCAAACGATCTGCTACGACGTACGATTCTCAGCGGGGTCCCTGATCGCAGTAGCGTGTCAGACACAGTGAGATCGTAACTATATCGCTGGAACGTCATGGATCGTGCCATCGTAGCGACCAAAGTGCCACTGTGAGACGGTACCCTTAGGCTACTTTCACACTAACGTTAACTGCAATATGTCGCAAATGTGTCGTTTTGCCGAAAAAACGCATCCTGCAAAAGTGCTTGCAGGATGCGTTTTTTCAGCATTGACTAACATTAGCGACGCATTTGCGACGCATTGCCACACGTCGCAACCGTCGTGCGACGGTTGTGCCGTGCTGTGGCGGACCGTCAGGACCAAAAAACGTTACATGTAACGTTTTTTGCTCCCGATGGTCCATTTTTTCCAACCGCGCATGCGCGGCCGGAACTCCGCCCCCACCTCCCCGCACTTCCCCGCACCTCACAATGGGGCAGCAGATGCGCTGGAAAAATGCATCCGCTGCACCCGTTGTGCGGCGGAGACAACGCTAGCGTCGGGGACCTCGGCCCGACGCACCGCGACGGGCCGAGCCCGACGCTAGTGTGAAAGAAGCCTTAGTGTGTCACATCTTACACTGGCAAATTGTCTCTTCAGAGAAGAAGAGGACTAGAACTCTAGTGTCACCTATTGGAAGTAGCAATCCTAAAAGTAAATATTGACCCTTCAAATTGTCAGTGCAAAGTGTGAGATCTGGCTTAGGCTACTTTCACGGACAGTGTGTAAAGTAGCACAACAGGGGCAGTGGATGCAGTTTTTTAACGCATCCACTGCCTTATTGTAATGTCCGGGGAGGAGGGGGCAGAATTTCGGCCGCACATGCGCGGTTGGAATTGGCAGACACGATGCACAAAAAAAATTACATGTAACGTTTTTTTGTGCGGACGGTCCGCCAAAACACGATACATCTGTTGCATGACGGATGCGACGTGTAGCCATACATCGCAATGCGTAGCTAATGTAAGTCTATGGGGAAAAAACGCATTCCTGAGACAACTTTGCAGGATGCGTTTTTTCTCCTAAACGACACATTGCGACGTATTCCAAACGACGCTAGTGTGAAAGTAGCCTTAGCTGGGTGAGAGGCATCTGATCAAGGTCCAAGGGGTAACATTTTTCACTGTGGAGAGTGACATATCAAGGAAGGCATGCTAAGGTGAGGTGACTTTTAAGCCTTACAACGCTCCTCTGGAAAACATTCAAATCATCACTTCAGAGAGGAAAAGGACTAGAACTCTAGTGCCACCTATTGGAAGTAGCAATACTAAAAGTCAACATCACCCAGCTAAACCAGATCTCACAGTTTGCAGTCACAACGGGCAGTGCCCCGAAACACAGTGTCTGCAAATTGAGATACTGGTTTGGCTTTTATCTTAAGTCATGTGGCAAGACTCATTAAATGGTTGATATTGACTTTTAGGATTGCTACTTCCAAGAGGTGGCACTACAATTCTAGTCTTCTTCCTCTCTAAAGAGCATATTAAATTTCCCCAACTAGCATTGCAAAGCATAAAAGTCTTGTCATCTTGACATGCCAGGCTTGACATGTCACTCTCCGCAAGGAGAAATGCTACCCCTTGGATCCCGGTCAGACGCCTCTCACCCAGCCAAATCAGATCTCTCACTTTGCACTGACGACGGGCAGTACGCCAAAACCCAGCATCATTATACAGTATTGAGATTCTGGTTTGACATTTATCCTGCATTGCACCTCAACTCTTTTTAAACCTGGACATGGTGGCATCATAGAAGAGAATTATGGGACCATGACAGGCATAGGCATCTGACTCGGAACACATCCTATAGTGGATTGTCTTCATTGTGCTAATTCTGTCAGTGCAGTTATTTATCTCCAGAGTCATTTTTTACCAAAGAAAAAAATAACCTCACCCTTAAATAATTCACATACAATAATTGTATATAACTTTGCCATTGTGCACATCAGTCACGAGGTAAGACAATATAGTAATGTTTCTCATACATTTCCTTGTACTCAGGAATTTTTTAATGTACTGTGTGCATATTAGAAGCATTATTATTGCCAGGGTAGCAATTTTCGATGACACTTATGTTTCTGTGGGGAAAAATGTGGAGGAATGAGTGTAATATGTTGCTATGTGTCACATTATTGAGAGTTTTCATGTTTTTTTTTTTTTTTAAAAAATAGAAAGAGCTGAAAAGTTTATAGCCAAATATCTTATAATAACATTTGTGAGCTGGAAGTTGTTATTCTACATGAAATGACATAGCAAACTATATTTTATATTACACACAACAGATATTTTTTGTATGAACTAATATAATGCTATTTTAATTTTTTTAGGCTCTGACATGTAATTTATTCCAGGAAAAGTTTGCATGATATATATTTATTTCCAGGATTTATGTACTGTACTGTAAATAATGAGAAGTGTTGACAAGTTCCTTGGCGTAAAGACACAATTTAACAGTCTAATGTATACCATTCATGTGTAGAACGTTGTTCCTATAGCAACTAATAGTCTTAGATCGTCATTGCTAAAGGACAGATATTGTATTAATGTTACCTGTCAATTGTGAATTCTAAAATAAGATAAGAAAAATAGACAAAATGAGAATAAAATGAAATATCATTTCAATTAAAATAGTGTTGTAATTGCTTAATATATTTTCTTCATAGCATTTCAAACAACAAATAACCCATTGACATAAACTCTTCAGTAGCATTGAAGCTGGGATTAGGGAAATCATTATGTGAATCTAATTGAGACGTAAAAAAAGATTCTTCTGAATTCGCTTTTCCAATTGTTGATAAATTGTCTGCTTCAATGTTTCCAGGCGTATTCGTATGTGCATTTACATGACCAATATAGATAGTCCTTGTGGTTCCTTCTTTCCACAACTTATTCCATACCTCTGGTCCTCTCCGGAGTGGTTTCCCATTTACTGTCCGTTGGTTTTGGTGCCATGTGCGCATCCACACAGTTAGGCCTTGATACACTGCCCAACTATCAGTGTAGATATACACTTCACCTTGAGTTTCTTCAATGATCATCAATACAGCCATGAGTTCTGCAAACTGACTCTATCCAGCATCTCCTGTTTCATGTAGTACAGTCTCTGTGGAAGGCTGGATAGCAGCTGCTGTCCAAGAGCGTACTTTATATGTCACTGTAGCAGAACCATCTGTGAACCAACTTTTACCTCTCTGTTCTTCATTTAGCTGATCCCAGAGAGGGGCTTCCAGATAGGGCCCCCCTTCTACTTGTAGGAGTGGCTCCTCCATCTGTTGAGACTCAAAGTTCACTAGTCCTGCCAGTTGTTGGTTGACAGCTGAAGGTGCTTGTCCACACAGTTTTCCTCTTTCAGACAAATACCATTTCCACTGCTGCAAAGTCTGCTTTTGGGCAACTGAGGTACGAGCCGCAAGGCCTTCTTGATGCACCCAGTTACTTATAGGCAGATCTGTACGAACAGTGACTGGTTGAAGTCCCGTTGCTGCTTCTAAGTGTTGTAAAGCAGTACAAGCTGCTAAAAGTTGTTTCTCAAAAGGGATGTATCGTCGTTGGGTCAATTTAATTGTTTAGACCAGAATCCTATAGGAACTTTTCTTGCCCCTGCAGTTCAGGCCTTTTGCCACAGTCCCCAGGACATGCCATGATCAGTCACTGACACATCCAAGATGAAAGGTTGGTTTGGTTTGATAAGCCCTAATCTGTTATGGGCTTGTATAGCTTGTTTGGCACAGTTCAAAGCATCATCCTGGGCCTTGTTCCAAGAAAAACTGGCTTTCTTTCTGGTCACATCATATATTGGTCTGAGAATCAGTCAGGATGAGGCACAAATAATCTCCAGAAGCCAAATAAACCCAGCAAAGATTGAGCCTCTTTCACATTAGTACACTCCTTCAGATTTGAAATAGTGTGCAAAACTGGTTGTGGTATTATTTTCTCTGGTCCATGCCAAATCATTCCCAGAAACTATACTTGTTGGGGGGATCCTTGCACCTTATCTTGATTAATGGCCCACCCCCGACTCAACATCCACTCGATCAGTATATTTAAATCCACTTGAACAGTCTCTTGGGTATTACCTGACACTATAATGTCATCAATGTAATGGTACATGATGCAGGTCAAAGGTTTGGGTATATTTTCAAGGTCTCTTGCCACTAGTCCATGACATATTGTTGGTGAATGTACATACTCCTGTGGTTCGACAGTGGGTGCATATTGCTGTCCTTCCCAAGTGAAAGCAAACTGATCCTGAGAGCTGTCGTGGATATCGATGGAAAAAAAACACATTAGCCAAGTCTATTACTGCATGCCATATGCCTGCATTCTGTGCAATATTCTCCACAAAAAAAAAAAAAAAAAACATCTGGGACTGCTGCATGCAGTGGTGGAGCCATTTTGTTCAATCCTCTGTAATCAATAGTTAAACGCCAGGAACCATCTGGTTTTTGGGCTGGAAACACCGGACTGTTGAAAGGGCTAACTGCATGCCTGAAGACTCCGGCTTGTTATAGCAGATGAATTGTCTCTGTGATTTCTTTATGTCCTCCAGAGATGCGATACTGCTTCAGGTTCACTGAGATTGCTGGAGCTGGGATGTACACTGGAGTCCACTTGGCCTTCCCTCTCACAATAGGCTTAATGGCTGAAACACAAAGAGCACGGATGACAGTACCAAATGTATAGCGCTCATTTTCAGTGTCAATAGTTTGTCCTTGCAAAATGTCCATACCCAGAATGTTATCAGGTAAATCTGAGGTGAGTACGGAAGCCTTGACCACAGGCCCTTTTCCGATACGCATCTGGCAATTTACCTTATATGCAGGAGTTTGAGTACCTCCCAAACCCTCAATCATTACACAACCAAAGGATTTTCCTTTCCCTGAGCCTTGAAATAGTGATACCTTGGCCCCAGTATCAAGAAAAGCAGTCACATGTTGTGGTTTAGTCAGTTGTCCCCAATACAGGATTACATTCACATATGGGCACAGATCCCCTGGTTTCATTGCTTGTATGTTTACAATTTTTGACACAATTGGGGTATACGGGCCTGCCTTCCAGTCATAAAGGCTGAGGTATATTCCATTGTTCCAATAACTCTTGTACCTCTGTATATGGGGATGTCCATCTGTGAGTAGTGACAGTGGGTTTGGTGTGAGTTTGTTAAGGGGGGACTGAAGGGGCTGTCAGTGTAGGGGCTGTGCCGTATGTGCCTTCCTCCTGTGTCCTGCCTTTCCCCTCCCACCCTTCTACGTCACTTGATGCCACCCTCTTTGGTGGGGCTGTATGCAACTTCCTTGTCTTCTTCAGATCATTCCATCTCTTGAACAAGTCACTAGTGCTGATCCCATGTACCTCCTGCCTTGGTATCCCACTAGCTATCAAATCAAAGAATAACTGCCTCTTGGACATTTGGATGAGAGTATAATCTTTTCTTTTTCCTTTCTGTTCCACCTTTTTTGCAATTCTATTTTTTGGCACTGTTATTTTCTCTAAAGCATGAAGTTGAGAGATTAGATTGCGTGCTGTGTATACAGTAGTGGAATTTCCCATAAGTGCACTGAACATAGTAAATAATGGCGCTTTGTAAGAAAATTGGGCACTTTCTATGAATTTATTTTTCATCATTACTGTGAACAGTGCAGCATCTGGTCCCTTCCAATCCATCACAACAGCAAAATCATTATTGAACCTGGCAAAGGATTACGAGTTATACCACCTATACACACAATTTCTCTCAATCTCTGAACTCCGTCTGCAAGAGACTCCCATCAAGTTTGTGGTTTTAATTCAATAGGAGTGTCATATACTTGTGCCACAGAATCCCTCACCAAATGCAATAGGAAAAAATTATCTGTAGTGTCCCTGGCACATCTCATTTTTAGATGTACAATGGGATCAATGCAAATACTTCCAATTCCTATTGCCTCCCGGCTTGATAGTATTATCATGTCAGAGCCGTGATCCCATAACCTGAGAATCCATGTTAACAAACATTCACCTGGTTCCTGCCTGTACCTAGTACCCAGTTCTGTGAGTTCTCCTGCTGTGTACCCCCTTGTTCCCTCTGACATAGCAGCTTCTGCTCCAGTAGCTGCATTTCCTGTATCCATCCTATCTCCACTATGCTGTGTAACGTCTCTCCTAGTTTTTGTAGTTACAATTGGTCTAGCATGCCTCTCTTCATCATCTGTCTCATCATCAGATCCTTCCCCCTCTAGCAAATCTGACCATTTCTCATGTGCGATCATAGTTCTGATCTGTACAGTGCGAATATCTGACACTGGCTGCTGTCTCCTCCTGTGCCTATTCTTTATTTACATTTTTTACCACATAAGCTTCAAAGCTATCTGTTACACTTTCTTGGTGTTTTATTTGATCTCTCAAAATGGATTGCAACCCAACTCTCTGCTCTATAGCTGCCTGCAGCTCAAGGCGGAGGTTATCAATTTCTTCTTGCTGACTTTGAAATGCTTGCACACATACCCAACCAACGGCAGCGGCAGCCTCTCTCTGTGCAGCATCATATTTTGAGAGATCAAATTTGACAATCGCTTTCAAAGGATTTGGTAAGTGCTGTTCTTCCATATATTTGTTATATTCTCATGCCATTGGGGCTCAGGGTCCAGAACTAGTCACCCACTCTGGCACCCACTCTGGTAACTCTGTTTCTCTTTCTTACTCTTAGCAAACAAATTAAGTTTGGCAAACATGTTTTATCCAAACAATATCCCACTTCTGACACCAACTTTGTATTGTAGTGGGTTTATAATTTGTGATATTGTTATGGATAAAAGAAATGATTTGCACAAACTGGGTGATCAATTACTATTTTACTTAAGAATTTAAAAGAAAAGTTACAATGAAAGACTAGAAATAACAACTAAGTTTCAAACAAGGTAAAAGTAAAATTAAACAGTAATTAAATCAATAAATGAGAGTAATTAAGATACTTAGCTTCGTATAATAATAATCCTGGATGGTATGCGCTACTGACCCAGGATGAGAGAATAATGTTCCTTTGGATGTCTCCAAATTCCCAGATGCCTTCTTGTCTGTCTTTCTACCGCTCTGAATGTCTCTCCCAATGTCTCAGTTCACTCAACTTTTATATGTAAAAAACTGTCCTTTGGACATTATATGGAGACTTTGATCTATCCCATAGTCTGCCAGTGTGAAACCCCCTTAAATCATCTAGATAACTCTTCACCACCTGGCATCCCTGGGGGCTTTAGGGACCTCCAATCAACATATGTAAGCCTGAGAAGACTCCAAGATAGTATCTATCCTCTTTGATCAAAACACTCCTTCCTTTAACCCCTTTACCCCCAAGGGTGGTTTGCACGTTAATGACCGGTAGGGTTGAGCGACCTTTAGTTTTTTAGGGTCGAGTCGGGTTTTGTGAAACCCGACTGTCTTAAAAGTCGAGTCGAGTGTAATCGGCCGACCACCGTGAAAAGTCAGGTTTCGGCCAAAACACGAAACCCAATGAAGAAATTTTTTTAATATTATTTTTAAAATATCTCTCTCTCTCTCTCTCCCCCCCTAAACGCTGATTTTCCACATCGCTCCCAGAACGCTCATTTTACACTTTGCTCATCGCTGTAATGCATGCGAAAAAAAATGCCTGTTGTTGTGTACGCCCCCTAACACCTATGTCAGCACTCTACCGCTCCTTCATTGGCTGCAAAAATGGCGCTAAACGCGTCATATGAAACGCGACTTTCGCGCCTAGATCGCGTACCGCATGGCCGACCCCACACAGGGATCGGGTCGGGTTTCATGAGACACCGACTTTGCCAAAAGTCGGCGACTTATGAAAATGAACGACCCGTTTCGCTCAACCCTAATGACCGGGCCAATTTTTACAATTCTGACCACTGTTTCTTTATGAGGATATAACTCTGGAACGCTTCAACGGATCCTGATAATTCTGACATTGTTTTCTCAATAACATATTGTACTTCATGATATTGGTAAAATTTATTTGATATTACCTTTGTTTATTTGTGAAAAAAAATTGAAATTTGGCGAAAAATTGGAAAATTTCGCAATTTTCCAACTTTGAATTTTTATACAATTAAATCACAGAGCTATGTCACACAAAATACTTAAAAAGTAACATTTCCCACATGTCTACTTTACAACAGCACAATTTTGGAACCAACATTTTTTTTAGGGAGTTATAAGGGTTAAAAGTTGACCAGCAATTTCTCATTTTTACAACACCATTTTTTTTAGGGACTACATCTCATTTGAAGTCATTTTGAAGGGTCTATATGATGGAAAATACCCAAGTGTGACACCATTCTAAAAACTGCACCCCTCAAGGTGCTCAAAACCACATTCAAGAAGCTTATTAACCCTTCAGGTGTTTCACATGAATTTTTGGATTGTTTAAATAAAAATGAACATTTAACTTTTTTACACAAAAAATTTAATTCAGCTCCAATTTGTTTTGTTTTACCAAGGGTAACAGGAGAAAATGGACCCCCAAAATTGTTGTACAATTTGTACTGAGTACGGCGATACCCTATATGTGGGGGTAAACCACTGTTTGGGCGCATGGCAGAGCTTGGAAGGGAAGGAGCGCCATTTGACTTTTCAATGCAAAATTGACTGGAATTGAGAAGGGACGCCATGTTGCGTTTGGAGAGCCCCTGATGTGCCTAAACATTTAAACCCCCCACAAGTGACACCATTTTGGAAAGTGGACCCCCTAAGGAACTTATCTAGATTTTTGTGAGCAGTTTAACCCATTAAGTGATTCACAGAAGTTTACAATGCAGAGCCGTAAAAATAAAAAATCATATTTTTTCACAAAAATGATATTTTCACCCCCAATTTTTTTATTTTCCCAAGGGTAAGAGATGAAATTGGACTCTAAAAGTTGTTGTACAATTTGTCCTGAGTACACTGATACCCCATATGTGGGGGTAAACCACTGTTTGGGCACAAGGGAGAGCTCGGAAGGGAAGGAGCGCCGTTTGACTTTTCAATGCAAAATTGACTGGAATTGAGATGGGACGCCATGTTGCGTTTGGAGAGCCACTGATGTGCCTAAACATTGAAACTCCCCACAAGTGACACCATTTTGGAAAGTAGACCCCCTAAGGAACTCATCTAGATGTGTTGTGAGAGCTTTGAACTACCAAGTGTTTCACTACAGTTTATAATGCAGAGCCGTGAAAATAAAAATTATTTTTTTCCTAACAAAAATTATATTTCAGCCCCCAGTTTTGTATTTTTCCAAGGAGAAAAAAACATTGTTGTCCAGTTTGTCCTGAGTACGCTGATACCCCATATGTGGGGGGGAACCACCGTTTGGACGCATGGGAGAGCTCGGAAGAGAAGGAGTGCCATTTGAAATGCAGACTTAGATGGAATGGTCTGCAGGCGTCACGTTGCATTTGCAGAGACCCTAATGTACCTAAACCATAGAAACCCCCCACAAGTGACCCCATATTGGAAACTAGAATCCCCAAGGAACTTATCTAGATGTGTTGTGAGAACTTTCAATCCCCAAGTGTTTCACTACAGTTTATAACGCAGAGCCGTGAAGATAAAAAATCCTTTTTTTTCCACAAAAACTATTTTTTAGCCCCCAGTTTTGTATTTTTCCAAGGGAAACAGTGTAAATTGAACCCCAAAAGTTGTTGTCCAATTTGTCCTGAGTACGATGACACCCAATATGTGGGGGAACCACTGTTTGGGCGCATGGCAGAGCTCGGAAGGGAAGGAGCGCCATTTGGAATGCAGACTTAGATGGATTGGTCTGCAGGCATCACATTGCATTTGCAGAGCCCCTGATGTAACTAAACAGTAGAAACCCCCCACAAGTGACCCCATATTGGAAACTAGACCCCCCAAGGAAGTTATCTAGATGTGTTGTGAGAACTTTGAACCCCCAACTGTTTCACTACAGTTTATAACGCAGAGCCGTGAAAATAAAAAATATTTTTTTTACACAAAAATTATTTTTTAGCCCCCAGTTTTGTATTTTCCCAAATGTAACAGGAGAAATTGGACCCCAAAAGTTGTTGTCCAATGTGTCCTGAGTACGCTGATACCCCATATGTTGGGGTAAACCCCTGTTTGTGTGCACGGGAGAGCTCGGAAGGGAAGGAACACTGTTTTACTTTTTCAACGCAGAATTGGCTGGAATTGAGATCGGACGCAATGTCGCATTTGGAGAGCCCTTGATGTGCCTAAACAGTGGAAACCTCCAATTCTAACTGAAACTCTAATTCAAACACACCCCTAACCCTAATCTCAACTGTAACCCTAACCACACCCCTAACCCTGACACACCCCTAACCCTAATCCCAACCCTATTCCCAAACGTAAATGTAATCCAAACCCTAACCCTAACTTTAGCCCCAACCCTAACTTTAGCCCCAACCCTAATTTTAGCCCGAACCCTAAACCCTAACTGTAGCCCTAACCCTAGCCCAAACCCTAACCCTAGTCCTAACCCTAGCTCTAACCCTAGCCCTAACCCTAACCCTAGCCCTAACCCTAACCCTAACCCTAGCCCTAACCCTAGCCCTAACCCTAACCATAACCCTAGCCCTAACCCTAGCCCTAGCCCTAACCCTAGCCCTAACCCTAACCCTAACCCTAATGGGAAAATGGAAATAAATACATTTTTTTAATTTTTTTAATTTTTCGTAACTAAGTGGGTGATGAAGGGGGGTTTGATTTACTATTTATAGCGCGTTTTATAGCGGATTTTTGATTGGCAGCCGTCACACACTAAAAGACGCTTTTAATTGCAAAAAATGTTTTTTGCGTTACCACATTTTGAGAGCTATAATTTTTCCATATTTTGGTCCACAGAGTCATTTGAGGTCTTGTTTTTTGCGGGACGAGTTGTCGTTTTTATTGGTAACATTTTTGGGCATGTGACATTTTTTGATCGCTTTTTATTCCGATTTTTGTGAGGCAGAATGACCAAAAACCAGCTATTCATGAATTTCTTTTTGGAGGGGCGTTTATACCGTTCCGCATTTGGTAAAATGGATAAAGCAGTTTTATTCTTCAGGGCAGTACGATTACAGCGATACCTCATTTATATAATTTTTTTATGTTTTGGTGGTTTTAAACGATAAAAACTATTTTATAGAAAAAATAGTTATTTTTGCATGGCTTTATTCTGAGGGCTATAACTTTTTTATTTTTTCACTGATGATACTGTATTGTGGCTCGTTTATTGCAGGACAAGATGACGTTTTTAGTGGTACCATGATTATTTATTTCCATCTTTTTGATCGCATGTTATTCCACTTTTTGTTCAGCGGTATGATAATAAAGCGTTGTTTTTTGCCTTTTTTTTCTTTTTTTTTTTCCGATGTTCACTGAAGGGGTTAACTAGTGGGGCAGTTTTATAGGGCGGGTTGTTACGGACGCGGCGATACTAAATATGTGCACCTTTATTGTTTTTATTTTATTTAGCTAAAGGAATGTGTTTATTGGAACTATACATTTTTTTATTATTATTATTTATTTAGGAATTTTTTTTTTTTTACACATGTGTTTTTTTTCTACATTTTTACTGTACCCGGGGGGGGGGATCACAGTAAAGTGACAGATCGCCGGTCTGACACTTTGCTATGCACTGTGTCAGATCGGCGATCTGACGTGCACAGCAGAGAGGCTTCCCGGCGCCTGCTCGGAGCAGGCTCTGTGACGTCACCTCCCTGCAGGACCCGGATGCAGCCCTGCAGCAATTTTGGATCCGGGGACTGCAGGGAGTAGACGCTCGGTACAAGGAGAGCACATTGCCTTGCACCAATAGTCTCAGGGAAGCCCGCAGGGAGCCCCTCCCTGCGCAATGCTTCCCTGTACAGCCGGTACACTGCGATCATGTTTGATCGCAGTGTGTCGGGGGTTAATGTGCCGGGGGCAGTCCGTGACCACTCCTGGCACATAGAGCCGGATGTCAGCTGCGATAGTCAGCTGACATCCGGCCGCGATTGGCCGCGCTTCCCCTGTGAGCGCGGCTGATCGCGCTGGACGTACTATTCCGTCCTTGGGAATTAGGGCCCACCCCACATGGACGAAATAGTACGTCCAATGACAGAAAGGGGTTAAGGCTGTGTGTACAGTCTTTTAACTGGCTCATTTACATTCCTTTATTAGAATGACCACTTGGTGAACAAGTTTCAAAGACTGTAAACACAGCTCTTCTGCTATATCCATACAGTAGGGATATACTATAATATATATTAAACTGATTGAAACCATATAAAAATCAATATCTAGGATTACAGATGTAAAAAGACATAAATCCATGTGACACATTTATTCCTGCAGTGAGTGTCAAAGGTTGTTATAAGTTTATACTTCCAGACTCTTCTGTCTCTCTGAGAGTTGAAGTTACCTTTTAACCCCTTACTGACCTCAGACAGGATAGTACGTCCGAGGTCAGCTCCCCTGCTTTGATGCAGGGCTCCGGGGTGAGCCCGTATCAAAGCCGGGACATGTCAGGTGTTTTGAACAGCTGACATGTGCCCGCAATAGCGGCGGGTGAAATCGCGATTCACCCACCGCTATTAACTAGTTAAATGCCGCTGTCAAACACAGACAGCGGCATTTAACTACCGCATCGGGCCGGGCGGCCGGAAATGACGTCACATGATCGGGGGTCAGCGATGTGTCAGGACAGTAACCATAGAGGTCCTTGAGACCTCTATGGTTACTGATCGCCGGTAGCTGTGAGCGCCACCCTGTGGTCGGCGCTCACAGCACACCTGCAATTCTGCTGCATAGCAGCGAACATGAGATTGCTGCTATGTAGCAAAGGCGATCGGGTTGTGCCTGCTTCTAGCCTCCTATGGAGGCTATAGAAGCATGGCAAAAGTAAAAAAAAAAAGTTTAAAAAAAATGTGAAAAAAATAAAAAAAATATAATAGTTTAAATCACCCCCCTTTCGCCACATTCAAAATAAATCAATAAAAAAAATCAAATCTACACATATTTGGTATCGCCGCGTTCACAATCTCCCGATCTATCAATAAAAAAAAGCATTAACCTGATCGCTAAACGGCGTAGCGTGAAAAAAATTTGAAACGCCAGAATTACGTTTTTTTGGTCGCCGTGACATTGCATTAAAATGCAATAACGGGCGATCAAAATAACGTATCTGCACCAAAATGCTATCATTAAAAACGCCAGCTCGGCACGCAAAAAATAAGCCCTCAACCGACCCCAGATCATGAAAAATGGAGACGCTGCAAGTATCGTAAAATGGCGCAATTTTTTTTTTTTTTAGCAAAGTTTGGAATTTTTTTTCACCACTTAGGTAAAAAATAACCTAGTCATGTTAGGTGTCTATGAACTCGCAGTGACCGCAGTTTTTTTTTTTTTTTTAGCAAAGTTTGGAATTTTTTTTCACCACTTAGGTAAAAAATAACCTAGTCATGTTAGGTGTCTATGAACTCGCAGTTACCGCAGTTTTTTTTTTTTTTTTTAGCAAAGTTTGGAATTTTTTTTCACCACTTAGGTAAAAAATAACCTAGTCATGTTAGGTGTCTATGAACTCGCAGTGACCTGGAGAATCATAATGGCAGGTCAGTTTTAGCATGTAGTGAATCTAGCAAAAAAGCCAAGCAAACAACAAGTGTGGGATTGCACTTTTTTTGCAATTTCACCGCACTTGGAATTTTTTTCCCGTTTTCTAGTACACGACATGGTAAAACCAATTAAACCATTAAAATGCAATAACGGGCGATTAAAAGAACGTATCTGCACCAAAATGCTATCATTAAAAACGGCAACTCGTCCCGCAAAAAATAAGCCCTCACATGGCCAAATTGACAGAAAAATAAAAAAGTTATGGCTCTGGGAAGGAGGGGAGTGAAAAACGAACACGGAAAAATGAAAAATCCCAAGGTCATGAAGGGGTTAATACAAGTAATCTCATGTCCATAGTGCTGTGATCTGGAATACAAAAATGTTTGCCACAGGTAGATCCATTATTTTCTCTCTTAGGGCTCATTTCCACTGGCGAGGAAAACGGACGAGTGCAATCCGATAAAAAATCGGATTGCACTCGGACCAATGTTATTAACTGCAGCCTGGGAACTTTTTCCCATGCTCGAGGTCATATGAGGACAACCACCAGGGGGCGCATCACCGCGACTGAAGGTAACTATAGGTCATTGACATACAATTCCTTCATTCACCGGGGCTTACAGGCACGGAGCACAGCTGCATTAGCAGGGCTCCTGCTTGTAAAATATTTTAACCCCTTCAGATGGATTACCTCGTGGGACGTGACAGTTCATCAGAGAGGGTATGTATATTGTTGGTTTATTATTTTTCCAAGCAAGGGTGTTCACATGGATTGAGAGAGCAATAAAATATTAAAACAACCTGTGTGTTTATTTCATTAAAATACTTTTTAATCATGTGTGTGGGTTTTTTTTAACCCTTTCATACAATTGGATTAATAATGGATAGGTGACATAATTGACGCCTCACCATTATTAATCTGGCTTAATGTCACCTTACAATAGCAAGGTGGCATTAACCCTTCATTACCCCATATCCCACCGCTACACGGGAGTGGGAAGAGAGTGGCCAAGTGCCAGAATAGGCGCATCTTCCAGAGGTGCCTTTTCTGGGGTGGCTGGGGGCAGATGTTTGTAGCCACGGGGGGGCCAATAACCATGGACCCTCTCCTGGCTATTAATATCTGCCCTCAGTCACTGGCTTTACCACTCTGGCGGAGAAAATTGCACGGGAGCCCACGCCAATTTTTTCCGCGAATTAACCCTTAAATTTAATAGCTACAGCGCCGAAATTTTGCACATACACACTACTAACATTAGTAGTGTGGAATATGCAAAAAAAAGGGGATATGAGATGGTTTACTGTATGTAAACCATGTCTCATATCCTGTCGGGTATGGGAAGGAGAAATGAAAAGCCGGCAATTGAATTAGCGGCTTTAATGCTATCTTGCGCTGCATTAAATATAAATATACATATATAGGTGTCTCACTGACATATATATATGTATATATACCTATTCTATGTGTATATATCTACTCTATTCTAACCTGTCAGTGTGATTTTACTGTACATAGCACTGATTTGCCGGCTTTTCAAAGGACACCAGTGCGTACAAATCGGACAGTAATACGGATGTCATACGGATAATGCGATTAAAAATCGCATTGCACTCGCATGACACTCGCATGACGATCGCATACGTTACATCCGTTTTTTCGGTCCAGATTACGGACCGATTTGTCTCTCGCCAGTGGAAATGAGCCCTTATTGTGAGAATTTATCATTGTTCTAAGCTTTTGCCCTGTCTCCCCCACATACAGACCCCCAGTTGGACATTTAGTACAACTAATTAAGTAGACCACATTAGAAGTGACGCAGCTGGAAGTACCTGGGATCTTGTAGTCCTGATGTGAATTGGGGATCTTTTTCTTGTCCATGGTCATTATAAATGGACATTTTTTCTGGTTGCAAGGAAAGGTCCCTGCAGCTGTTGGAGAGGGCAGGGAGCTCTTGACAGTGATGATTCTCTGGGAAAATGGATTGTAAGCGGGAATCTTTTTGTAGTAAAGGTTGTAATTTCTGTGCAGCTCCTTTTAGCACCTCCAGATTTGGATTGTAGGTTACTACTAGAGGCACCCGGTTATTTTCTTCTTTAGCTTTGTAATGTAGCAGGTGATTCCTTGATATTCTAGTGGCTCTTATAATTTGGTTTTGAATTGTTCTTGGATAGTAGCCCTGATTCAAAAAGGTCTTTCTGAGGTGACTAAATAAGTCATGATGTGAATTGCGGATCTTTATCTTCAAAAAGGTCTTTCTGACGTGACTGAATAAGAGGAAACCATTGTGAAATGCTTTACGTTTGTGGAATCTCAAAAGAAGCACTATGGGTAAGAACATTCTTTCATTCATGAGATAGGTAGCAGCGATGTGTTACATCGGCATATGGCACTTTATGGATGCTGTTGTTAAGGATTGCACACAATTTAGTATTGAGCCATGATCATTTGATGATGCACCTTTCTATGCAAGCACTAAAACTTCATATATATATGTTTTTTAGGAATGCTATACCCACCTCAGTAAATATGCTGTTTTGAGACCCACATGTTTTTTTTGTTATCGATCCCTCTCTGCATAAACTATTTTTGTCATGATTTAATTGTAAATTTATATGCCTTTCTGTGATGTAATAAAAAAAAATCTTTTTAGTACATTTGTTTTTTGATTATTCACTCCAGGTTTTTCTGTTTTCCATATTTATGAGGAGTGTCCATATGGGTATTACCCAAGTCCTAAATATTCAGGCAAGGGACTATATTTGAGATGGTACAATAATGCATTCTGTTCTGATTCTCTTGTTACTTTTTCATTAAGCCTCTGGCTTTCTTGGGATCTACTCCACTCCTGTAGTTGCCATGCTGCCATTACAGCATTCCTTGCTGCCACCTATGTACCTTACTGCACAAGCATCACCTGTCCATGTTGCATAAAAATTATTATATTAACTGAGGGCTTCAAGAGTCCAACTTTGGAGGTAAAACCTAATATAAATAAGAATAGAGCTGTTAGTTCAGTTAAATTTACCTATGAATTATTGGAATTAGAATATCGGCTGCTAAAATCTTGTACAATTCACCCATCAGTGGCATTGTTATTTTTACTTTAAAAAATTAGTACTGTACCTAACATCAATAATAGTGGTTTTTGTTTTTTTTTTTACAGAAAACCAATACCATTTCATTTTCCGATCAGTGAAGAAAATTGCAAGATGGATTTTCACTGGTGGTAATTTATGGCAAATATGAACTTATAATGCACAAATTACTCATTTAAAATGAGACATGAAAAATAGACAAGAGAAAGTCTTTTATTTCTGAAATATAATGTCATGATTACTCTGATACCATCAAAATGACTTTTCTTTCCAGTACTGAAAAGTAAAAAGACATTGATATGTCTATAAAAATGGGACCCAGCTTAAACCATGGAAAGTGAAAGATTTCATGGCTGCAGTTAAAAATAGAGTTTCTATACATTTCCACCAAACAGTTTAAACTATATATCTTTGTTTCATTTATAGTTGGTTCTAGGATAGAAGAAACAATAATCTTTATTAATAATAATCTTTATTTTTATATAGCGCTAACATATTCTGCAGCACTTTACAGTTTGCACACATTATCATTGCTGTCCCAGATGGGGCTCACAATCTAAATTCCCTATCAGTATGAGGTTTTTTTTGGAATGTGGGAGGAAACTGGAGTACCCAGAGGAAACCCACGCAAACACGGGGAGAACATACAAACTCCTTGCAAATGTTGTCCTTGGTCGGATTTGGACCCAGGACCCCAGTGCTGCAAGGCTGCAGTTCTATCCATTGAGCCACCATGCTGCCCCAAATATATATTATAAATTCCTATTTGACTTAAAATGAAAATTCCGTCTCCTTGATACCTATTTGTTGGAGACCTAATAAATAAGCACAATAAGTGCCTTTTTCAATTGCTAAAGTAATTTATGAAAGAATGCATTATAAATTAAATGTAATTTTAATCTACACCCAGTAACATAAAATTGATGTTTTAATGAAAAATCATTTAAAAAGTTAAGTAAAATGAAAAAAAAAAAATAATCAGGAAGATATATTTAAAAATATCTAGTGTATAATGGTCAAGTGTTCCAATAATTCCAAAAAGTTAGTTTTCCAAGAAGTATCATTTCTCCTTGCGGAGATTGACATGCTAAGCATGCCAAGATGAGGAGACTTAAAGCTGCAAGGCTCCTCTGGGAAATATGCTAATTATGCAAATTTTCTCTTCAGAGTGGAAGAGAACTAGAACTCTAGTGCCACATATTGGAAGGTAGCAATCCTACAAGTCAATGTCGACCCTTTAACGAGCCTTGTCACATGACTTAGGATAATAGCCAAACCAAAGTTAGGTTAAAACATGTCCCATTTAGTGCATGTATTTTTTTTTAGTTAAAACTCATGTTTCTTAAATGTTATATGTTTAGTTTTTGGCTCTTGTTTAGGGATGAGTGAACGTGTGGAAGTTTGGGTTAGGCAGGTTCAGACGAAGTTGAGTCCAAAATTCAGTTTGGGTAACCAAACTTGACCCGAACTTGACCTCGAGCCTGAACCCCATAAAAGTCAATGGGGACCTGAACTTTGGTGCTGTAAAATGGTCATAGTAATGGCTAGGAGCTGCAAAAGAAAGAAAAATGGGGGCAAGAGCAAGACAATTGTCCTGAAAACAAATGTGGTTAGTAAAATTACTTACAATAACGTTGAAAAAATAATAATTGTTAGGGGTCGAGTTCCTGCCTCTGCACAGGGGGAGTGTCGAACCATCTCCGCTTCGGTCTCCCATTCTTCTCCAGCCGCAGTGGAGCCTGCTCTGCAGAGACATCGGTCTCAGCATCTGGCTCAGCCTGATACTGTGTGGATGGTTACTGCTGCCTTTCCAGGCTCAGCCATTGTAGCCAGTACTGGTCAGCAGCAAGCAGACATCTCTGGGGCTAAGCCCTGCTTTTCCCCTTCTGAGCATGCCCAAGGTAAGACCTCTCATTGGAGGTCAGGGGTCACATGCTCAGGTACTGCAGCAGCTCCCATTGGTCGTATAGGAAGGTCCTGAAGTTGCTCAGGTACTGTGGAAGCTCCCATTGGTCCTTTAGGAAGGTCCTGAAGTTGCTGCAGCTATAAAAGGTTTGCATGGCCGCATGGCCATGCTCTATGATCAGCTTATGTCATGAGCTTTTGCTATTCAGTGGTCTTGTCTGCTTGTGGTCAGGGTCCAGCTGAAATAAGCCACTAGAATACCGGTACCTCTGGTGAGGAGTTTTGTATGGTGAATTCAGGGCTGGCGTAAAGCCATTAGA
The DNA here is from genome assembly GCF_051348905.1 of Ranitomeya variabilis. NCBI lineage: Eukaryota > Metazoa > Chordata > Amphibia > Anura > Dendrobatidae > Ranitomeya > Ranitomeya variabilis. Next base: position 142,722,656 of record NC_135234.1, on the reverse strand, counting down.
ATTCTGGCTCCACCCGAGAGGAGGTGTTTGTGTGTTGCTACTCCCTGACCACTGATTCTGCTCTGTTAGGCAGCTGTGTTCCCCTGTTACGCTAACAGGGCACAGCGTTTTCCCTTCTGTGCGACTCTGTGAAGTAACAGAGTTCGCTTATACCGCCATATTGTGCCACCATTTGCTAGCAGCAGGTTCGTCTCCTGCACGGTGGACCCCGGGCTGAAAACACACCAATAATTATATCTAAATATATTTGGTGTGCTCCGCCAGCCCTAACAAATAATAATCTTGAACCAGGAAGCAGTGCCTTATGTGTTTTACTCTACTTGCTAATAAATAAATGAAAAAATCTGTGTGGGGTCCCATCTCCTTACTGCTCCAGAGAAGTAGTAGGGAGATGGGAGAAAGGTCCACAAAGTCAACTATCACTGCAGCCCTCCACCAGTCAGGCCTTTGAGGCAGAATGGCCCGATGGAAGCCTCTCCTCAGTGCAAGACATATGAAAGCCCGCACAAAGTTTGCTAAAAAAAAATACATGAAGAACTCCCAGACTATGAGAAATAAGATTCTCTCTTCTGGTGAGACAAAGAAAGACCTTTTTGGTGATAATTCTCAGTGGTATGTGTGGAGAAAACCAGGCACTGCTAATCATCTGCCCAATACAATCCCAACAGTGAAACATGGTGGTGGCAGCATCGTCCTATGGGGGTGTTTTTCAGCTGCAGGGACAAGAGGACTGGTTGCCATTAAAGGAAACATGTGTGCGGCCAAGTACAGTGATATCCTGGATGAAAACCTCGTCAAGAATGCTCTGGACCTCAGACTGGGCCAAAGGTTCACCTTCCAACAAGACAATGACCCTAAGCACACAGCTAAAATAACAAAGGTGTGGCTTCAGAACAACTCTGTGACCATTCCTGACTGGCCCTTCCAGAGCCCTGCCCTAAGCCCAAGTGAGCATCTCTGGTGAAACCTGAAAATTGCTGTCCACCAATGTTCACCATCCAACCTGACAGAACTGGAGAGGATCTGTAAGAAAGAATGGCAGAGGATCCCCAAATCCAGGCCTGAAAAACTTGTTCCATCATTCCCAATAGAGTTGAGCGACTTTTACTTTTTTGGGATCGAGTCGGGTTTCGCGAAACCCGACTTGTGAAAAGTCGGGTCAGGTGAAATCGGCCGATTATTGCGAAAAGTCGGGGGCCGACTGAAACACGAAACCCAATGCAAGTCAATGGGGAATCAAAGTCGGCAGTGAGTGGAGGACAGGAAAACACCTACAGTGCCAATTTTAATGCCAAAAACATAAATTCTTATTACTGAAGCTTGTCAATCTTAATTTACTTTATAATAATAGTTAGACATTGAAAACTGGTGGTCATTTGGCTAAAGTTGTGGGGGGGTAGGGCTGGCTCAAGATTTTCGTTGGCCCAGGAAACGCGGAATACATCACGGCGGTGGAGCAGGGAGAGGTAAGTATTTCAACTTTGCAAGTGCTGTGAGCAAGCAGGGGGGGCCCACACTTTGGCATTGGCGCTGGCACAGGGCCCCTCCTAGTATGGCGGTGTGTTTGACGGAGGGTGGCACCTCCCACCGGCAGAGACACTTTTGCATACTATGAGGGGCACTGTGCCAGTGACATCGCTAACGAGTATGTCCCTCCACCTGATGAAGGAACCTGCACTTTCATCTGCACCTTCCTCTTTGTCCCCGTGTAAGGTGGTATAGTATGCGGGAAGGGGAACCTGACTTTCAGCAGGGTCAGATTCAGGCTGTGTAGAGTGCAAGGGGAATGTAGTGGTCTGGGTCAATGTACCAGCAGACTCATCTAGCAGTGGCTGGGCAATGGGCAGGATGAGGAGGAAACACAGATATAGGCCCAAATAATAAAGTGGGCTAAATGCAGTTCAAAATTGGTAACAGGACTAAACAGGTGGCACTGCTTTGTTCATTGGAGGACAACTGTAATGAGCGGCAGACACAGTTAGTAGGCCCAAATAATAAAGTGGGATAAATGCAGTTCAAAATTGGAACCAGGACTAAACAGGCGGCATTGCTTTGTTCAGTGGAGGACAACTGTAAAGAGCGGCAGACAAAGTTAGTAGGCCCAAATAATAAAGTGGGCTAAATGCAGTTTAAAATTGGAACCAGGACTAAACAGGCGGCATTGCTTTGTCCAGTGGAGGACAACTGTAATGAGCGGCAGACACAGTTAATAGGCCCAAATAATAAAGTGGGCTAAATGCAGTTAAAAATTGGAACCAGGACTAAACAAGTGGCATTGCTTTGTTCAGTGGAGGGCAACTGTAATGAGCGGCAGACAAAGTTAGTAGGTGAAAATAATAAAGTGGGCTAAATGCAGTTCAAAATTGGAACCAGGACTAAACAGGCGGCATTGCTTTGTTCAGTGGAGGGCAACTGTAATGAGCGGCAGACACAGTTAGTAGGTGAAAATAATAAAGTGGGCTAAATGCAGTTCAAAATTGGAACCAGGACTAAACGGGCGGCATTGCGTTGTTCAGTGGAGGACAACTGTAATGAGCGGCAGACAAAGTTAGTCGCCCCAAATAATAAAGTGGGCTAAATGCAGTTCAAAATTGGAACCAGGACTAAACAGGCGGCATTGCTTTGTTCAGTGGAGGACAACTGTAATGAGCGGCAGACACAGTTAGTCGCCCCAAATAATAAAGTGGGCTAAATGCAGTTCAAAATTGGAACCAGGACTAAACAGGCGGCATTGCTTTGTTCAGTGGAGGACAACTGTAATGAGTGGCAGACACAGTTAGTAGGCCCAAATAATAAAGTGCGCAAAATGTCTGCCCAAAAATGTATCATAAATAAACAGGTGGCATAGCTAGGTACAGGGGTGAGCTCCTCTGCTGAGTAGCAGACAGTGGTAGTAGGCGCAAAGTATTAACTCGTCTAAATGGAGGCCAGGGCCCCTGTATATGTTAACTATCATCTATAATTTCAACAAATTTGTATTGGTAGTGCCATTGAAGGATTTACCAGCACAGACTACACAGTGGTGGAGCAGGGAGAGGTAAGTATTGCAAGTGGTAGAGCACTGTTCGAGCTGGGGGGGAACACTCTCTTGTGGGTGGCGGTACATACTCAGCCATGTGGGACAATGTTCCAGGTGTCAATTCACTGCCTGTGCTGGGTGGAGGAGCACTTTCTTGCAAATCAACATCACTTGTGTCCCACAAAAACCCTGTACCTGACCTTGCAACACCACCAGTTTCTATTGCCCCCTGAGAAGCATCCTCCTCCCATAAATATTCATCCCCATCATCCTCCTACTCCTCTTCATCCGCCACCTCGTCCAGGAGAGTTCCCTGAGCAGACAATGGCTGACTGTCATCAAGGCTTCCCTCCTCCTCGGCTGCAGGTGCCTTCTCCTTAATGTGCGTCAAACTTTGCATCAGCAGACACTTTAGTGGGATGCTCATGCTTATGATGGCATCTTCTGCACTTACCAGCCGTGTGCATTCCTCAAAACACTGAAGGACTTGACAGAGATCTTGTAGCTTCGACAACTGCACACCAGACAACTCCATGTCTGCCATCCAAGTGCCTGCCCGTGTATGTGTATCATCCCACAAATTAATTACAGCATGCCTCTGTTCGCACAGCCTCTGAAGGATGCGCAGTGTGGAGTTCCACTTTGTTGCAATGTTGATTATTAGGCGGTGCTGGGGAAGATTCAGCGATCGCTGATGGTTCAGCATACGGCTGGACTGTATGGGCAACCGGCAGATGTGCGAGCAAAGTCTTTGCACCTTCAGGAGCAGGGCTGGTAACTCCTGATAAGTTTTGAGGAAGCACTGCACCACCAGGTTCAAGGTGTGAGCCAAGCAAGGTATGTGGTTCAGTTCTGAAAGGGCTATGGCAGCCATAACATTCCTTCCGTTATCACTGACTACCTTGCCTGCCTCAAGATGTACACTGCCCAGCCATGACTGCGTTTGTTGCTGCAAGTACTCGGCCAGTACTACCGTGGTGTGTCTGTTGTTGCCCAAACACTTCATTTGTAACACAGCCTGCTGACGCTTACCACTAGCTGTTCGATAATGGGACACCTTGTGTGCAACACTGTCAGCTGTGGATGGACTGCGCTCTGTGGATGAGCTTTCGCTTCTGGAGGAGGAGGAGGAGGAGGGGGTGGCGAACGCCTACAGCCAACTGTTTCCTAGACCGTGGGCTAGGTAGAACTGTCCCACTATGGCTGTCCCCTGTGGACCCTGCATCCACCACATTAACCCAGTGCACCGTGATGGACACGTATCGTCCCTAGCCATGCCTACTGGTCCATGCATCTGTTGTGAGGTGCACCTATCCACTGACTGATTGCCTCAGTGCATGAACAATGCGGTCTTTGACATGCTGGTGGAGGGCTGGGATGGCTTTTCTCGCAAAGAAGTGCCGACTGGGTTGGTCATAACGTGGTACTGCGTTGGCCATCAGGTCTTTGAAAGCTACACTTTCAACCGACCGGTAGGGCATCATCTCTAACAAAATTAGTCTAGCAATGTGGACGTTCAAACCCTGTGTACGTGGATGAGAGGATGAGTACTTTCTTTTGCTAACGAGAGTCTCTTGTAGGGTGAGCTGTACTGGAGAGCTACATATGGTGGAACTAGCGGTGGGGGTGGTGGACATGGAGGATTGAGAGAGGGTTGGTGATGGTATTCTTGATGTTGGCCTACATACAGTGTTTCCTACCAAGAACCTTGGGATTCCCTGACTGCTTTGGCCTTGCGACGATACCTCAACATTTGCTGCTGGTGGTGTCCTAACCGGTGGGCTTACAGTGAGGGAAGCAATGTAGCGTTGCTGACTACCTTCATTCTGAGCAGGTGCACCAACGGTACTGGACATTTGGTAGTTTGTCCAGGCTTGCAAGTGCATGCTGGTTAAATGTCTAAGCATGCACGTTGTATTTAAGTTTTGAAGATTCTTCCCTCTGCTAAAGGTCTTTGAGCATTTCTTGCAGATAACTTTGCACTGATCATTCGGATCTTGGTTAAAAAATTGCCACACTACACGCTTCCTACTATGGATTACTTTTTCAGGCATTGCTTGCTGTGCTACTTTCACCTGATGGCCATGCTGTCCTAAAACTGTTTTTGTTTTTGACAAACATTTTTGGCCTGATACGGGCCTGCCAGATGACAGCTGTTCCGATGTAGATGGCTGCTGCGGATCATAGTCCTCCGCTTCTGAGCTTCAGGCAGCGGCACCCTCTTCCCCCAATGACTGCCAATCTGGGTCAACAACTGGGTCATCTATCACCTCATCTTCAATGTCATGTGCACCTTCCTCTGTGTCACTGTGTAAGGTGCTATAGTGTTTGGGACGGGGCACCATAGTCTCATCAGGGTCAGATTCTGGCTCAGTACACTGCGAGGGCAATGTAGTGATCTGAGTCAATCGAACAGCATAATAATCTAGCTGTGGCTGTGCATCAGTGCACACCATGTCCGATTCATCTTGTAATGGGCAGTTAACAATTTCCCTTTCTAACCCAGGCATGGTTTGTGTAAAGAGCTCCATGGAGTAACCTGTAGTGTCGCCTGACGCATCCTTCACTTTTGGTTTAGGTGAAGGACACAAGGAAATGTCTTGTTCCTGACTGGTAGCATCCACTGACAACTCGCTGCTTTTATATTTCGAACTTTCTGAAGAGGAGGCAAAAGAGCTAGAGGCTGAGTCAGCAAGGAAAGCCAAAACTTTTTCCTGCTGCTCTGGCTTTAAAAGCTGTTTCCTACTCCCAGATAAGGGAGCCTTCGAGGCCTTGTGTAGCCAGTCGATGACGCTGGCTCAACACCTCCAGCCTTAGGTGCTATTGTGCTTTTCCCACTACCACCAGATGCACCACCACCACCATCAGTACCAGCTGGCAACCTACGCCAACGGCCTCTTCCACCAGACTTCCTCATTTTTTGGAAAATCTTACCAAAATAACAACCGTTATATGGTACTGTAAAACAAGGTAGAAGGTGTATATAAACTTGTTGAGAATTTGAATCTCCCTTTTTTTTGGAGACTGAACCACAGTTTATAATACAACGCAATGTAAGTGGCAGAAAGTGACTGGCTGATATACGACAAACTAACAGGACTGAAATATATCCACTTTGTGAGAATTTCAATTTCCCTTTTTTTTTTGGGGGGGACTGAACCACAACTGAGGCCCAGTTTATAAAACAACGCAATGTAAGTGGCAGAAAGTGGCTGGCTGATATACGACAAACTAACAGGACTGAAATATATCCACTCTGTGAGAATTTCAATCTCCTTTTTTTGGGGGGACTGAACCACAGTTTATAAAACAACACAATGTAAGTGGCAGAAAGTGGCTGGCTGATATGCGACAAACTAACAGGACTGAAATATATCCACTTTGTGAGAATTTCAATCTCCCTTTTTTGGGGGGGACTAGTGTTGAGCGATACTGTCCAATACTTGAAAGTATTGGTATCGGAAAGTATCGGCCGATACCGGCAAAGTATCGGATCTGATCCGATACCGATACCCGATACCAATACAAGTCAATGGGACTCAAGTATCGGAAGGTATCCCTGATGGTTCCCAGGGTCTGAAGGAGAGGAAACTCTCCTTCAGGCCCTGGGATCCATATTAATGTGTAAAATAAAGAATTAAAATAAAAAATATTGATATACTCACCTCTCCGATGCAGCCTGGACCTTACCGCTGTGAACCGGCAGCCTTCTTTGCTTAAAATGAGCGCGTTCAGCACCTTCCATGACATCACGGCTTCTGATTGGTCGCGTGCCGCTCATGTGACCGCCACGCGACCAATCAGAAGCCGTGACGTCATCCCTCAGGTCCTAAATTCCTAGAAGGGAATTTAGGACCTGAGGGATGACGTCGCGGCTTGTGATTAATCGCGTGGCGGTCACATGAGCGGCACGCGACCAATCAGATGCCGTGACGTCATGGAAGGTGCTGAACGCGCTCCTTTTAAACAAAGAAGGCTGCCGGTTACCAGCGGTGATGTCCAGGGGCCTCCGGACAGGTGAGTATATCAATATTTTTTATTTTAATTCTTTATTTTACACATTCATATGGATCCCAGGGCCTGAAGGAGAGTTTCCTCTCCTTCAGACCCTGGGAACCATACACTGGAAACTACCGATTCTGATTCCCGATACCACAAAAGTATCGGATCTCGGTATCGGAATTCCGATACCGCAAGTATCGTCCGATACCCGATACTTGCGGTATCGGAATGCTCAACACTAGGAGGGACTGAACCACAGTTTATAAAACAACGCAATGTAAGTGGCAGAAAGTGGCTGGCTGATATATGACAAACTAACAGGACTGAAATATATCCACTTTGTGAGAATTTCAATCTCCCTTTTTTTTGAGGGGGGACTGAACCACAACTGAGGCCCAGTTTATAAAACAACGCAATGTAAGTGGCAGAATGTGGCTGGCTGATATACGACAAACTAACAGGACTGAAATATATCCACTTTGTGAGAATTTCAATCTCCCTTTTTTTGGGAGACTGAACCAAAACTCAGGCCCAGTGTATAAAACAACACAATGTACGTGGCAGAAAGTGGCTGGAAGATATATGAAAAAATACAAGGACTGTAGTACAATTTTATTCTCCCTACAATGATCTCAGGACAAGTATGGCAGCAATAAAAAGGACTGCTGCACACAAAAGTGTGGACAAATAAACAAGATAACTGTGCAGAAAGGAGCAACAGGATTTTTGCTTTTAAAAAAGCAGTTGGTTTGCACAGCAGCGGTGCAAACAGCAATGCAGATATCAGGGAACCTAAGGCCTCTTTCACACTAGCGTCGTGCACTGCACGTCGCTATACGTCGTTTTGCAGAAAAAACGCATCCTGCAAAAGTGCTTGCAGGAAGCGTATTTTCTCCATAGACTTTTATTAGCGACGCAGTGCGACGCATTGCCACACGTCGCAACCATCGTGCGACGGTTGCGTCGTGTTGCGTCGGACCGTAGCCACCAAAAAACGTTGCATGTGACGTTTTTTGGTGCGTCGTCTGCAGCATTTCCGACCATGCATGCGTGGCCGGAACTCCGCCCCCGCATCCCCGCACCTCACAATTGGGCAGCGGATGCATTGAAAAACAGCATCCGCTGCCCCGTTGTGCGGTGCTTCCACTTTATGCATTAATGTGCCGCAAAGTCGCATTTGCGACGTGCAGTGCACGACGCTAATGTGAAAGTAGCCTTATAAGGCAGCCTTTTAAGCTACAGAGCTGATGCACAAAAATATAGCCTCCACTGTCCCTGAAAAAAAATGGTGGTGTTGGACAGTGGAAATTGCTACAGCACAAGCAGTTTTGGGGTTAATCTTCCTTCCCTAACTATATCCCTTCTGATGAAGCTGCAGCAACCTTTCCCTATGCTAACATCGGCAGAAGTAAGATGGCGATCGGCGTGCACACACATTTATAGCCCCTGTGATGCCGCAGAAAGCAAGCCAATCAGTCATGCCCTTCTCTAAGATGGTGGGGACCGAGACCTATGTCATCACGCTGCCCACACTCTGCGTCCTCCTTCGTTGGCTGAAAAATGGCGCTGAACGCGTCATACGAAGCGCAATTTTGGCGCATTGATCGCCGACCGCATGGCCGATCCCACACTAGGATCGGGTCGGGTTTCATGAAACCCGACTTTGCCGAAAGTCGGCGATTTTTGAATTTGTCCGATCCGTTTCGCTCAACCCTAATTCCCAAGAAGACTCATGGCTGTACTAGCTCAAAAGGGTGCTTGTATTCAATACTGAGAAAAGGGTCTGAATACTTATGACCATGTGATATTTACATTTTTCTTTTTTAATACATTAGCAAACATTGCTACATTTCTATTTTTTTCAGTCAAGATAGGGTCCAGAGTGTACATTAATGAGGAAAAAAATGAACTTTTTTGAGTTTAACAAATGGCTGCAGTGAAACAAAGAGTGAAAAATTTAAAGGGATAGGAAAACTTTCTTTACTCGCTGTACTGTATTTTGTGAAAACCAGTTCAGATCTAAATCGGAGTGCTAATTATTACAATGTATAATTGTATGTAAAAGCAATTATCATGTAGTCAAAAGCAGGAAAGATGTGTTGTGCAGGGCAACCTTTTTTTTAAGTGTTTAGCTAGTATTTGTCCTGTTACTCTCATTTGTCTGCATAGCAATGTATACAATCTGAATTTTTTTCAAAACATAATTTTATATTTCCACAAACACTACTTGATGACATGCATATTTTAATGTTAATAAACTAAACAATATCTAACAAACATTATCACATGTGCTAATTTAAATGTAGCTGAGTGTTCCCGTGGTGACAGTAACAAAGCGTGACTTGGCATGAATTTCAGACATAGACATTATATGGATAATATCATTTATATAAATTAATATGTTTTCTTGGCTAACTGAAAAGATGGTAACAAATTGCAAGCTTTTGAGACTATGCAGGTCTCTTCATCAGGCAAAGCCTAATGCAAATTCTGAAGAATCTCATAATTATACACAACCCAGCACAGAGAGAAAACAGGCAATATATAAGACAAGTGATGTGCGGCAGAATTATCATTATGTGAGAGGGATAGACATAGATATTGGAACAGTTCATAGATATGGAAATAATATTTTATGATCCTCTGAATGGGTCTGGTTCCGTGTTGTGATGACCCCAGAAGGTCTGAAGAGGAAATTCCTTAATTGATGTAAAAATTCATAAATCCATGTGACTCATTCATTCCTGCACTGAGTGTGTCAAAGGTCCTGATGATTTTATACTCACAGACTCTTCTGCCTTTCTGAGATTTGAGATTGTTGTTTTTTTATTTTAGTTTTATTACAGGAGAATGAGGGCTTCGGTGGAATAGGTGTTAGGTGAGTATAACTGTGGTAGTATTTTTAAATGAAAAAGTAAAAGTTTGTTTTGTTTTATTTCAAATAAAGGACTTCATTCTGGCTGTGTCTTTATTTACCATACCAATATAGGATTAGTAACAGATGGATATCTTGTAGACGCCTCTCCATTAGTAATCTGTGGGCTTGATGTCACCGGACAATAAAAAGGTGATATCAACTCCACAAATATGATCCCTACTTGCCACCGCTACAGAGCAAGTGGGAAAAGCTGGGAATAGCTTGAAATTTGAAAATTTGAAATTTGAAAATTGAAATTTTTACAATTCTGACCACTGACAATTTATGAGATTATAGCTCTGGAAAGCTTCAACATATTGTTAGGGGCTGGCGGAACGCACCGAGTAAATGGTGAGATGATATTTGGTAAGTTCGCAGCCCGGGGTCCACCGTGCAGGAGTGAACCTGCTGCTGGTAAATGGCGGCACTATATGGCGGTAGAAGCGAACTCTGTTACTTCACAGAGTTGCCTATAAAGAAAGCACTGTGTCGTGCTTAGCTCACAGGAGAACACAGCAACTGCCGAGCAGATAGCAGTCTGTGGTCACACAGTCAAAGAGGCCCTCATACAATCTCCTCACTGGAGGAGCCGGTATTCTAGTGGCTTATTTCAGCCGGGGCCCTGAATACACACATGTATGACCACATTGGCGCAAACTCATGAAATGAATTGATACTAGCGCATGGCCATGCGGTCATGCAAACCTTTGATAGCTGCAGCAACTTCAGGACCTTCCAAAAAGGACCAATGGAAAGCTACCACAGAACTTGAACAGGCTCAGGACCTTCCTAAAGGACGAATGGGAGTTGCTGCAGTACCTGAGCATGTGACCCTTGATCTCCAATGAGAGATCTTACCCTGGGCATGCTCAGAAGGGGAAAAGCAGGACTTAGTCCCAAAGACGTCTGCTCGCTGCATACCCGTACTGGCTACAATGGCAGAACCTGGAAAAGCAACAGTAACCCTTTGCACAGTATCAGGCTGAGCTAGACACTGGGACCAACATCTGCGCTGAGCAGTGTCCACTGTGGTAGGAGAAAAATGGGAGACCTCAGCAGAGATGGCTTGAGATTCCCCCTGTGCAGAGGCGGGAACTTGACCCCCAATATTACCCTCCGTCCTAGGGCCCCCCTCCTTGGACCTCGCTACACTTAGAGGCAGCAATGAGCTGCGGTGCCTGAATCTGCTCAGCAGGCTCTAAGGACAAGAACCCTTCCAGTCCACCAAATAAATTTTTTTGCCACGTACCACCTTGCACCCCAAAATAGCGTTCACCTCGTAATCAGCCGTAGATGAACCCAATGTCCTGGCAGATGGCTCGGAAAACTGGGACATGTATACGGGCTTCAAGAGGGACACATGAAAGGTGTCGGTGATACCCAGGCGTGGTGGAAGGGCCAGATGGTAGACCACAGGGTTACCCTGTTCGAGGACCTTGAAGGGACCCAAGAAGCTAGGTGCAAACTTAGTGGGCTCAACTCACAGCCTGATGTTATGGGCAGAGAGCCACACTAAGTCACCAGGAGCAAAGGTCGGAGCAGGGCACCGATGTGCATCGGCAGAGGACCTCAATCTCTCCCTGGAGGTCCGGATGGCATCCTGAGTGCAGTCCCAAATCTCCCATGCCTCCACAGCCCAGTCTGCCACCCTGGAGCCGATGGAAGACACGGGCATAGGCACAGGAACCTACAGGTGCTGACCGTAATTAAGGCGGAATGGAGTCTGACCAGTGGAGTCGGCTACGGCGTTGTTAAGCGCAAACTCTGCCCATGGTAGCAAGGATGCCCAGTCATCCTACCTGGCAGAAACAAAATGTCGCAGATATGTGACCAGAGTCTGGTTGGCCCTCTCTACCAACCCATTCGTCTCGGGATGATATGCTGAAGAGAGATTCAACTCAATGCTGAGTAGACGACAAAGCTCTCTCCAGAACCGAGACACAAACTGGGGATCCCAGTCACTGACAATTTTGTCCGGCATACCGTGTAGGCGAAAGATATGCTTGACGAACAATGCAGCCAGAACCCGGATAATGTTGCAGCTATGAGACTTGGGAAAGCCCACTGTCATGATTCCCAATGGCAGGGACATGGGCAAAAACAGACTATCTTATAAGGACCTATGAACCGAGGTTTGAACTTAGGAGAAGAGACCTTCATAGGGACAAAATGAGAAGACAACCACACCAAGTCTCCAACACGGAGATGATGACCCACACGACGATGACGATTAGCAAACTGCTGAGTCTTCTCCTGAGACAACTTCAAATTGTCCACCACATGACTCCAAATCCGGTGCAGTCTATCCACCACAGAATCCACTCCAGGACAATCCGAAGACTCCACCTGACCAGACAAAAAACGAGGGTGAAACCCTGAATTGCAAAAGAAAGGAGAAACCAGAGTAGTAGAACTGGCCCGATTATTGAGGGCAAACTCTGCCAATGGCAAAAAGGCGACCCAATCATCCTGATCAGCAGACACAAAACACCTCAAATACGTCTCCAAGGTCTGATTAGTTCGCTCCGTCTGGCCATTAGTCTGAGGATGGAACGCAGACGAAAAAGACAAATCAATGCCCATCCTGGCACAGAACGCTCGCCAGAACCTAGACACAAATTGAGATCCTCTGTCAGACACGATGTTTTCCGGGATACCATGTAAGCGAACCACATTCTGAAAAAATAAAGGAACCAACTCCGATGAAGAAGGCAATTTGGGCAAGGGTACCAAATGAACCATCTTAGAAAAACGGTCACACACCACCCAAATGACGGACATTTTCTGAGAAACCGGGAGATCCGAGATAAAGTCCATAGAGATGTGCGTCCACGGCCTCTTCGGAATAGGCAAGGACAACAACAATCCACTAGCCCGAGAACAGCAAGGCTTGGCCCGAGCACAAACATCACAAGACTGTACAAAGGTACGCACATCCCGAGACAGGGAAGGCCACCAGAAGGACCTGGCCACCAAATCTCTGGTACCAAAAATTCCAAGGTGGCCCGCCAACACAGAAGAATGAACCTCTGAGATGACTCTACTGGTCCACTCATCAGGAACAAACAATCTCCCAGACGGACAACGATCAGGCCTATCAATCTGAAACTCCTGCAAAGCACGTCGCAAGTCTGGGGAGACAGCAGACAAAATCACTCCATCCTTAAGGATACCCGTAGGCTCAGAATCACCAGAGGAGTCAGGCTCAAAACTCCTAGAAAGAGCATCTGCCTTCACATTTTTCGAGCCCGGCAAGCATGAAACCACAAAATTAAACCGAGAGAAAAACAATGACCAGCGCGCCTGTCTAGGATTCAGACGCCTGGCAGACTCAAGGTAAATCAGATTCTTGTGATCAGTCAAGACCACCATCTGATGTCTAGCACCCTCAAGCCAATGACGCCACTCCTCAAATGCCCACTTCATAGCCAAGAGCTCCCGATTACCGACATCATAATTTCGCTCGGTGGGTGAAAACTTTCGAGAGAAGAATGCACATGGTCTCATCACAGAGCAATCGGGACTTTTCTGCGACAAAACCGCCCCCGCTCCAATCTCGGAAGCATCAACCTCAACCTGAAAAGGGAGCGAAACATCAGGCTGGCGCAACACAGGGGCAGAAGAAAAGCGGCGCTTAAGCTCCCGAAAGGCCTCCACAGCCGCAGAGGACCAATTGGCAACATCAGCACCCTTCTTAGTCAAATCAGTCAGAGGTTTAGCAACACTTGAAAACCCAGTTATAAATCGACGATAGAAATTAGCAAAGCCCAAGAACTTCTGAAGACTCTTCAGGGAAGTAGGCTGCGTCCAATCACAAATAGCCCGAACCTTGACAGGATCCATCTCAACAGAAGAAGGGGAAAAAATATACCCCAAAAAGGAGATCTTCTGAACCCCAAAGATACACTTTGAACCCTTTACAAACAGAAAATTGGACCGCAAAACCTGAAAAACCTTCCTAACCTGTTGAACATGCGACTCCCAGTCATCCGAAAAAAATCAAAATATCATCCAAATACACAATCATAAACTTATCCAGGTATTCACGGAAAATATCGTGCATAAAGGACTGAAAGACTGAAGGAGCATTAGAAAGACCAAAAGGCATTACCAAATACTCAAAATGGCCCTCGGGCGTATTAAATGCAGTTTTCCACTCATCTCCCTGCTTGATCCGCACCAAATTATACGCACCGCGAAGATCAACCTTAGAGAACCAGTTTGCCCCTTTAATACGAGCAAATGGGGCAAACTGATAGTGGCAAAGGATACTGGTATTTGACTGTAATCTTATTCAACAGGCGATAATCAATACAGGGCCTCAGGGAGCCATCTTTTTTACCCACGAAAAAAAAACCTGCTCCTAAAGGGGATGAGGATGGACGGATATGTCCCTTTTCCAAGGACTCCTTAATATACTCTCGCATAGCAGCATGCTCAGGCACAGATAGATTGAACAAACGACCCTTGGGAAACTTGCTGCCCGGAATCAAGTCTATAGCACAATCGCAATCCCGGTGAGGGGGGAGAGAACTAAGTTTAGGCTCCTCAAAAACATCACCATAATCAGACAAAAATGCCGGAATTTCAGAGGGAGTAGATGAAGCAATGGAAACCAAAGGTACTTCCCCATGAGCCCCCCGACATCCCCAACTTAACACAGACATTGTTTTCCAGTCAAGGACTGGATTATGAGTTTGCAACCATGGCAATCCAAGCACTAAGACATCATGCAAGTTATGCAACACAAGGAAGCGAATCACCTCCCGATGGTCAGGAGTCATACACATAGTCACTTGTGTCCAGAACTGTGGTTTATTCCTAGCCAAAGGTGTGGAGTCGATACCCTTCAGAGGGATAGGAACTTCCAAAGGCTCTAGGCTAAACCCACAACGTCTGGCAAAGGACCAATCCATAAGACTCAAGGAAGCGCCAGAATCCACATAGGCATCCACAGTAATAGTTGATAATGAACAGATCAAAGTTACAGACAAAATAAACTTAGACTGTAAGGTGCCAATTGCAAAAGACTTATCAACCTTTTTTGTGCGTTTAGAGCATGCTGATATAACATGAGCAGAATCACCACAGTAGAAGCACAACCCATTTTTACGCCTATAATTCTGCCGTTCACTTCTGGACAGAATTCTATCACATTGCATAATCTCCGGTGCCTGCTCAGAAGACACCGCCAAATGGTGCACAGGTTTGCGCTCCCGTAAACGCCGATCAATCTGAATAGCCATAGTCATGGATTCATTCAGACCTGTGGGTGTAGGAAACCCCACCATGACATCTTTAACGGCGTCAGAGAGACCTTCTCTGAAATTCGCCGCCAGGGCGCACTCATTCCACTGAGCAAGCACAGACCACCTTCGAAATCCTTGACAATACACCTCAGCTTCATCATGCCCTTGAGAGAGGGCTAGCAAGGCCTTTTCAGCCTGAATCTCCAAATTAGGTTCCTCATAGAGCAACCCCAGTGCCAGAAAAAACGCATCCACATTGAGCAGCACAGGATCCCCTGGTGCCAATGCAAATGCCCAATTCTGGGGGTCACCCCGCAACAAGGAAATAACAATTTTAACCTGCTGAGCGGGGTCTCCAGCGGAACGAGATCTCAGAGAAAGATACAATTTACAATTGTGCTTAAAATTCAAAAAGCGAGATCTATCTCCAGAAAAGAACTCAGGTATAGGGATCTTGGGTTCATACATAGGAGCATGTATAACATAGTCTTGGATATTTTGAACCTTAGAGGCAAGAGTATTAAGATTAGAAGCTAAACTCTGGATATCCATTTCTCAACAGCAGAGATCTGAGCCATTCAGGGGTTAAGAGGAGAGAAAAAAAAACAACAAAAAAAAAAACAGCAGATTGCAATTATGGCTAGACAGAACCTCTGAGTAAAAAAAAAAAAAAAAAAAAGTGTCAGAAACTTCTTTTTCCTCTCCTTCTTTAGCCAATACCTTTAATACATTCTGGCCGGCAATACTGTCATGATTCCCAATGGCAGGGACATGGGCAAAAACGGACTAGCTCTAGGAAGATGGTATCTCAGGTAACCGCGATGCTGAACCTAACACGCAAATAAAAGTAGCCAGGGGGTGTGCCTACGTTGTATCCCTAGACACCTCGCCCCAGCCAGAGAGCTAACTACCCCTAGAAGAGGAATACACAGACCTGGCTTGCCTCCAGGGAAACCCCAAAAGTTATAGTAGCCCCCCACATGTAATAACGGTTAGGTAAGAGGAAAACACAAACGCAGTATGAATATAGATTCAGCAAAGTGAGGCCCTCTGACTAGATAGATGAAAATACAAAAGAGGACTTCGCGGTTACCTCAAAACCCTAAGCAGCCATCCTGAAACTACCTTAACTCCGTTATCAACTCATGACACCGGAGTAGTAATTTCAGATCACTAGAGCTTCCAGCAGCACGAGAAATATAAATGCATGCTGGACAAAACAAACACAAAAAAGCCAAAGATTTCAACTTAGCTGAATTGCAGACTTGGAGCAGGTAGCAAGCAACAGAGATGCTCTGGTAACATTGATTGCCGGCACTAGAGTGACTGAGAAGCCAGACTAAATAGGAAACTCCCAATTTCCTGATGAAAACAGGTGCACTGGAAACACAAGACCAAAGTCAACCAGTACCACCAGTAGCCACCAGAGGGAGCCAAAAACAGAATTCACAACAGCCCACCACAAAATTCATCCCGACCATCTCCCAGGGCCTGTCTGCCACCAGCAGGGGGTAAAGCAACCCAGCTGGCCATTGCCAAGGAGACTTGTTCTTGGCGCAAGAGACACACGCCCGAACATTCGTCTGTGACATCACGAGCCATATGCAGCCACCAGTATGTCCTCGCCAGTAGCTCAGATGTCCTTTTGGACCCAAAATGTCCACCCACCCTGGATGAATGAGCACAAGAGAGAACCTCCAGTCGCAGATTAGAAGGCACGAAAGTCTTGCCTGGGGGCACAGACTCTAGCGACACACGGTTCTCAGGCTCTCAGATGAGACAATAAGCCGAGGCTCCTCCTCCTCCTCAGAAGACACTACGGAGCAAGAGAGAGCGTCGGCCCGTAGGTTCTTCTCCCCGGAGAGAAAATGTAGGGTGAAATGGAACCGGGAGAAGAACAGGGACCATCTGGCCTGGTGAGCGTTTAGCCGCTGGGCTGTCTGTAGATATACCAAATTTTTGTGGTCAGTAAAAACTTGGAAGGGAAAGTGAGCCTCTTCCAGAAGGTGTCTCTTCTCAGAGAAAGCCAACTTCATGGCTAGCTACTCCCTGTCCCCGATGGAATAATTCCTCTCCGCTGGTGAGAAGGTCTTGGAGAAGAAGAAGCAAGGATGCTTCCAACCTTGAGCATCCTTTTGGAAGAGGACTGCTCCAGCACCAACGGATGAGGCATCCACCTCCATTATGAATGGTTTGTCTACATCGGGGCGATGTAAGATGGGAGCGCTAGCGAAGTGTGACTTTATAACGAGAAAAGCCTTGGAGACTTCCTCCGACCACAATTTGGGATTTGCTCCCTTCTTGTTGAGGGCAACCACGGGAGCTACCAAAGTTGAGAAGTGGGGAATGAACTGGCGATAGTAATTAATGAACCCCATAAAGCGCTGCACCTCTTTAAGAGAATGGGGTTCCTGCCAGTCCATCACCACCTGTAGCTTGGCAGGATCCATAGCCAATCCCTGGGCAGAGATGATATAGCCCAGGAAAGGCAAGGACTCCTGCTCAAACATACACTTCTCCAACTTGGCATAGAGGGAATTTGCCCATAAGAGTTTGAAGACTTTGCAAACATCTCTGTGGTGGGAGTCAATATCTGGAGAGTAGATGAGAATATCATCCAGATAGACTACAACCGAGGTAGTCAGCATATCCCGGAAGATGTCATTCATAAAATCTTGAAATACGGCAGGGGCATTACAGAGCCCAAAGGGCATCACCAGATATTCATAGTGCCCATCCCTGGTATTAAAAGCCGTCTTCCATTCATCCCCCTCACGGATGCGAATCAGGTTGTAAGCACCCCGCAGATCTAATTTAGTAAATACCCTTGCTCCCCGTAGCCTATCAAAGAGCTCAGATATCAGGTGTAGTGGGTACTTATTCTTAACGGTGATGGCATTAAGACCCCTGTAGTCTATGCATGGAGGTAGTTCTCCACTCTTCTTCTGCACGAAGAAAAACCCAGCCCCTGCAGGTGACACTGATTTCCTAGTGAATCCTCTTGCCAGATTTTCCTGGATGTACTGTGACATTGCCTCCGTCTCCGGGAGAGATAACGGATAGACTTAACCCCGGGGAGGCTCAGCACCAGACAAGAGGTCAATAGGACAGTCATAGTGGCAGTGAGGCGGAAGGGTCTCCGCAGCCTTTTTTGAGAACACATCTGCATAGGG
The DNA here is from genome assembly GCF_051348905.1 of Ranitomeya variabilis. Taxonomy (NCBI): domain Eukaryota; kingdom Metazoa; phylum Chordata; class Amphibia; order Anura; family Dendrobatidae; genus Ranitomeya; species Ranitomeya variabilis. The sequence goes on along the minus strand of NC_135234.1, from coordinate 142,704,296 downwards.
CCAATATAGCTTGGGGAGAAAGGATAGATCTGCGGGTACCTCAGTAGTAGCAACCTGAATGCATTCCCTCTGACATCTACCCCCACAAAATTCACCCCATCCCAGAATCCTGAGTGGTACTGTAGCCAAGGCATCGCTAACAGGACCTCATCAATTCCCTCAGGAATGACAAGTAGAGATATAATCTACTGATGAGATGGAGACATGGACAAAGTAAAAGGGATGGTCTGGTGTGTAATCTGTGAGGGCAATGTCAACCCATTCACCACTTGTACGGTTACTGGTTGAGCAAGCATCACCAGCAGAATTGTGTGACATTGGGCGAAAGGTAGAAGACATAAAATTGCCCTCTGCCCCAGAATCCACACAGAGCTCTTCACAGAGTAGCCTATAAAGAAAGCACTGTGTCCTGTTTAGCTCACAGGAGAACACAGCAACTGCCGAGCAGATAGCAGTCTGTGGTCACGCAGTCAAAGAGGCACTCATACAATCTCCTCACTGGAGGAGCCGGTATTCTAGTGGCTTATTTCAGCCGGGGCCCAAATACATACACACAATCTCCTCACCGGAGGTGCTGGTATTCTAGTGCCTTATTTCAGCTGGGGCCCTGAAAACACACATGTATGACCACATTGGCGCAAACTCATGACATGAATTGATACTAGCGCATGGCCGTGCGGTCATGCAAACCTTTTATAGCTGCAGCAACTTCAGGACCTTCCCAGAAGGACCAATGGAAAGCTACCACAGAACTTGAACAGGTTCAGGACCTTCCTAGAGGACCAATGGGAGTTGCTGCAGTACCTGAGCATGTGACCCTTGATCTCCAATGAGAGATCTTACCCTGGGCATGCTCAGAAGGGGAAAAGCAGGACTTAGTCCCAAAGACATCTGCTCGCTGCTGACCCATACTGGCTACAATGGCAGAACCTGGAAAGGCAGCAGCAACCCTTTGCACAGTATCAGGCTGAGCATGATGCTGAGACCGATGTATGCGCTGAGCAGGCTCCACCGTGGCAGGAGAAGAATGGGAGACCACAGCGGAGATTGCTTAATATTCCCCCTGTGCAGAGTTGGGAACTTGACCGCAAACACATGTCCTGCTGATTCTGAGAATCTTTTTTCATGACATATTGTACTTCATGTTAGTTGTAAAGTTTCTTCGATATGGCTTGTGTTGATATGTGAAAAAGATGGAAATTTGGCAAAAAAAATTCAAAATGTAGCAATTTTTAAGCTTTTATTTTTTATACCCTTAGATCACAGAGTTGTGTCACACAAAATAGTTAATAAATAACACTTCCCACATGTAAACTTTACATCAGCACAATTTTGGAAACATAACTTTTTTTCTTAGCATGTTATAAGGGTTAAAATTTGACCAGCAATTTCTCATTTTTCCAACAAAGTTTGCAAAACCATTTTTAGGGACCACCTCACATTTGAAGTGACTAAGGCTAGTTTCACACTAGCGTTTATCCGGGCTGCGGAGGGATGCGGACTTCCTCCATGAAGCCCCGCCCACTGCCACACCTCTTCGTTCAGTTCCGCCTATGGCTGCATGCGGCATGCACACCCAATCTTTAACATTGGGCACGCAGGCCATGCCGCTGTATGCGGATGCCACCACATGCGTTGTTTTGCACAAAAATGCAACATGTTGTGATCGGCGCAGGTCATCGCACCATCAAAACGATGCATGTGGCGGCATCCACATACACGGCATGGCCTGTGTACGCAATGTTAAAGATAGGGTGCACATGCCACATGCAGCCGTAGGCGGAGCTGAACGAAGAGGCTCGGCAGTGGGCGGGGCTTCACGGAGGAAGGCTCATCCCTCCGCAGCCCGGATAAACGCTAGTGTGAAACTAGCCTTAGAGGAATAATATGTCAGAAAATACCCAAAAGTGACACCATTCTAAAAACTGCACCCCTCAAGGTGCGCAAAACCACATTCAAAAAGTTTATTAACCCTTCAGGTGCAATGTGGAAGGAAAAAACATTTAACTTTTTTCACAAAAAAATTACTTTTGACCCAAATGTTTTTATTTTCACAAGGGTACCAGGAGAAAATGGATGACAAAACTTGCTGTGCAATTTTTCTTGAGTACAATGACACCCTGTATGTGGCAGAAAGCCACTGTTTGATTGCATGGCAGGGCTCAGAAGGGAAGGAGCACTGTTTGACTTTTTGAGCACAAAATTGTCTGGAATCGATGGTGTGCACCATGTCGTGATTGGAGATCTCCTGATGTGCCTAAGCAATGAAAGCACCACAATTCTACCTCCAACCTTAACACAGCCCTAAACCCAATGCTAACCAATATACACACCTAGCCCTAATCCCAACCCTAACCAAAACCCTAATCCCAAAACAATTCTTACCTCAACACAACCCTAACGTTAACCACAACCGTAATCCCAAACATAGCACAAAAAATGGAAAAAATTTTAATTTTTTTATTTCATTATTTTTTATTTTCATCTAAGTGAATGAGAAAGGGGGGTTGAATTACAATTGTTTTTATTTTGATCACTGTGATAGGGTCTATCACAGTGATCAAAATGAATCAATTGGAAAAATCTCCTATTGATAGCGGCTACCGGCTGGTAGATCTTGGAGGGCGCATCGGGAATGCGCCCGTGATTTTCTTCTGGGAAGATGACACGGAGGGCCGGGGGATGAAGCAGGAGGTTCCTGGGATGGCAGAGGTACAGAGGGGGCTTGGGACTCCATTTCTCTCTTCTGGTATGCTAGATTACATCGGAGGAATGAGAAATGAAATGAATGGAAAATCTGACATTTTTTTTTATGATCAACATTATTCGGTTAATAATGGCAATTATGTGTCCGGGGATGGAAAAAAACTATGTGAATCATATTCTCCAGAGTCTCAGCTACCCCTGTAGCTGAGACCCCGAAGATTTTCTGATGCTGGAGGGCACTGTACCCTTATTTTTTAGCACCGCTAAAAACCACTGAAGAATTAGGCCTCTTAATTGCCGCTGTTAAAAGGTGTATCGGCAGTTGTTAAGAGGTTGTAAAGGAAAGTAGGGAAACGTAATTTGGAAAAAATCTAATTTATCAAAAAAAGCTGCATTATATATATAGAAGCAAATATACTACAGTCTATTTGCAGCGCCTACACATCTGCACAAAGGCTTGCCATGGCTTTAAAAAGAATTTATGTTTAAAAAGTTAAAAATATTTTTTTACAAGTTGCATTTCGGATACCGAGGCATATGACTCACCAATATCCTGAGTGTGTGTGTTATGCCATACAATTAAACATTTCATGATCCCTTGAGTTCCTTCCATAAACATGTATTAGTGTGATGCCTCTACATTTATGCTTCCATCCACCAGGGGCTAAGATGTCTCCACAGGCCTTATGTGTATCAGGCACGCCTAGGCCACTTATAAGTTTATCTGCCACTAGATATCTGTGGTTAAGGCAAACTCAAATTCCTTTGCTCACAGATTTTCCATTTGATTTGCAGAAGTCTTACAATCAGCAAATTTATGTTCTATGAAAAACTAAAAAATCCTTTGATTCAATTTACCACTCATCTCTCTGGCCATTTTGCTCCTCACCATCACCTTTATGGTTCTCGACACATCTTCAGATCACCACTGCTCATGCTGAGATGCCTATACCTAATTTCAGAGATTCACACTGTGCATGATTGGAAGCATTCTGTAGAAATGATCGAACTTGTTCAGAGAACATTTGACAATCTCAAATTCGGCACGATCATTGCATATCCGATTCGTTTTCGGATTCCAGAGCATTTTTCCTGAAAATCAGCAATTTGGTGAAAGGTCGGTAAATCATTGAGTTTCCACTAATGTTTCTGTTAGGACTTTGGCTAGGATAATGGTACTGTATGATGAGAGGGGGATGTGTTTGATGAGGGGAGGGGTTGGGGTGATGTGAGAGTAGCGGCAGACTGAATTTTTATTAACGTTATGTGTGGGGTTCTGGCAGCTAATCAGGGTGAAGACAACATCCATAATGTCCAGACACAAGGGCTCCTGTCATTGGCTACCGAAGTCACATGTCACTCTCCTTTAAAAAATGGACATGTTGTTTTTACACCATTTTCCAGCTTTGAATTTAAGATCAAATTAAGAGGTGGGTGAGTGACTAATGTAAACCTGCTGTGCAACAGCTCAAACTGCTTTTCTGCTCAGCCACAGTCAGGTGGCAAAAACAACAGTCTTGACGACTACTATTGGTAGAAAAATTTAAGGAAAGTAACAGAGGTCGTTGACTGAAAGTAAGTGCAGGCATGCTGTTCTGGAAGCCCTACTGCTACAGGCAGCACACATGAAGGAGACACAACTAGGAGTCCAGACATTTCCAAAAATTAGGGGCAATCACCACTAAATTGGCTCTTACAATCCCTTCCACTACATGCAACCCACCAGATAGAGACCCAACTTGGAGTCTCCACATTTCAAATAGTTGTTGACACACACCACTAAAGTGGCATAAATCACCCAAGAGTAAAAATAGTAAAATTGTGCAGTATTTTGACAACTTCTGTTATGGACCAGCTACTCGACTCCCTTTCTTTGGCAGCCACACAGCGATATTATTATTTATTATTATAGTTCCATTTAATTCCATGGTGCTTTACATGTGAAAACATAATATATATATATATATATATATATATATATATATATATATATATATATATATATATATGCATAATTATATATATATATATATATGCATAATATATATAGTATACATAATGAAAACAAGTACAGTAATCTTAAGCAACACAAGTCACCGACTGGTACAGGAGGAGTGAGGACCTTGAATGTGAGGTCTCACAGTCAACAAGGGATGGGTGGATGGGTGAGGATACATTAGGTGAAGGTAGACCTGGGCATGCAGCAATATGGTGGAATGATGGTTACTGTAGGTTGTACGCTTGCAGGAAGAGGTGGTTCCTCGGGTTCCTTTTGAAGGATTCCTTCATAAGTGAGAATCTGATATGTTGGGGTAGAGAGTTCCAGAGTAGAGAGGAATGCAGGGGGAAAATCTTGTATGTGATTGTTGTAAGAGGAGAGAAAAGATGAGTAAAGAAGGAGATCTTGTGAGGATTGAAGTGCCGGGAGACTAGGTCACAGATATATGTAGGAGACAGGTTGTGGATGGATTTGTATGCCATAGTTTGGGTTTTTAACTTGAGTCTATGGGTAATGGGGAGCCATTGATGGGATTGAAAGAGAGTAGAGGCCAGAGAATAGCGGAGGTGTAGCTGGATTAGTTGGGCAGCAGAGTTAATGATAGATTGGAAGGGTGCAAGATTGCTAAAAGTGAGGCCACAAAGCAGGAGGTTTCAGTAGTCGAGGAGGGAAATGATGAGTGCATGAACTAGGGGGTTTGCAGATTCCTGATTAAGGAATGTACAGATCGGGGAAATATTTTTCAGTTGTAGTCAACAAGAAATGAAGAGGGCATGGATATGGAATTTCAAGGAGAGATCAGAGTCCAGGATTACCCCAAGACAGTGAAATTGTGGGAAGCTTTCATCTTTGCCTTGTAGAAGAGGGCCAGAAAGAGCATGTGTTTCAGTGGATGGCAAGCACTGCATCAAGTGGCCTCTCCTCTTTCTCCAACCTAACTTCACACACAGTACAGTACTCAGAAGTGACACCCCAATTACTCTTGTTTCCCGCACACGTCACAATTCTCCATCTGCCCAACTGACTTAGAGGTACCACAGATGGGCAACTCTGCAGATCTGTTGGCACATTCTTTTCCATGGGCATCAGAGGTCTGCTTAAAAGATTCACAGACTCTAAAGGTGGAAAGCATCTGCACCAATGTCCCAAATTTTTCCAGTTGGATCCGGTGCCAAGCAAAGTAGGGTCCAAGCAGAATCCTTCCTCATCACCAGATGTTAACCCCCCATTGGTGGAGGTAATCCAGATGAGATTCAGATACCTTCAGTGCCATCAGGGCAGGAAGGTTACTCTAAGGGTGAGGAATGGAAGAATCAAGAGAATAATGATGCATTTGTAAATCTCATTTGGTGCACACCCAGAGGCATGCAGCTGAGTAGCTCAGTAAAGCAGATGGAGGAGGAGGAAGACAAGGATGTTACGTTGCGGTTTCCCGCACAAACACAGAGCGATGCAATTATGAGAAGCACTGCATCCTCTGCCACAACTCTGGCTGTGGCCAGCAGCAGTCACGGGTCTGTAGTTTGCAGGGGGCGGCAAGAATTGCTTAGCCTTGATCTTTTTTGAGACTGAAAAAGATGACAACTTTGTAAAAAAAAGACTCAGTAGAAGCAAAAATTCCAATAATTTGACTAATGCATGCACGTACAGGCAAATGTGCGATCACCATGCATTAGTCTGGAATCTCACAGCGCTAAAATGTGGCCTAGTGGGCCTCATCCAAGACTGCAGTCCCATCAACTGCATCTGCTGCATCTTTCTCTGCTGTCACCATGGCAGCTGTTCTCACACAGGTATCTGGATGCAGAACCTCCACTTGTTTACCCGCTACAGTCGGGGTGAGTTAGAGCCCATCAACTGCTACGGAAGTGGTCATGCCTGCTGTTTTTACTGACACCGAGCAAATCACATCTTTCTCAATCCACCATATAACATCTCTGCCTGCACCTCATTCACAGTCCAGCAGTTTTTGGTGATCACCCTACTCCTCTCTCTATCAGCACACCAGCCAACTCTTGGTCCTGCAATTGTAGCCACATCAAATATTATTTCCTCCTACATATGCCAAAGCTAAGAGCTTAAACGTAACCATCTTCAATCTATTGGCCATGGAAATACTGCCTTTCCTTATAGTGTATACAGACGCTTTCCAAAAGCTGATGGCCGTCGCAGTCCCCCAGTAGCAGTTGCCCATTCAGCATTACTTCTCTAAGACATAGGTGCCTGCGCTACAACAGCATGTGGAAAATGCATGCGCCAGGGCGCATTTAATCACCTACACCTTGACAAAAAAGCATAAGCATCGGCATTACATCTAGGTGACTGGGCACTGGGTGACTCTGGTGGCTGTGAGAACTGTCGTGGGAAATTCTGCTCCGCAAGTCTTGAAATCCCAAAGGTTTGGAGAATGCTTGGAGATGGAGAATTAAACCACACCAGAAGATGGAAAACTAATCTACTAGACATCAGAGGTTAGAGAACTAAGAACTAAACTGTTAAGCACCTAGGATTGGATTATTAAATCACTATGCACCAAGGGATGGTGAACTAAACCACTAGACACTAAGGGATGTAGAACTAAACCACTACACAACAGAAGATGGAGAACTAAATTGCTAGACTGCAAGGGATAGAGAACTAAACTTCTAAATACTGAGGGATGGCGAACTAAACTACTACATACCAAAGGATGGTGAACTAAACTTCTAGACACCAAATCTTGGAATCCCCAAGGCTTGTGGGCCAAACCTCTGTTTCTAACTAGTGTTGAGCATTCCGATACCGCAAGTATCGGGTATCGGCCGATATTGCGGTATCGGAATTCTGATACCGAGTTCCGATACTTTCAGTATATCGGATACCGGAATCGGAAATTCCCATAATTCAAAGTGCCTGAATTTAGCCAAAGAGGAATGATTAGAAGTGTGGGCACATCCTGTTCTGCATGGTGGGCATATAACTACTGGCATGGCTGTGATTGGCTGCTTAAATGATGTCATGATGCACTATAAAAGTCGCCGCCACCATGCTCAGGGTGCGTCACTGCCTCATCCCGTTCCATTGTCTATTTCTCAATTAGTCCAGCCTGCTGCACATTTTTTCAAATTTTTCCTATTATTGGCTTTCCCTCCGTATCCTGCTAGATTGTGGAAAAACACTATATAGGATTACATAGAGGAGCTTGTTTTGGCCTTGCAGCGCCGTTCACGGCTGTCTGCATGGTCTGTGTGTGAGTGCAGCTCACTCTGTAGTCAGTTCTACAAAAAAAAAAATAATAAAGTTCACCAAACACAACACTTTACAGTTGCGTGGGCCACATTAGCTCATATTAAAATCTAGTCCACACTTTAGAAAATTAGTGTTTCTTATACCTGTTAGGAGCTGTTCAGGAATAAGCACACTAAGCCCGTAGTACTTTTCTGCTTATCTTTATCAGTCAACCAAGATGAAGAAGGCAGGGAGTAAGGCACGTGGGCGTGGCCGTGGGCATGGAGCAGGGAGAGGACATGGGGATTCTGTGCCTGCTGTGGGCACCGGTGACTCATCATCACCCAGTTTCAGCAGGGAACAGTCCTTCATGCGCAGCTTTGTAGGAGATCACCGTACACCGCTGCTGCGTGAAGAACAAATTAGTTGCCACATCCTCTCATGCACAGAGCACTGGAGAGCACCCATCTGTCTCTTCACCACCTGCCAAATTGCCCAGGCAGTCAGAGAGCCCAGGACAGGAGCCATCTCTAATTCTGTTCTCTGAATCTCTTGGCTTGGAAAGAGGGGGGCCAGCCAAGCAGCATTGGAGAAATGGAAGAAGAGGCAGTATGCAGTGATGCCCAACAGCTTTGTCTCTCTGACTCTGAAGAGACAGGTGGGCCAGTGCCTCCGGTCAGCACACCTCAGTACACATCTGATGATGAGACTCAGGTGCCACTTTCAGGTGCGTACTGTGCTGCCGAGACTACCCAGGAGGAGCAGTTGGTGGAAAAGGGTAGTGTAGATGATGAGGTCCATGACCCATCATGGCGTGAGGTACAGGAAGGTGGTGGGAGCAGCTCTGAGGAAGAGATTCCCTGAACAGCCCAAAGAGGGAAAGGGAGGGGGAAGACTGCAGAGCCTGTAGCCTCCACTTCGGCACCCGTTAGGAGCATGCCTCTTCCAAGAGCCAAAACAGGTGCCCCCAAGACTTGCAGTGCCTGGTCCTTTTTTGACACAGTTGCAGATGACATTTGCTTTGTCAAATGCAAGGTGTGTCATCACAAAGTCAAAAGAGGGAAAAATGTCAGCAACCTCAATACCACAAATATGTGGAAACATGTGCAGACCAAGCACGCGGTGGAGTTACAAAAACACACTGAAGACCTAGGACAACCTACAGCGACACCTACCACCTCTTCAGCTCGTGTTGTTGCCTCCTCCTCCAGCTCGCACACAGCTGGTTCGGCTTCCTCACAGGATCGCCATGGAAGAACCTCTGGCACTGTTTTCCACAGACCCAGTGTAATTCCACCCACAGCACCATGTTCCCAGTCATCCTCACACTCCCAGCCCAGTCTACAGCCATCGGTAGCACAGGTATAGGGAGAATAGGCGGCCATTCTCGGCAAACCACCCCCGAGCACAGGCTCTGAATGCTGGCATTGCAAAACTGTCCCTTGAAATGCTGTCATTCAGGCTGGTGGAGACTGACAGCTTCCGTAACTTGATGGCATTGGCAGTCCCACAATACAATGTGCCCAGCCGCTTTTATTTCAGCAGGCAAGCCGTCCCTGCCCTGCACAAGCATGTGGAGCGACACATAAAACACGCGCTACTGAACGCCATCAGTAGCAAGGTCCACTTCACCACCGATGCGTGGACCAGTCACCATGGACAGGAGCGATACCTTTCCCTCACTGCCCATTGGGTTAATGTTGTTGAGCCGTGTACAGATCGTGCGAGTGGTGCAGGACGTGTTATGCCAACTCCAAGGATTGCAGGAATACAGTCTGTACGCATTGACTCCTCCTCATACACAAGTTCCTCAAAATCATCGCTGCAGCAGCCGTCACAGTCCACCTCCACATGGACCCGTGAACGTTTTCCTGTTATGACCGATATGAGCACAGCTGTGGCCAAACTTCAACAGGCCGTCTTGAAATTAATTTCTTTAGGGAATCGAAGCCACACAGCGCAGGAGCTCTGGAATGCCATCAAGAAGGAGAGCGACGTGTGGTTTGTGCCAGTGAATCTCCAGCCAGGCATGGTAGTGTGTGACAATGGCCGAAATCTGGTGGCAGCTCTGGGCCTAGGCAACCTCACTCACATCCCATGTCTGGCACATGTGCTCAACTTGGTCGTGCAGAGTTTTTTGAGGGACTATCCGGATCTTGATGCACTGCTGCACAAGGTCCGCCTAGAGTGTGCTCACTAGCGGCGTTCCAGCATGGCAAAATCGCCCATTGCAGCTCAGCAGTGCCGATTCCACCTTCCGGAACATCGCATCATATGTGACCTACCCACCAAGTGGAATTACACTTTACATATGTTGGAGCGGTTGTGTGAGCAGCAGCAAGCAGTAATGGAGTACCAGCTGCATCAGGCGCAAAGAAGTCGCAGTTTGCGCCATTCAGACTTCACAACCACTGAGTGAGCCACTATGAAGGACGTCTGCCAGGTTTTGCATTCCTTCGATGATTCCACGCAGATGGCGAGTGCAGATGATGCACTAGTCAGCATGACTGTCCCCCTTATCTGCCTGCTTCAACAAACACTGCAAGCGCTAAGGGATGATGTTGTGGAAGAGGTGGAGGATGAGAAGTCAATTCCATCATCTTCTGGTCAGTCAGCGCTATGTGGTTCCTCACAAAGGCCTAGGCAGGGGTCACGTTGTGAGGAGGATGAGGAGGAGTCAATGGGGGAGGAAGACATCGGTCCAGAGGGGGGAGTTACACAATTCTCCAATAGTCAGTGTGTAGAGCGAGGGTGGGGTGATGCAGAGCAGGCAGAGATCACGCCTCAAGCAGGGGACAGCGTTTCTTGGCCAGTTGGCAGTCTGCAGCACATGGTTGATTACAAGCTGCAGTGCCTGAGAAACGACCGCCGCATCGCCCACATTCTCAACATGGCTGATTATTGGTTGTACACCTTTCTAGATCCTCGCTACCGGGACAACTTACAAAGCCTCATAACACTGTTGAAGAGGGAGTGTAAAATGCGGGAGTACCAAGACACACTGGTGAATTCCATCATCTTCTCCAGTCCAACTGAGAGCAGTGCTGCTAGTGCTTTACAAAGGAGCTCAGTGCGTCGAGGCAGTGGAGGAAGCTCTGCACAAAGAGGGAGCAGAAGCAGTGCCTCAGCACAAGGCATGACCAGTATGGCCCAACTGTGGCACAGTTTTGCGTGCCCACCACAAATGTTTACACCATCACAGGCGGCTCCAGTCAGCAGGAGGCAACGTTTCCGTCAGATGGTGACAGACTACATGTCTTGCCCTCTTACTGTACTAACAGACAGCTCTTCCCCCTTCAAGTTTTGGGTCTCTAAGCTGGATACATGGCCAGAGCTAAGCCAGTACGCATTGGAGGTGCTGGCTTGCCCTGCTGCTTGTGTATTATCGGAACGCGTCTTTAGTGCCGCAGGTGGTGTACTAACAGACCGTTGCATGCGACTATCCTCCAATAACGTTGACTGACTTACTTTTCTGAAAATGAACAAGGCCTGGATCTTGCAGGAATTTGCCACTCCTCTTCCAGATTAAATAATTGGTTGGCTACAGTGTCCATGTCTCCTGTTGCATTCATGTTTCTTGAACTGTAATCCCTGGGCTCCAACACCGCCAGTTGGTGCTCAGAAGTGCTGTCTGCACCGTCAAAACACATGACCCAGTGTTATTGGGTTTCAGTAACGTCAGCTGATCCCCAGCTGTGTATCCGGTAATGTGTCCTGCAACTGCCACGCTGACACAACAACTGAAATTTAAGGGAACCTGTCCCGCCAGGCGTTTGTTACTGAAAGAGCCACCTTGTGCAGCAGTAATGCTGCACAAGGAAAAGGTAGCTCTTTTAGTTTTGCTCCTTGCACATGCTGAACTTAACACTTATAAAATGTGTCCCATGATACCGTAAAACCGTCCCGGAGGTGGGACTTTCCTTCATAATAGGACGCATCACAGCCGTCATCCCTACCCCCTTGGTACCGTGCGCCGCCTCCTTAGCATTGTTTGAATATGTCCCATAGCCTACACTGTTTTGTTCAACCTTGGCCATGCGCAGTTTGCGCTGCCCATCTTCTGACATCATTTGGTGTCAGGCGGACTGGGCCTGTGCGGCCGCTCTGCCTGAGATCCTGCCTCGCAGTCTCTTCTGATTTAATCAGACTGCGGGCCTGGGATCCATGGGCATGCGCAGTGCATATCTTCACCACATCTCCCTCCGCCTTCTTCAGACTGTGCGCCGTCAGCTGATCCCTACTAGCATGCCACGGCCGTGATGCCGCACAGTCTGAAGAATCCAAAAGGAGATGAGTGAGAGGCGAAGATATGCACTGCGCATGCCCATGGATCCCAGGCCCACAGTGTGATTACATTAGACGACACTGCGAGGCGGGATCTCAGGCACAGGCGCAGCCAGCCTGACAACAAATGATGTCAGAAGACGGGCAGCGCTAACTGCGCATGGCCAAGGTTGAACATAAAAGCAGAGGTTCCGGGACAGATTCAAACAACGCTGAGGAGGCGGCGCATGGCGACAAGGGGGTAGGAATGACGGCTGTGTTGCGTCTCATTACGAAGGAAAGTCCCACCTCTGGGACGGTTTCACTGTATCAGGGTTCACATTTTATAAGTGTTTAGTTCTGCGTTTGCAAGGAGCATAATTAAAAGAGCCCCCTTTTCCTTTTGCAGCATTAGTGCTGCACAATGTGGCTCTTTCAGCTACAAACGCCTGGGGGGTTAAAGGTTACCTTTCAACTTGCTCCAATTAGGCCTCAGCCTACACTCTGCTCCTCCTGCTTTCCCTGGGCTTCAACACCACCAGTTGCTGCCCGGAAGTGCTGTCTCCACAGTCAACACTTGCTGCCGTGTTATTGGGAATCAGTAATGCCAGCTGCTTCCCTGCTGTGTTGTGGCAATAACTCTAGCCTGCTCCTCCTGCTATCCCTGGGCTCTAACACCACCAGTTGGTGCTCAGAAGTGCTGTCTGCACAGAGAAAAACACTTGCTCCTCTGTTATTGGGGTTCAGTAATGCCAGCTGCTCCCCTGCTGTTTTGTGGCAATAACTCTAGCCTGCTCCTTCTGCTATCCCTGGGCTTCAACACCGCCAGTTGCTGCCCGGAAGTGCTGTCTGCACAGTCAACACTTGCTGCCGTGTTATTGGGGTTCAGTAACGCCAGCTGCTGCCCTGCTGTGTTGTGGCAATAACTCTAGCCTGCTCCTCCTGCTGACCCTGGGCTCCAACACCGCTAGTTGCTGCCTTGAAGTGCTGTTTGCACAGTCAACAGTTGCTCCTCTGTTATTGGGTTTCAGTAATGTCAGCTGATCCCCAGTTGTGTATCCGGCAATGTGTCCTGCGACCGACACGATGACACTCCATCAGATATTAAACTGCCTCCAGTGCAGGCTTTGGCCTACACTCTGCTCCTCCTGCTGACCCTGGGCTCCAACACTGCTAGTTGCTGCCTGGAAGTGCTGTTTGCACAGTCAACAGTTGCTCCTCTGTTATTGGGTTTCAGTAACGTCAGCTGAACCCCAGCTGTGTCTCAGTGTTATGACCCCAATGGCAGAGGGTCTCAGGAATAATGCTAAGTCAGTAAATACAGAAAACCAGCTCATAGGGCAGTGGTAACTAGGCTGACCATATAACTAATCCTAGCACCACAAATACCAGCAGCCGGGGAACATTCCTACATTGATCCTAGACGTCTCGCGCCAGTCGGAGAGCTAACTACCCCTAGAAGGGAAAAGAAAGACCTTTCTTGCCTCCAGAGGAAATACCCCAAAAAGTTGGATAGAAGCCCCCCACAAATAATAACGGTGAGGTAAGAGGAAAAGACAAACATAAGAATGAGCTAGGAATTTAGCAAAGAGAGGCCCACTAGCTAATAGCAGAATATAGAAAGATAACTTATATGGTCAGCAAAAAATCCTATCAAAAATATCCACACTGGAAATTCAAGAACCCCCGAACCGTCTAACGGCCCGGGGGGAGAACACCAGCCCCCTAGAGCTTCCAGCAAGGTCAGGAATCACATTTAGTACAAGCTGGACAAAAATGATAGCAAACAAATAACCCAAAAAACAAAGAAGCAAGACTTAGCTTAATTTAGCACGAACCAGGACCAGCAAACAGGAGCAAACAGAATGTGTCTGATAACACCGATGCCAGGCACTGGACTAAGGTTCCAGGAGGTTTATATAGCAACACCCCTGAAGTAACGACCCAGCTGGGTGCAAACAGAGGGAAGGAAATCCCAGAGTCATATCACTAGTAACCACTAGAGGGAGTCAAAAAAGTCTAATTCACAACAGTACCCCCCCCTTAAGGAGGGGTCACCGAACCCTCACCAAGACCACCAGGGCGATCAGGATGAGCAGCGTGAAAGGCACGAACCAAATCGGCCGCATGCACATCAGAGGCAACCACCCAGGAATTATCCTCCTGACCATAACCCTTCCACTTGACCAAATACTGAAGCCTCTGCCTGGAGAGACGAGAATCCAAGATCTTTCTCCACCACGTACTCCAACTCGCCCTCAACCAACACCGGAGCAGGAGGCTCAGCAGAAGGAACCACAGGCACAACGTAGCGTCGTAACAAAGACCTATGGAACACGTTGTGAATGGCAAACGAAACCGGAAGATCCAAGCAAAAGGACACAGGATTAAGGATTTCCAATATCTTGTAAGGACCGATGAAGCGAGGCTTAAATTTAGGAGAGGAGACCTTCATAGGAACAAATCGAGAAGACAGCCACACCAAATCCCCAACACGAAGTCGGGGACCCACACCGCGGCAGCGGTTGGCAAAACGCTGAGCCTTCTCCTGTGACAACTTCAAGTTGTCCACCACATGATTCCAGATCTGCTACAACCTATCCACCACAGAATCTACTCCAGGACAGTCAGAAGGCTCCACATGTCCCGAGGAAAAACGAGGATGGAAACCAGAGTTGCAGAAAAATGGCGAAACCAAAGTAGCGGAACTAGCCCGATTATTTAGGGCAAACTCAGCCAACGGCAAGAAGGTCACCCAATCATCCTGATCTGCCGAAACAAAACACCTCAAGTAAGCTTCCAGAGTCTGATTAGTTCGCTCAGTTCAGTCAAGTCAGTTCAGTTCAGTCAGTTCGCTCAGCTCAGTCAAGGGCAAGAGCAACCTGCTGGCACGGGAACAGCAAGGCTTAGCTCGAGCACAAGTCCCACAGGACTGCACAAATGACCGTACATCCCGTGACAAGGAAGGCCACCAAAATGACCTAGCCACCAGATCTCTGGTGCCAAAAATTCCTGGATGACCTGCCAACACCGAGGAATGAACCTCGGAAATGACTCTGCTGGTCCACTTATCAGGAACAAACAGTCTGTCAGGTGGACAAGAGTCAGGTCTACCAGCTTGAAATCTCTGCAACACACGTCGCAAATCAGGAGAAATGGCTGACAAAATAACTCCTTCTTTAAGAATACCAACAGGTTATGTGACTTCAGGAGAGTCAGGCACAAAGCTCCTCGAAAGAGCATCAGCTTTCACATTCTTTGAACCTGGTAAATACGAGACCACAAAGTCAAAACGGGAGAAAAACAATGACCAGCGGCCCTGTCTAGGATTCAAGCATTTAGCAGACTCGAGATACATCACATTTTTGTGATCAGTCAAGACCACCACACGATGCTTAGCACCCTCGAGCCAATGACGCCACTCCTCAAATGCCCACTTCGTGGCCAGTAATTCCCGATTGCCCACATCATAATTCCGCTCAGCAGGCGAAAACTTCCTAGAGAAGAAAGCACATGGTCTCATTACCGAGCAACCAGGGTCTCTCTGTGACAAAACGGCCCCTGCCCCAATCTCAGAAGCATCCACCTCGACCTGAAAGGGAAATGAGACATCAGGCTGGCACAAAACAGGCGCCGAAGTAAACCGGCGCTTAAACTCCTGGAACGCCTCCACGGCTGCAGGAGCCCAGTTAGCAACATCAGAACCTTTCTTGGTCATATCCGTCAAAGGTTTAACAACGCTAGAAAAATTAGCGATAAAACGACGGTAGAAGTTAGCAAAACCCAAGAACTTCTGAAGACTCTTAACTGACGTGGGTTGAGTCCACTCATGAATAGCTCGGACCTTGACTGGGTCCATCTCCACAGCAGAAGGGGAAAAAATAAACCCCAAAAAAGGGAACTTTCTGTACTCCAAAGAGACACTTTGAGCCTTTAACAAACAAGGCATTCTCACGCAAAACCTGAAACACCATCCTGACCTGCTCCACATGTGAGTCCCAATCTTCAGAGAAAACCAGAATATCGTCCAGATAAACAATCATAAATTTATCCAGATACTTCCGGAAAATATCATGCATAAAGGACTGAAATACTGAGGGAGCATTAGAAAGCCCAAAAGGCATCACCAAGTACTCAAAATGACCTTCGGGCGTATTAAATGCAGTCTTCCATTCATCACCTTGCTTAATGCGCACAAGGTTGTATGCACCATGAAGATCTATCTTGGTGAACCACTTGGCACCCTTAATCCGGGCAAACAAGTCCGACAAGAGAGGCAAAGGATACTGAAATTTTACAGTGATTTTATTCAGTAGCCGATAGTCAATACAAGGTCTCAAAGATCCGTCCTTCTTAGCCACAAAAAAGAATCCCGCACCAAGAGGGGAAGAGGATGGACGGATATGCCCCTTCTCCAGAGACTCCTTGATATATGAACGCATTGCGGCATGCTCAGGTACTGACAGATTAAATAATCTTCCCTTAGGAAATTTACTACCTGGAATCAAATCTATGGCGCAGTCACAGTCCCTATGAGGAGGCAGAGCACTGGATCTGGACTCACTGAATACATCCTGATAATCAGACAAATACTCAGGAACTTCCGAAGGAGTAGAGGAAGCAATAGACACCGGCGGGGAATCAGCATGAATTCCCTGACAGCCCCAACTTGACACAGACATTGCCTTCCAATCCAGGACTGGATTGTGGGTCTGTAACCATGGCAGACCCAAAACGACCAAATCATGCATTTTATGCAGAACAAGAAAACGAATCACCTCCCGATGTTCAGGAGTCATGCACATGGTCACCTGCGTCCAAAACTGCGGTTTATTTTCCGCCAATGGCGTAGCATCAATACCTCTAAGAGGAATAGGATTTACTAACGGTTCAAGAACAAAACCACAGCGCTTGGCAAATGACAGATCCATAAGACTCAGGGCGGCACCTGAATCCACAAACGCCATAACAGGTTAAGAAGACAAAGAGCAAATTAAAGTCACAGACAAAATAAATTTAGGTTGCAAATTACCAATGGCGACAGGACTAACAACCATTGTTAGGCGTTTAGAGCATGCTGATATAACATGTGTAAAATCACCACAGTAAAAACACAACCCATTCTGACGTCTATGATTTTTCCGTTCATTTCTAGTCTGAATTCTATCACATTGCATTAAATCAGGTGTTTGTTCAGACAACACCACCAGAGGATTAGCGGTTTTGCGCTCCCGCAAACGCCGGTCAATTTGAATAGCAAGCGCCATAGAATCATTCAGACTTGTAGGAATGGGGAAACCCACCATCACATTCTTAATGGCTTCAGAAAGGCCATTTCTGAAATTTGCGGCCAGAGCACACTCATTCCACTGAGTAAGCACGGACCATTTCCGAAATTTTTGGCAATACACTTCAGCTTCATCCTGACGCTGAGAAATAGCCAGCAAGGCTTTTTCTGCCTGAATTTCAAGATTGGGTTCCTCGTAAAGCAATCCGAGCGCCAGAAAAAATGCATCAATATTCGCCAATGCCGGATCTCCTGGCGCTAGCGAGAAAGCCCAATCCTGAGGGTCACCCCGTAAAAAAGAAATAACAATTTTAACTTGCTGAGCAGAATCTCCAGATGAACGGGGTCTCAGAGAAAGAAACAATTTACAATTATTCTTGAAATTCCTAAACCTAAATCGATCTCCAGAAAACAATTCCGGAATAGGTATTTTAGGTTCAGACATAGGACTACTGGTAACAAAATCTTGTATACCCTGCACACGAGCTGCCAGCTGGTCAACACTTGTAATCAAGGTCTGCACATTCATGTCTGCAGCAAGCACACGCCACTCAAAGGTAAAGGGGAGGAAGAGAAGGAAGGGAAAAAAAAAAACTCAGAATTTCCTTTCTTATTATCCCACTTCTGCAATGCTTTAAACATTCAATATGGGCCTGGCATACTGTTATGACCCCAATGGCAGAGGGTCTCAGGAATAATGCTAAGTCAGTAAATACAGAAAACCAGCTCATAGGGCAGTGGTAACTGGGCTGACCATATAACTAATCCTAGCACCACAAATACCAGCAGCCGGGGAACGTTCCTACGTTGATCCTAGACGTCTCGCGCCAGCCGGAGAGCTAACTACCCCTAGAAGGGAAAAGAAAGACCTTTCTTGCCTCCAGAGGAAATACCCCAAAAAGTTGGATAGAGGCCCCCCACAAATAATAACGGTGAGGTAAGAGGAAAAGACAAACATAAGAATGAGCTAGGAATTTAGCAAAGAGAGGCCCACTAGCTAATAGCAGAATATAGAAAGATAACTTATATGGTCAGCAAAAAATCCTATCAAAAATATCCACACTGGAAATTCAAGAACCCCCGAACCGTCTAACGGCCCGGGGGGAGAACACCAGCCCCCTAGAGCTTCCAGCAAGGTCAGGAATCACATTTAGTACAAGCTGGACAAAAATGATAGCAAACAAATAACCCAAAAAACAAAGAAGCAAGACTTAGCTTAATTTAGCACGAACCAGGACCAGCAAAAAGGAGCAAACAGAATGTGTCTGATAACACCGATGCCAGGCACTGGACTAAGGTTCCAGGAGGTTTATATAGCAACACCTTTGAAGTAACGACCCAGCTGGGTGCAAACAGAGGGAAGGAAATCCCAGAGTCATATCACTAGTAACCACTAGAGGGAGCCAAAAAAGTCTAATTCACAACACTCAGGCAATGTGTCCTGCAAATGCCACGCAGACACAACAGATATTAAACTGCCTTGAGTGCAGGCTTCAGTCTACACTCTGCTCCTCCTGCTATCCCTGGGCTCTAATACCGCCAGTTGGTGCTCAGAAGTGCTGTCTGCACAGAGAAAAACACTTTCTCCTGTGTTATTGGGGTTCAGTAATGCCAGCTGCTCCCCTGCTGTGTTGCGGCAATAAATCTAGCCTGCTCCTCCTGCTATCCCTGGGCTCTTACATCGCCAGTTGGTGCTCGGAAGTGCTGTCTGCTCCTCTGTAATTGGGTTTCAGTAACGTCAGCTGATCCCAAGCTGTGTATCCGGCAATGTGTCCTGCGACCGCCACGCTGACACTCCATCAGATATTAAACTGCCTCCAGTGCAGGCTTCGGCCTACACTCTGCTCCTCCTGCTGACCCTGGGCTCCAACACCGCTAGTTGCTGCCTGGAAGTGCTGTTTGCACAGTCAACAGTTGCTCCTCTCTTATTGGGTTTCAGTAACGTCAGCTGATCCCCAGCTGTGTATCCAGCAATGTGTCCTGCAAATACCAAGCAGACACAACAGATATTAAACTGCCTTGAGTGCAGGCTTCAGCCTACACTCTGCTCCTCCCACTGACCCTGGGCTCCAACACCACTAGTTGCAGCTCGGAAGTGCTGTTTGCACAGTCAACAGTTGCTCCTCTGTTATTGGGTTTTAGTAATGTCAGCTGATCCCCAGCTGTGTATCCGGCAATGTGTCCTGCGACCGCCACGCTGACACTCCAACAGATGTTAAACTGCCTCGAGTGCAGGCTTCGGCCTACACTCTGCTACCCCTGCTGACCCTGGGCTCCAACACCGCTAGTTGGGGCTGTAGGAAGACAATCTTGAATAGGTCCCCCTGGCTCCAGTACCGTCAGCTGGTTCCAGGCTTAGGTGCCTCCTTCTGGGTATCTGAGTTCCACCAACATCAGGTGGTCCTTGGTAGTGCTTTCTGGCATGGGTACCTCCTGCTTAGTAACCGGGTTCCAGTAACATCAGCTGGTCCTCGGTAGTTCCATTTGCTCTTGTACCTTCGGCTACCCATCCGGGTTCCAGTACCGTCAGCTGGTTCTCAGCAGTGTCTTTTGCTCATGTACCTTCTGCTCCCCATCGTGGTTCCAGTACCGTCAGCTGGTTCTGGGCAGAGCCTTTGGCTTAGGTGCCTCCTTCTGGGTGTCCGAGTTACAACAACGTCAGGTGGTCCTTGGTAGTGCTTTCTGGCATGGGTACCTCCTGCTTAGTAACCGGGTTCCAGTAATGTCAGCTGGTCCTCAGGAGTTCCATTGGCTCTTGGACCTTCTGGTAGCCATCCGGGTTCCAGTTCCATCAGCTGGTTCTCGGCATTTTCTCAGCCTTCTTGTACCTTCTGCTACATTTCCAAGTTCAAGACCCTAAAGACGATGACCCTGAAGACCACCCCTAAGATGATGATGACACCAGAGACGACAACCCCTGAGACGATGACCCTGAAGACGACGACCCTGAAGACCACACCGATGACGACGACCCCGGAGACGACGACCCTGGAGACGACGACCCGGAAGACCGAGAAGCAGAAGAACAAGAAGCTGCACAACAAAGAGCAGAAGAACACTAAGCATAAGACTAAACATCAGAGCAAAAGATATTATCTAAATTATAAGCAGAAGAAGACTAAGCAGTGTATGGGGTGAGTCCGTTCCTCCTCGTGGTGCCCCTGGAAAAAGCCAGCATCCTAATGTAACTCTTTTGTGACAGGCAGAACGGAAGGTGTAATCGTCAAACTTTTATAGATAACAACTACAGGAATGCCTGTCACAAATAAGAATATGATGAAGAAGTAGAATATGAAGAAGAATAATAGTTTAATAAAAAGAATATGAAATATGTAACAAAAAAATAATAGAAAGAAGGTGAAGAAGAAGATGAATAAGGTGAAGAAGAAGTTGATGTCAAAGATGCTGCTGCTGAGGATGATGAAGAAGAATGTGTCGGAGAAGTAAAAAAGAAGGTGAAGGGCATGGAAGTAGTGAAACATCAATATCTGACAAAATAAAAAAAATCTTAACATAGTCAATATCTTTGTAACTCCGAACGTCTTTAAAAAAAAAATTAAATTCCTGCTATTCTATTTGATTGGGCTAAATCTCTATGCCTGTAATGTCTCCGCCACCTCCCACAATACATCCTGCATTATTCTTAGTTGTTTTCCTTCATGTAGAATGAACCTACAAGGAAAGAAAGGGTTTATTTTAATTCCGATATTTTGGTCCCATTGACTTGCATTGGTATCGGGTATCGGTATCGGCGATATCCGATATTTTTTTAATATTGGCCTATTCAATCCGATACCGATACTTTTCGATATCGGAAGGTATCGCTCAACACTATTTCTAATACTTCCTCCACTGCTTCTGCCTCTTCCACCTCAATGAGGAGTTTAGGACCTGCGATGACGTCACTGCTTGTGATTGGTCGCGTGAGCGGTCACATGAGCGGCACGCGACCAATCACAAGCCGTGATGTCATCGAGGGTCCTAAACTCCTCATTCTTAGGAACGGAGGCTGCTGGTTACAATCGGTAAGGTCCAGGGGCCGCCGGACAGGTGAGTATATCCATATTTTTTATTTTAATTCTTTATTTTTTACATGAATATGGATCCCAGGGCCTGAAGGAGAGTCTCCTCTCCTCCAGACCCTGGGAACCATACACTGGGAACTTCCGATTCCGATTTCCGATACCATAAAAATATCGGAACTCGGTATCGGAATTCCGATACCGCAAGTATCGGCCGATACCCGATACTTGCGGTATCGGAATGCTCAACACTACTCACCACACATCTAAATACATTCCTTAAGGGGTTTAGTTTTCAAAACAGGGTCACTTGTGTTTTTTTTTCTCTGTTTAGGCACACCAGGGGCTTTCCAAACGAGACATGATGTCCGCTAATGATTATAGGAAATTTTATATTCAAAAAGTCAAATTATGCTTCTTCCCTTCTGAGCCTTGCCGTGCACCCAAACAGTAGCTTTCTCACTTATATACAGTATCGGTATACTCACAATAAATAGTGCAACAAGTTGTATAGTGCAATTTCTCCTGTTTCCCTTCTGAAAATGCAACATTTGGGGCTGAAAGCATATTTGTGGGGAAAATGTGAGTTTATTATTTTCACGGCTCAACGTTATAAACTTCTGTGAAGCACCTGAGGGTTCAATGTGCTCACCACACATTTAGATCAGTTCCCTGAGGGGTCTAGTTTCCAAAATGGTGTTACTTGCTTGAATTTTCACTGTTTAGGTAAATCAGAGGCTCTCCAAACTTAAAATGGCGTCCGCCAATTATTCCAGCAAATTTAGCCTTTAAAAAGTCAAATGGTGTTCCCTCCCTTCTGAGCTCTGCTGTGTCCCAAACAGTGGTTTTCTCCCTCATGTGGTGTATCAGCATGTGCAGGAGAAATTACACAACATATTTTGTGCTCCATTTTTTCCTGTTACCCTTGTCAAAATAAAAAAAATTAGACCTGAAGTTAAATGTTTGTGAAAAAAATTAAAATGTTATTTATTTATTTTATTTAAATTAAATAAATAAAGGGTTTTGAGCACCTTGAGGGGTGCAGTGTTTAGAATGGTGTCACTTTTGATTATTTGACTTTAAATGTGATATGGGCTCTAAAAAAATGGTTTTGTACATTTTGTTGGAAACATGAAAAGTCGTTCAAATTTAACCATTATAACCTCTTAACAAAAGTAATTTTGTTCCAAAATTGTGCTGATGTAAAGTAGACATGTGGGAAATGTTTGTTATTAGCTATTTTGTCTGACATATCTCTGTGATTTCAGTTCATAAAAATTCAAAGTTTAAAAATTATGCCATTTTCAAAATTTTTGCCAAATTTCAGGTTTTTTTCTTACAAGTAAACGCAAGTCATATCAAATAAATGTTACCACTATCATGAAGTACAAATTGTCATGAAAAAACAGTCTCAGAATCACTATTATCCGTTGAAGCATTCCAGAGTTCTAACAACATACAATGACAGTGGTCAGCATTGTAAAAATTGGGGTGGTCATTAACATGCAAACCACCTTCAGGGGTAAAAGGGTTAAAGAAGCTTTGAATACTATTTTCATGCTATTTTACCCTCAAAATTTGCTCATGTGTCGACCATCCACTTTCAAGAATGTCTATACGCTATATTCTTCTTTTATTTCAAATGCAACAAGGAGAAAACTGAATTCAATATACAGCTCTGGCAAAAACCAAGAGACCACTGCACAGTTTTATAAAAATCAGGTTCTCTACATGTCTGACAGTCATTACATTCCAGTGTCAGTTGAATTCCAACCAGAGTACTGGTGCTTTGGATTAGGTGATCACCTCAACCAAATCTTATTTAACAAAGGAAAGTATAAAAGACCCTGCTGTGGTGTTCACAATCCTCTTGTAAAAGGACAAGCTGGATGGCAAAACAAGTGCTAGTAATATCCCAAAAGTAATAGGAATGAAAAAATAACTTTTAACCATGCCAATGGAGTTGAAAAGAAAAGTCTCGAGTGAGGAAAAGAAGGGCTCAATTCTGGCTTTACTAGCAGAGAGATACAGTGAGCATCATGTTGCCTCCATCCTTAAAATTTCTAAGATGGTAGTCCATTACAACAAGGTTAAGCAGAAGAAATTGGGGACAACAAAGCTATTGACCGGCAGAGGGTGAAAACGACTCTCTACTGACCGGGATGACAGTCATCTTATTTGAAAGTCACTCATCAACCACAGGATGACATCAAGTGACCTACAAAAGGAATGGCAAATGGCATCTGGTGTGAAGTGCACTGCAAGAACAGTTCGTAACAGGCAGGGCTCAAGTCATGTAAAGGTAGAAAAAAGACTTTCATCAATGAGAAGCAAAGGAGAGCCAGGCTGAAGTTTGCCAAAGACCATAAGGATTGGAGCATAGAGGACTGGATTAATTTAAATTTATCTGATGAATCTAATTTTTATCTTTGCCCAACACCTGGTCATCTAATGGTTAGACAGAGACCAGGAGAGGTGTACAAGCCACAGTGTCTTGCACCCACTGTGATATTTGGTGTAGGATCGGTGATGATCTGGGGATGCTTCAGCAAGGCTGGAATTGGGCAGGTTAATCTTTGCGAAGGACGCATGAATCAAGCCAAATACAAGGTTATCCTGATTCCTTATGCTCAGGCAATGTCCCCCAACTCTGAGGACTGTTTTTTCCAGCATGACAATGCGCCATGCCACACAGCTAGTTTAATCAATGTGTGGATGAAGGACCACTACATCAAATCCCTGTCATGGCCAGCCCAATCTCCAGACCTGAACCCCATTGAAAACTTCTGGAATGTAATCAAGATAAAGATGGATAGTCACAAGCCATCAAACAAAGAAGAACTGCTTACATTTTTGTACCAGGGGTGGCGAAAGGTTAACAAAAGCAGTGTGAAATACTGTTGGAAAGCATGCCAAGACACATGAAAGCTGTGATTAGAAATCATGGTTATTCCACATAATATTGATTTCTGAACTCTTCCTGAATTAAAACATTAGTATTGTTGTTTCTAAATGATTATGAACTTGTTTTCTTAGCATTATCTGAGGTCTCCAAGCATTGCGTTTTTTTGTTATTTTGACCATTTCTCATTTTCTGAAAATAAATACAAAATGTATTGCTTGGAAATTTTAAGAAATGTTTTCAGTAGTTTATAGAATAAAAGAGCAATTTACATTTTTCTATAAAAATATACCTATAAAGAGAAAAATCAGACAAATAGAAAATTTTGCAGTGGTCTCGTAATTTTTGCCAGAGCTGAATTTAACGATTTTGTCTCAAAATCAGTAATATTTGCTAAGTGCTTGTAAAACCAAGGCTCTTTGCAATTTACCTGTCATTAAAAATTCCTTCCTTTCTCAAAAAAAAGGAATGTTTAATTTTATTGTTTAAAAATCGCTGTCTAAATTACCAGTCACCATGTTGTTTGCAAGCTCTTTTTAATGGATCTTATAAGAGCTGATATAAAAGTGGCTGAATTGCAGTAGTGCAAGAGTTGTATTCCCCTGAAGACTGAGCAATAGTGTTGAGCATTCCGATACCGCAAGTATTGGGTATCGGCCGATACTTGCGGTATCGGAATTCCGATACCGAGATCCGATACTTTTGTGGTATCGGGAATCGGAATCGGAAGTTTCCAGTGTATGGTTCCCAGGGTCTGAAGGAGAGGAAACTCTCATTCAAGCCCTGGGATCCATATTACTGTGTAAAATAAAGAATTAAAATAAAAAATATTGATATACTCACCTGTCCGGAGGCCCCTGGACATCACCGCTGGTAACCGGCAGCCTTCTTTGTTTAAAAGGAGCGCGTTCAGCACCTTCCATGACGTCACGGCTTCTGATTGGTCGCGTGCCGCTCATGTGACCGCCACGCGATTAATCACAAGCTGCGACGTCATCCCTCAGGTCCTAAATTCCCTTCTAGGAATTTAGAACCTGAGGGATGACGTCACGGCTTCTGATTGGTCGCGTGGCAGTCACATGAGCGGCACGCGACCAATCAGAAGCCGTGACGTCATGGAAGGTACTGAATGCGCTCATTTTAAGCAAAGAAGGCTGCCGGTTTACAGCGGTAAGGTCCAGGCTGCGTCGGAGAGGTGAGTATATCAATATTTTTTATTTTAATTCTTTATTTTACACATTAATATGGATCCCAGGGCCTGAAGGAGAATTTCCTCTCCTTCAGACCCTGGGAACCATCAGGGATACCTTCCGATACTTGAGTCCCATTGACTTGTATTGGTATCGGGTATCGGTATCGGATCAGATCCGATACTTTGCCGGTATCGGCCGATACTTTCCGATACCGATACTTTCAAGTATCGGACGGTATCGCTCAACACTACTGAGCAACCCCTTACATCATTTTAATCAACTCACCTACTGAGTGTAATCAATCATAGTTAATTGGTGCTACACCTCCTCAAATCTCTCAAGTGTTTTGCCTCATGGCAACTTTTTATTCTAATCTGCCTTTTGAGCCACATGTCTAAACCCTTTGCACCTACTACTACTTCACACTCAAAAACAATTCTTAATTCCTCCTTTAAATCAACTTTGAGCAAAAAAATGTATTACTGCATACCATCCTCACATCTTTTATAACATGCTGTAACATTTCTTTAGATCCCATCTTGCACTTTTGAACTACTTTGGGGATAAATGTAAGGTCATGCACCTGGGTAGAAGTAATAAGATGTATAACTATGTGCTTAATTCTAAAACTCTGGACAAAACCATCAATGAAAAAGACCTGGGAGTATGGGTGGATGACAAACTCACATTTAGTGGCCAGTGTCAGGCAGCTACTACAAAGGCAAATAAAATAATGGGATGCATTAAAAGAGGCATAGATGCTCATAAGGAGAACATAATTTTACCTCTATGCAAGTCACTAATTCGACCACACTTAGAATACTGTGTACAGTTCTGGTCTCCGATGTATAAGAAAGACATAGCTGAACTAGAGCGGGTGCAGAGAAGAGCGACCAAGGTTATTAGAGGACTGGGCGGTCTGCAATAACAAGATAGATTATTACACTTGGGGCTATTTAGTTTGGAAAAACAAAGGCTAAGGGGTGATCTTATTTTAATGCATAAATATATGTGGGGACAGTACAAAGACCTTTCTGATGATCTTTTTAATCATAGACCTGAGACAGGGACAAGGGGGCATCCTCTACATCTGGAGGAAAGAAGGTTTAAGCATAATAACAGATGCGGATTCTTTATTGTAAGAGCAGTGAGACAATGGAACTCTCTGCCGCATGATGTTGTAATGAGTGATTCATTACTCAAATTTAAGAGGGGACTGGATGCCTTTCTTGAATAGTATAATGTTACAGGTTATATATAGTAGATTCGTTGATAGGGTGTTGATCCAGGGAACTAGTCTGATTGCCGTATGTGGAGTCGGGAAGGAATTTTTTT
This sequence comes from Ranitomeya variabilis, assembly GCF_051348905.1. Classification (NCBI taxonomy): domain Eukaryota; kingdom Metazoa; phylum Chordata; class Amphibia; order Anura; family Dendrobatidae; genus Ranitomeya; species Ranitomeya variabilis. Next base: position 142,677,382 of record NC_135234.1, on the reverse strand, counting down.
CCCCAATGTGGAGCTTACTCTTTGCCATGTTCTTTTTTTTTGCCTTCCTCTGGATCAACATGTTAGGGCATGTTAGGTTAGGCTATGGGTTGAACTAGATGGACTTAAAGTCTTCCTTCAACCTTAATAACTATGTTACTATATTACTATGTTACTTCATTAAATTCTTAGCCCTGCTGACCATACTCCTCCTTTGCTCTTCTCTTATATGCTTCTGAGATATTTTTTTTAAATTTCCACTATTATTGCCATTCTCCACATTTGAAACCTTCAATGACACATTAAAACCCATATTTTCACAATGTCTTACTTCTAAACAAAACTTCTACTATTACTATTATTATTACTGTTTCCATAACGCTTCCAAGACTTCTCCCGAATATCTTCCATCCTCTGGAATTCTTTGCCCCAACACGTCCGACTCGACTATCAACCACATTCGCATCCTTCAGCGGAAACTGAAAACCCACCTCTTCAGGAAAGCTTACAGCCTGCACTGACCCCGCTGCCTCCTCACCACTACTGGAGCTAATGCCTCACCAACATTGGAGCTCCTGCAACCCTCGACCTACTGTCTCCTACCCCACCATCCTGTAGAATGTAAACCCGCAAGGGCAGGGTCCTCGCCCCTCTGTATCAGTCTATAATTGTTAGCTTGCTTACTGTAAGTGATGTCTGTAATTTGCATGTAACCTCTTCTCATGTAAAGCACCATGGAATCAATGGTGCTACATAAATAAATAATGATAATAATAACAGCAGCATCTAACATCACCTATGTCTCTTTTTCTTTCCTTTATGGAATGCAAGACATTGCAGTGATGGTCCTTCTCCATCTGTTCCCATCTGCCATGCATTACAATACCCTAGGACTAAAGGTGCTATAAAATAAATAACATTTCTACTACAAATAAACTTCTATGTGTACTGTGAAATGGACTTGGTGGTGGAACCACTATGCTGTGATCTGGAGAGAGACTGGAGGGGTGTGACTACTTGCCTCACCAAGTCCAACCTCAGATGCACAGCGGCTGAATATACCACAAGCTGAAGAGCAATGAGGAAGGCAAGACCAGGTGCAACACTAGGACTGACCTCAGGTGGATGAAAGCTGACCCCAAGAGACAGGAGGCTGGAGCATCCAGGAATGGTAGACTTTGCAAATACTGGCTGGTACGGTGTCACGATCCAATTTTGGATTTGTGGCAGATCTGGTTTACCTCAGTTTAAGACCTTTTTTTCCTTTCTGGTCATTGGGGGTTAATGCTTACCATCCCTATACGGGTTCTTTCAACCCGTCGCCGACCAGGATACCTAGTCCCTCACTTGCCCTGCACCTATCCCTACGTAGGGATCTGGCAGGTGAGAGCACTGGTCCCACTGCTGCACTAATACAATTAGACCCTGTTGCTGAACTGTATTAGTGCAGCGGTGGGACCAGTGCCCTCACCTGCCAGATCCCTACTTAGGGATAGGTGCAGGACAAGTGAGGGACTAGGTATCCTGGTTGGCGATGGGTTGAAAGAACCCATATAGGGACGGTAAGCAAGATTAAGGCACATCTGCAGGCCAGTGCAGGAGGACGATGATTCCCACCTGTTGTTCCTCACTCCCTGATGAACGAGGGCGGAGCCTGAAGTATAACTTGCAGGCCTCCTTAAAAACCAAAAATTTATCTCTCCCTCCAGAAAACCTGTCAGGGAGAGATATCTTGGTTTCTGGTTTTTAAGGAGGCCTGCAAGTTATACTTCAGGCTCTGCCCTCGAAAGAACCCGTATAGGGACGGTAAGCATTAACCCCCGATGACCAGAAAGGAAAAAAAGGTCTTAAACTGAGGTAAACCAGATCTGCCACAAATCCAAAATTGGATCGTGACAGTACCCCCTTTTCAATGAGAGACCTCTGGACTCTCAACACTGGTCCTCACCAGTAAAAAACCTACAGTGAGAACGTCTCGATTCACCAGAGTTCACCTCCTCAGTCACCTGACCCTCAGGTTTATGGTGGACACAGCACGATGGAGATAACAACGTAGGCGGCACAAATCTCCAGAGCGCCGACCTGTGGAATGAGTTGTATATGGGCATTATTGAGGGTAACGGTGACTGAGGAGGTGAACTCTGGTGAATCGAGACGTTCTCACTGTAGGTTTTTTTACTGGTGAGGACCAGTGTTGAGGGTCCAGAGGCCTCTCATTGAAAGGGGGGTACTGTCATGATCCAATTTTGGATTTGTGGCAGATTTGGTTTACCTCAGTTTAAGACCTTTTTGTTAATGTCACGGCGTGACTGACCCGGTATGAAACGACCCAACCGTAGGTCTGTAACGAACAGCACAACACACAAGGGAACACCGGGGATACAATTACAACGCGGGGTAAGGTAAAAAAGGTCTTAAACTGAGGTAAACCAGATCTGCCACAAATCCAAAATTGGATCGTGACACACGGCTTGTCTAGTGACTGGTATGACAGGCACACAGACAGGCAGGCACTGGCTGGCACGACTGGTATACAGGCAGGCAGGCAGACAAGGCTGATGTACAGGACAGGTTTACGGAGTTACAAGCACTGGGACCTGAAAACTAACATGCATGTTTAAGAAACAGACTAACAACATTGCACAGGCACCTCCATGTAAGTGGAGGTGCCTTAAATAGTAAGTATCTACCAGCCATTGTTACACTTTAGGAAGGTGCACTTTCAGCTCCTTTAAGAAGGATGCAGTGCACACCTTAAGGACAGTGTCCGGGGTTCTGCGTGTACCCCACACAGATGCAGACTGAGAAGAAGAAAAAGGAAAAGGGGGACGTGGACTACAGCGGTGAGCTATTCGGAGTCCTTTCCAAGGAAAGGGGGCAGCATGCAGGTGTGCCAACGCTACATGCAGTAGAAATATAGTTGGAAAAATACAGTTCATTTTGCATTTTTTTACATCAAGTTTTTTCTGTCAATGGATTTATTGAATTTTAAATCACTGTTGACCGACGTTATTCAAGGTTATTGTTAAGCTTTCACAGAATGCCTCTTTACTGACCTTGTTTGTGACATGCAAGTAGGAATCAGTTATGAGATGAAATCACTAACTGTGTCAGGACTAAGAATGGTCAATTTACTTGATGATGATACCATAGACTCATCAAATGTTCCCTTAATTTTTCGTTTATTTTTCTGATTTCTAGTGAACTGAAAAACAGATATGAAAGCAAGCATAAAGAGAAAGACACAATAAGAGGCAGATACAATTGTATATGAGCGAATTTGTCGAAAAGTTAAGTGGAATGAATTGATTCTATGTTACTGTCTTCATCTTGATTGTGTTATTTTATAACATATTGGACAGAGCTTCATGTAATAACCTGAATGTGTTCTTTCTGAAATAGAAAATTACTAAAGTATCGTATTTGTCATATTTAATCTAAAATGATGATTCTATAACTGAGTGGAAATGCATGAACATGACAGTATATAACAAGGACCTGAAAAGACTGAATTCTGGCCACCTATCCAATATTTTGCTTTCAGAATAAATAAACATTTAGACTTTGCCATTGCCTTTGCAGTTTTTATATATTTTGTGCATCATCAAAACTGTTAAGATAACACTGTATGTTTTCTTGTAGCACAATGAAAACCTAAGATAACACCTAAGGAATGATTATACTGTACATAAGCATAACGTGTTGATACAAATCGGGTCATGTAATTATTATATAATAATTCATAAATGGGCAAATCATTATTTGCAATTAAGCATTTCACTGAACATTTAGATATATTTTATAGTGGTTCTAGTGTGAAAAAACACTTTGCGAATGCGTTTGATAAAAATAATAATAGAATATGCAGAAATTTAGATTTATAAGATTCCATTGACCAAAGTGAGGACAGTAAAAATGCCATATTCATCCCTTAGAAGTTAGATAAGCACAAGAGGGGAGAAGCCAGTGCTGCTTATGATCAGAACGCAGTACATGAAGTGCACATGCACATATTAATTTCTAACTGTATTTCAAAATGAGACATTTAGCAAACAATTGGTCAATTCTTTGAACCCAAGCCTGTCTCACCCTTCATCTGTGGTGCTGGTTAGGCAGTGTGGAGGTTGTACCTGAAATGTCTATGTCCAGACCTGGTCAACCTTTATCTGTGCTTGCCCTTTCTGGCACCATGGGAGTGATTCAGAAAAGCTTCAGGTACAGTTTGCATTTAATGTGGTCTTGCTTTTAATACATTTAGGAGGCCGTAATGGCACAGTGAATATAAAAAATGAAGAGTAGGAGTGCTCCATTATGAGAATGCCGTGACGTGGCGGGGTGGCTCAAAGAATTGATCAATTGTTTGCTAAATGTCTAATTTTTTTTAAATACAGTTAGAAATAAATATGCGCATGTGCACTTTATGTATTGCGTTCTGACCATAAGCAGCGCTGGCTTCTCCCCTCTTTTGCTTAGAAGTTAGATATTCCAGTCTAAAGCTTTTAACAACTATCCATTGTTTAAATAGGTAATAAAGATAAATGATGAGATAGATATCTGGGTTGCAAGCACCCATATTTCTAAAAAAAAAAATATATATATATATATATATATATATATATATATATATATATATATATATATATATATAAATTGGGTCTAAAATCAATTATACAAGGCAGTTTAAGACCCCCCATACATTACTCTAATGTCAGCCAAACTCGCAAATAAAATAATATGTATGTGGCAGCCAGATGACTAATGGTAAAAGGACATTTCAATCTTGCTTGTTCAATTTTAGACTGCCTATTGCTTCTTTTTCCCAGAGATAAGATGTCAGGTAACGTATTTTCTCATATAGAACACAAGAATTCTCATATAGGATATATGTATAGGAGAATTGGCTGGTGTTCTCAGGCCAGTAAGGGGCCATGGATATTGGGTCTCCCAAGCCTAAAAATAACAGCGCACAGCCGCTCAGAAAAGGCAAATCTATTAAATGTGCCAATTCTAGCGATTTGCCCAGCTCTTCCCACTGTAGTGGTGGCAAGTTGGGTTCATATTTGTGAGGTTGATGTCACCTTTGTATTGTCCAATGATGACAAATCCACAACTTAGTAATGGACAGGTGTTTATAAGACACTAATCCATTACTAATTTTATACTTGTATTGTAAATAAAGACACAGTAAGTATAGAGCCCTTTATTTGAAATAACAAGCACAGTTATACTCACCTAACACTTATTCCACTGAAACCATGGTATCCTGTAAAAAAAGCTAAAGTAACAAAAAAACATATCCCTCACCTGTCTGTTGTTATGTCACATGTTGTAATCCATGTCTGGGAAAACAGTTTTCAACCTGAATGGTGCCAAGATGAAACCGTCCAGGCTAAGGACCACTGGGGATGAGCTGTTGAGAGTTCAGCCTCAGTGACTAGCGGTTATGCAAATGACTGAGGCTGCGTTCCCAACCAGGCCCTTGAACTACGATGACCTCAGGGAGATCACCGCTAGCACGGTGAGAAAAAGTATCACCTGCAGCGATGAGTATGCCACAGTTCACCGCTGCTATTAGCAGGAGTAGGCTGATGGGAGTCGTAGTCCCATCAGCCAATGCCAGTGACAGCACAAGAAACACCCAGAAGAACTATACTTCAAAGGTATTTGCTAATATTTGATCTTGGAATTTGCTAAAATTGGAGATGAGAATACTCCTTTAATTGTTGCTGACCAGTGATGCCCCAGATATGCTTGATGGAAGGCAAGCCTAAATACTCATCACACCCTAATAGCCTGTTTAGGTCACATAGACTGCTCACAGTAACATGATCATTTAGGTAAATAAAGTGAAGCAACAATAGAAATATCATAAAATATACTTTATTAGACACAATTAAAAACTAAGAAAAGGTGCAAAAGGACAAAAAAGAAGTATTTTGATCCTAAATGTGCAACAAAAATAGCAGTATATAGAGCTGAAATCACATCTACTCTGTTATAATCTGGTGACCTTGGAGCCACATGAAAACTTTCTTTGGAGTCGGTGGAATCTGTACTGACCGCAAATCCTGAACTAACACCGCAACTAGAAGTAGCCGTGGTGTGTGCCTAACAAACCCTAGACACCTCGACACAGCCGGAGGACTAAATACCCCTATAGATGGAAATAGGAATGCTATCTTCTCTCAGAGCAGACCCCCAAAGGATAGGCAGCCCCCCACGAATAATGACTGTGAGTAGGAGAAGAATAGACACACGCAGGTAGAAAACAGGATTTAGCAAAAGAGGCCACTCTAGCTAAATAGGAAAGGATAGGACAGATTACTAGGCGGTCAGTATTAAAAACCCTTCCACAAATATCAACAACAGATAATACAAAAAGTTCCACAATCTTAACTAAAGACATGGAATGTATATCTACCACTCCAGAGAATCCAACAAGACTGAGAAAATACTGACACAATCTAAGCTGGACAAGAAAACACAAAGAATAGCATTGAATTGTGAAGCACACAGCATGTGTGCCACAGGAAAAAAAAAACCAGACACTTATATTTGCTGATTTGGCAGAAAGGCAGGAGGAACCAGGCAGAGGTCCAACACCTCCCAACAACAATCGACAACTGGCAAGGACTAATGAATCCTGCACACCTAAATACCCCAGTCAGAACTGCAATCAGCAGACACACCTGACCCGGACTACAACCCAGGGACAACTGCATTACCACCTACTACCACCGGAGGGAACCCAAAAGCAGAATTCACAACAGTACCCTCCCCTTGAGGAGGGGTCACCGAACCCTCACCAGCGCCCCCAGGCCGATCAGGACGAACCAGATGAAAGGCACGGACCAGATCAGCAGCATGGACATCAGAAGCAAAAACCCAAGAATTATCCTCCTGGCCATAACCCTTCCATTTGACAAGGTACTGAAGCCTCCGCCTCGAAAAACGAGAATCCAAAATCTTCTCAACCACATACTCCAACTCCCCATCAACCAAAACAGGGGCCGGAGGATCAACAGAGGGAACAACGGGCACCACATATTTCCGCAAAAAAGATCTATGGAAGACATTATGGATAGCAAAAGAGGCCGGAAGCACCAATCGAAAAGACACCGGATTAATAATCTCAGAAATCCTATAAGGACCAATAAACCGAGGCTTAAACTTAGGGGAAGAGACCTTCATAGGAACATGACGGGAAGACAACCAAACCAAATCCCCAACCCGAAGCCGGGAACCAACACACCGACGACGGTTAGCAAAACATTGAGCCTCCTCCTGAGACAACACCAAATTGTCCACCACATGAGCCCAAATCTGCTGCAACCTGTCAACCACAGAATCCACACCAGGACAGTCAGAAGGCTCAACCTGCCCAGAAGAAAAATGAGGATGAAAACCAAAATTACAAAAAAAAGGCGAAACCAAAGTAGCCGAACTAGCCCGATTATTAAGGGCAAACTGTTATGATCCTAGTGGCAAGGATCGCAGGTCGGACTAGCTAAGAAACTGAACAGACTACTAGCTCTGGGGAAGTGGTAACTAGATTGACCGCAACCTGATCCTATCCGCAAACAACTATAGGCAGCCATGGAACGTTACCTAAAAATCCTAGACGTCTCTTCACGGCCTGAGAAACTGACTATTCCTGGAGGGAAATAAAGTCCTCTCTTGCCTCAGTGGAATGACCCCAAAGATATAGAATAGCCCCCCACAAATATTAACGGTGAGTTAAGGGGAAAGCACAAACGCAGAGATGAAATCAGATTTAGCAAATGAGGCCCGCTAATACTAGATAGCAGAAAATAGGAAGGAAACTGTGCGGTCAATAAAAAACCCTATTCAAAATATCCACGCAGAGATTGCTCGAGCCCCCGCACCAAATAACGGTGCGGGGGAAGCAACTCCATACCCCAGAGCTTACCAGCAAAAATAAATCACTTATTAGCAAGCTGGACTAGACTCATAATACACAGAAATCATATTGCAGGCAGATGAGCAAAAAATATTCAAACAGAACTTAGCTTATCCTGAAGAGGCAGAAAACGAGATAATCAGGAGTAATCAGAATAGCACTGAATACATTGACAGCTGGCAACAAGTGGAAGTGAAGCAGAGCTAAATAGGAGCCTCCCTGGTGAATAACGAGGCAGCTGATCCAGCCAGACCCGCAGGATAATAAACCAAACCACCAGAGGGAGCCAAAAAACCAAAGTCACACAATACCATCTGTGACCACAAGAGGGAGCCTGAAAACGGAGTTCACAACAGTACCCCCCCCCTTGAGGAGGGGTCACCGAACCCTCATCAAAACCCCCAGGGCGATCAGGGTGAGCCACATGGAAGGCACGAACCAAATCGGCCGCATGAACATCAGAGGCGACAACACAGGAATTATCCTCCTGACCATAGCCTTTCCACTTAACCAAATACTGAAGCCTCCGTCTAGAAATACGAGAATCCAAGATCTTCTCCACCACGTATTCCTGGTCAGCAGAAACAAAACATCTTAAATAGGTTTCCAAAGTCTGATTAGTGCGCTCGGTTTGGCCATTCATCTGAGGATGGAAGGCCGACGAAAAAGACAAATTAATGCCCATCTTAGCACAAAAGGTCCGCCAAAATCTAGACACAAACTGGGATCCTCTGTCGGAAACAATATTTTCAGGGAACCCGTGCAAACGAACCACATTTTGAAAAAACAGAGGAACCAACTCGGAGGAGGAAGGCAACTTAGGCAAGGGCACCATATGGAACATTTTAGAAAAACGATCACACACCACCAAAATGACCGACATTCTCTGAGAGACAGGGAGATCTGAAATAAAATCCATGGAAATGTGCGTCCAAGGCCTCTTCGGGACAGGCAAAGGCAACAACAAGCCACTGGCACGAGAACAGCAAGGCTTAGCCCGAGCACAAATTCCACAAGACTGCACAAAGGAACACACATACCGCGACAAGGAAGGCCATCAGAAGGACCTAGCCACCAAATCTCTGGTACCAAAAATCCCAGGATGGCTTGCCAACACCGAAGAATGAACCTCGGAAATAACTCTGCTGGTCCATCTATCTGGGACAAACAGTCTCTCCGGTGGACAACGGTCAGGTCTATCTGCCTGAAACTCCTGCAGCACTCGTCGCAAATCTGGGGAGATGGCAGACAAAATCACCCCTTCTCTGAGGATACCAGCTGGCTCTGAATCACCAGGAGAGTCAGGCACAAAACTCCTAGAAAGAGCATCAGCCTTCACATTCTTCGAACCAGGCAGGTATGAGACCACGAAATCAAAACGAGAGAAAAACAACAACCAACGAGCCTGTCTAGGATTCAGCCGCTTGGCCGACTCGAGATAAATCAAATTCTTGTGATCAGTCAAGACCACCACACGATGCTTAGCTCCCTCGAGCCAATGTCGCCACTCCTCAAATGCCCACTTCATAGCCAACAACTCCCGATTACCAACATCATAATTCCGCTCGGCAGGCGAAAAATTTCTTGAAAAGAAAGCACATGGCTTCATCACAGAGCCATCAGAGCTTCTCTGTGACAAAACAGCCCCCCGCTCCAATCTCAGAAGCATCAACCTCAACCTGGAAAGGAAGGGAGACGTCTGGCTGACATAAGACCGGAGCCGAAGAAAACCGGCGCTTCAGCTCCCGAAAGGCCTCCACAGCCGCAGGAGACCAATTAGTAACATCAGAACCCTTCTTGGTCAAATCCATCAATGGCTTAACAACACCAGAAAAATTAGCGATGAAGCGACGGTAAAAATTAGCAAAACCCAAGAACTTCTGAAGACTCTTAACAGATGTAGGCTGAGTCCAGTCATGAATAGCCTGAACCTTGATTGGGTCCATCTCAATAGCAGAAGGAGAAAAAATGAAACCCAAAAAAGAGACCTTCTGGACTCCAAAAAGACATTTTGAGCCCTTCACAAATAAAGCATTGGCACGCAGGACCTGAAACACCATCCTGACCTGCTTAATATGGGACTCCCAATCATCCGAAAAAAACAGAATATCATCCAGATACACAATCATAAATGTATCCAGATATTCGCGGAAGATGTCATGCATAAAGGACTGAAAGACAGAAGGAGCGTTAGAAAGTCCAAAAGGCATCACCAAGTACTCAAAATGGCCTTCGGGCGTATTAAATGCAGTTTTCCATTCATCACCCTGCTTAATACGCACAAGGTTATACGCACCACGAAGATCTATCTTGGTGAACCAACTAGACCCCCTAATGCGAGCAAACAGATCAGATAACAATGGCAAAGGATACTGAAATTTGACCGTGATTTTGTTTAGAAGGCGATAATCAATACAAGGTCTCAAGGAACCATCCTTCTTAGCCAAAAAAAAGAACCCCGCACCAAGAGGGGAGGAGGAGGGGCGAATAAGTCCTTTCTCCAAAGACTCCTTTATATAACTCCGCATAGTAGCATGCTCCGGCACTGACAAATTGAAAAGTCGTCCCTTAGGAAACTTACTACCAGGAATCAAATTTATAGCACAATCACAATCCCTAAGAGGAGGTAGAGAACTGAGTTTGGGCTCATCAAATACATCCTGGTAATCTGACAAAAATGCAGGGACCTCAGAAGGAGTGGATGAAGCAATTGACACCACAGGAGCATCGCCATGAATTCCCTGACAACCCCAACTTGACACAGACATTGCTTTCCAATCCAGGACTGGATTATGAGTCTGCAACCATGGCAGGCCCAACACGACAACATCATGCAAATTATGCAATACAAGAAAGCGAATCACCTCCTGATGAACAGGAGTCATGCACATGGTCACTTGTGTCAAGTACTGAGGTTTATTCGTAGCCAATGGTGTAGCATCAATTCCCCTTAGTGGAATAGGGAATTCCAAAGGCTCCAAAACAAAACCACAGCGCCTGGCAAATGACAAATCCATCAGACTCAGGGCAGCACCTGAATCCACAAAAGCCATAACCGGGTAAGATGACAGGGAACAAATCAGGGTAACAGACAAAATAAACTTAGGCTGTAAAGTACCGATGGTGACAGATTTATCAATCTTTTTTGTGCGCTTAGAGCATGCTGAGATAACATGAGCTGAGTCACCACAGTAAAAGCACAACCCATTTTGCCGTCTATAATTTTGCCGTTCACTTCTGGTCAGAATTCTATCACATTGCATAGACTCAGGTGTCTGTTCAGAAGACACCGCCGAATGGTGCGCAGGTTTGCGCTCCCGCAAACGCCGATCAATCTGAATGGCCAGAGTCATTGACTCATTCAGACCTGCAGGCGTAGGGAACACCACCATGACATTCTTAATGGCTTCAGAAAGACCTTTTCTGAAATTTGCAGCCAGGGCACACTCATTCCATTGAGTAAGCACCGACCATTTCCGAAATTTCTGGCAGTACACCTCTGCATCATCTTGCCCCTGAGAGAGGGCCAACAATGCTTTTTCAGCCTGGTTCTGAAGATTAGGTTCCTCATAGAGCAATCCAAGGGCCAGAAAAAACGCATCCACACTGAGCAATGCAGGATCCCCTGGAACCAATGTGAAAGCCCAATCTTGAGGATCGCCACGCAAGAAAGAAATAATAATCTTAACTTGCTGAACAGAATCCCCAGAGGAACGAGGTTTCAAAGAAAGAAACAACTTGCAATTGTTCTTAAAATTCAGGAACCTAGATCTATCTCCAGAAAACAACTCCCGAATAGGTATTCTAGGCTCTGACATAGGACTGTGCACAACAAAATCCTGAATACTTTGTACCCTTGCAGCAAGATGATCTACACTGGAGGCTAAACTCTGGATATCCATATCAGCAGCTGAACTCAGAGCCACACCAAGATTAAGAGGAGGAGAGAAGCCAGACACACAGCAGCTAGACACACGGCAGCAAAAAAAAAAAATAATATCTCCAAGCTTCTTTTCTCCTGCTTCTGCCATGCAGTTGACACTTTACTGGGCCGGCTGTACTGTTATGATCCTAGTGGCAAGGATCGCAGGTCGGACTAGCTAAGTAACTGAACAGACTACTAGCTCTGGGGAAGTGGTAACTAGATTGACCGCAACCTGATCCTATCCGCAAACAACTATAGGCAGCCGTGGAACGTTACCTAAAAATCCTAGACGTCTCTTCACGGCCTGAGAAACTGACTATTCCTGGAGGGAAAGAAAGTCCTCTCTTGCCTCAGTGGAATGACCCCAAAGATATAGAATAGCCCCCACAAATATTAACGGTGAGTTAAGGGGAAAGCACAAACGCAGAGATGAAATCAGATTTAGCAAATGAGGCCCGCTAATACTAGATAGCAGAAAATAGGAAGGAAACTGTGCAGTCAATAAAAAACCCTATTCAAAATATCCACGCAGAGATTGCTCGAGCCCCCGCACCAACTAACGGTGCGGGGGAAGCAACTCCATACCCCAGAGCTTACCAGCAAAAAGAAATCACTTATTAGCAAGCTGGACTAGACTCATAATACACAGAAATCATATTGCAGGCAGATGAGCAAAAAATATTCAAACAGAACTTAGCTTATCCTGAAGGGGCAGAAAACGAGATAATCAGGAGTAATCAGAATAGCACTGAATACATTGACAGCCGGCAACAAGTGGAAGTGAAGCAGAGCTAAATAGGAGCCTCCCTGGTGAATAACGAGGCAGCTGATCCAGCCAGACCCGCAGGATAATAAACCAAACTACCAGAGGGAGCCAAAAAACCAAAGTCACACAATACCATCTGTGACCACAAGAGGGAGCCTGAAAACGGAGTTCACAACCGCAAACTCGGCCAATGGCAAAAAGGTCACCCAATCATCCTGATCGGCAGACACAAAGCATCTCAAATAAGTCTCCAAAGTCTGATTAGTTCGCTCAGTCTGGCCATTTGTCTGAGGATGAAATGCAGAAGAAAAAGACAAATCAATGACCAGCCTAGCACAAAAGGCCCGCCAAAACCTAGAAACAAACTGGGAACCTCTGTCGGACACAATATTCTCCGGAATACCATGCAAACGAACCACATGCTGAAAAAACAACGGAACCAACTCTGAAGAGGAAGGCAATTTAGGCAAAGGCACCAAATGAACCATCTTAGAAAACCGGTCACAAACAACCCAGATAACCGACATCCTCTGGGAAACCGGAAGATCAGAAATAAAATCCATAAATTTGGACCCATCACCAAAAAACAAATCAGGAGTAGGAATCTTCGGCTCTAAAGCAGGAGTCTGAACAATATAATCAGAAATACCCTGTACCCTAGCAGCAAGCTGGTCTACACGAGAAGCTAATTCCTGAACATCCATGACTCACAAGACTCCTCAGCCACCCATAAATAAAGAGGGAAGAAAAGACAAAACAGACTGCAGAAAAAAAATGGCTCAACACCTTTCTTCCCTTCTTCTGAGATGCATTTAACTCATTATAGGCCAGTTGTACTGTTATGATCTGGTGACCTTGGAGCCGCATGAAAACTTTCTCTGGAGTCGGTGGAACCTGTACTGACCGCAAATCCTGAACTAACACCGCAACTAGAAGTAGCCGTGGGGTGTGCCTAACAAACCCTAGACACCTCGACACAGCCGGAGGACTAAATACCCCTATAGATGGAAATAGGAATACTATCTTGCCTCAGAGCAGACCCGCAAAGGATAGGCAGCCCCCCACGAATAATGACTGTGAGTAGGAGAAGAATAGACACACGCAGGTAGAAAACAGGATTTAGCAAAAGAGGCCACTCTAGCTAAATAGGAAAGGATTGGACAGATTACTAGGCGGTCAGTATTAAAACCTTCCAAAAATATCCACAACAGATAATACAAAAAGTTCCACAATCTAACTAAAGACATGGAATGTATATCTGCCTCTCCAGAGAATCCAACAAGACTGAGAAAATACTGACACAATCTAAGCTGGACAAGAAAACACAAAGAATAGCATTGAATTGTGAAGCACACAGCATGTGTGCCACAGGAAAAAAAAACCAGACACTTATCTTTGCTGATTTGGCAGAAAGGCAGGAGAAACCAGGCAGAGGTCCAACACCTCCCAACAACAATTGACAACTGGCAAGGACTAATGAATCCTGCACACCTAAATACCCCAGTCAGAACTGCAATCAGCAGACACACCTGACCAGGACTACAACCCAGGGACAACTGCATTACCACCTACTACCACCGGAGGGAACCCAAAAGCAGAATTCACAACAGTACCCTCCCCTTGAGGAGGGGTCACCAAACCCTCACCAGCGCCCAAGGCCGATCAGGACGAGCCAGATGAAAGGCACGGACCAGATCAGCAGCTTGGACATCAGAAGCAAAAACCCAAGAATTATCCTCCTGGCCATAACCCTTCCATTTGACATGGTACTGAAGCCTCCGCCTCGAAAAGCGAGAATCCAAAATCTTCTCAACCACATACTCCAACTCTCCATCAACCAAAACAGGGGCCAGAGGATCAACAGAGGGAACAACGGGCACCACATATTTCCGCAATAAAGATCTATGGAAGACATCATGGATAGCAAAAGAGGCCGGAAGCGCCAATCGAAAAGATACTGGATTAATAATCTCAAAAATCCTATAAGGACCAATAAACCGAGGCTTAAACTTTGGGGAAGAGACCTTTATAGGAACATGACGGGAAGACAACCAAACCAAATCCCCAACCCGAAGCCGGGAAGCAACACACCGACGACGGATAGCAAAACGTTGAGCCTCCTCCTGAGACAACACCAAATTGTCCACCACATGAGCCCAAATCTGCTGCAACCTGTCAACCACAGAATCCACACCAGGACAGTCAGAAGGCTCAACCTGCCCAGAAGAAAAACGAGGATGAAAACCAAAATTACAAAAAAAAGGCGAAACCAAAGTAGCCGAACTAGCCCGATTATTAAGGGCAAACTCGGCCAATGGCAAAAAGCCACCCAATCATCCTGATCGGCAGACACAAAGCATCTCAAATAAGTCTCCAAAGTCTGATTAGTTCGCTCAGTCTGGCCATTTGTCTGAGGATGAAATGCAGAAGAAAAAGACAAATCAATGACCAGCCTAGCACAAAAGGCCCGCCAAAACCTAGAAACAAACTGGGAACCTCTGTCGGACACAATATTCTCCGGAATACCATGCAAACGAACCACATGCTGAAAAAACAACGGAGCCAACTCTGAAGAGGAAGGCAATTTAGGCAAAGGTACCAAATGAACCATCTTAGAAAACCGGTCACAAACAACCCAGATAACCGACATCCTCTGGGAAACCGGAAGATCAGAAATAAAATCCATAAATTTGGACCTATTACCAAAAAACAAATCAGGAGTAGGAATCTTCGGCTCTAAAGCAGGAGTCTGAACAATATAATCAGAAATACCCTGTACCCTAGCAGCAAGCTGGTCTACACGAGAAGCTAATTCCTGAAAATCCATGCTGGCACAAGACTCCTCAGCATATAAATAAAGAGGGAAGAGAAGACAAAACAGATTGCAGAAAAAAAAAATGGCTCAACACCTTTCTTCCCTTCTTCTGAGATGCATTTAACTCATTATAGGCCAGTTGTACTGTTATGATCTGATGACCTTGGAGCTGCATGAAAACTTTCTCTGGAGTCGGTGGAACCTGTACTGACCGCAAATCCTGAACTAACACCGCAACTAGAAGTAGCCGTGGGGTGTGCCTAACAAACCCTTGACACCTCGACACAGCCGGAGGACTAAATACCCCTATAGATGGAAATAGGAATGCTATCTTGCCTCAGAGCAGACCCCCAAATGATAGGCAGCCCCCCACGAATAATGACTGTGAGTAGGAGAAGAATAGACACACGCAGGTAGAAAACAGGATTTAGCAAAAGAGGCCACTCTAGCTAAATAGGAAAGGATAGGACAGATTACTAGGCAGTCAGTATTAAAACCCTTCCAAAAATATCCACAACAGATAATACAAAAAGTTCCACAATCTAACTAAAGACATGGAATGTATATCTGCCACTCCAGAGAATCCAACAAGACTGAGAAAATACTGACACAATCTAAGCTGGACAAGAAAACACAAAGAATAGCATTGAATTGTGAAGCACACAGCATGTGTGCCACAGGAAAAAAAAAACAGACACTTATCTTTGCTGATTTGGCAGAAAGGCAGGAGGAACCAGGCAGAGGTCCAACACCTCCCAACAACAATTGACAACTGGCAAGGACTAATGAATCCTGCACACCTAAATACCTCAGTCAGAACTGCAATCAGCAGACACACCTGACCAGGACTACAACCCAGGGACAACTGCATTACCACCTACTACCACCGGAGGGAACCCAAAAGCAGAATTCACAACACTACTCCAACTCAATTTACTATCAAGTATCCAAATAACAATGAAAATTCACATTGGTATTGAAGGGGTTAATAGCTCGGGAGTTTAAGATCAGATGGCCAGCTAAATAATGCAAAACTGCCAGAAAGTGTCCATGTTGGATTGCTAATTGCCTAATTCATTCCAATACCCTCAAAAAATCCTATCAAATTAGCCATAACTCAACGACTACCGGGAGTCATAAGGTTAAGATATGGGATAAGAGGCTAAAATTGGACAAAAAGTATGTTATTACCTTTTCTGGCAGTACTGCTTGGTCACACACTGGAATCCCTCTGCCCCGACGTGTGTCTCTTCTTCGAAGAAGCGAAGAACCCCTTCAATGCCAATGTGAATTTTCATTGTTATTGCATAATTGACAGTAAATTGAATTGGAGTAGATGTGATTTCAGCTCTATATACTGATATTTTTGTCACACATTTAGGATCAAAATCCCTCTTTTTTGTTCTTTTGCACCTTTTCTTAGTTTTTATTGTGTCTAATAAAGTATATTTTATGATATTTCTATTGGTGTTTCACTTTAAATGATAATGGAGGTAAATAGGTTGGGGATGATGTTATAGTGGATTACTACCTACTATTGACAGGTAGATTTATATTGATTGGGGACTAATTTTTTGCAATTCAATTTCACAGTAACATGAGTAACATGCTGCCGTCTGTTGTTGACTTGAAAAATGTCTCTTAAAAGACTTTGGAAAAAAGGTCGCAGGTGCACCCGAACAGTAAGGGTATGTGCACACGTATTTTTTAGCTCTGTGGATTTTTCCGCAGCGGATTTGATAAATCCGCAGGTAAAAGGCACTGCATTTTACCTGCGGATTTACCGTGGATTTACCGTGGTTTTTATGCGGATTTTGTGCGGATTCCACCTGCGGTTTTAAACCTGCGGATTCCTATTATGAAGCAGGTGTAAACCACAGCGGAATCCACACAAAGAATTGACATGCTGCTGAATGTAACCCGCAGCGCTTCCGCCCGTTTTTTTCCACAGCATGGGCACTGCGGATTGCGGTTTCCATAGGTTTGCATTGTACTGTAAACGCATGGAAAGCTGCTGCGGACCCGCAGCTGAAGATCCACTGCAGATCTGCAGCAAAATCCGCAACGTATGCACATAGCCTGAAGTTTGAGATTCATACCGGACACTTATTGTCCAGTACCGAATCCCAAATATGGACTTTTTACTGTACATTAATTTTCCTGTACGGGTTGAACATTCTAGAACAGCTTGTTGAAAAGCTGCAGTGCAGTCAATCAACATGTTTTTAGACAGTAGGCACTTCCACAGTTATCACAGTCTTGACAAGTATTGACATGGCTGTGATTAGCCGAATCAGCATCACTGGGCCTGGCCTGTATAAAGGCTGGATCATGAGCGCTGCTGTTATTATGTTCTCATTAGTGTAGGGATAGAATACAGCTGGAGTGAGGGATAGATTGTGACTGCGCACTCTGCAAAAAAAAAAGTGTGTACTCTACAACCCATATCTGTGCTATTAGAATGCTAGTACTGTGCTAAAAGCAGCTGTGTGTACTCTGCACCAACCTGCCTGTGGAAGTACTGTCCTTTATGCTGTTGTGTGTTTTGTAGTCTTAAGCATCAGTTGTCTGATAGCCATTAGTAGTCCAAATAAATAATTTTTTGTGACCGCTTTATGTTGCCATTAATAGTCAAAATAAATAATTTTTCATGACCGCTTTGTGTTTTCTAGTAGTTTTTGCAAAGAAATATATTGCATCAGCCATCTCGTTGCCACTTCTAGGCCCAAAAAATAACTTTACTGAACTGGTGGTATTTTTAGTAGTCTGGGAAATAAATAATTGGCATCAGTTGTCTAGTTGCAATTTCTTGGCCAAATAATTTTTGTCACAATCCCTTTTATAATTTGTGGCAGCTCTGGTTCCACTCAGTTTAAAACTTTTTTACTTTTGGACTTAATTAATGGGTTAATGTCATTTTCCCCCCCCCCCCCACTGGCAATCTGATGTTACTGCAGTGCTGCTGGCTCAGCTGATGGAGGTGGTGACCACTTCCACCATTTTTAAAAGGTCACCTGATGCATCAGCTGACTGTTGGTGATTCAGTTCCTTTCTGGAGCAGCACTCTGGTGTCAGCCACATCTGGTGTTTGGAGTCCAGTTGTTGTTGTTTTCTGCAGTGTGGAGCTTAGCAGCAGTGTTCATAAGCTAAGTGTGGTGTTTTTGATACCTTTTCTCTTTGGTGTTTGTCACTTCCCCCGTGTGTATTATCTGCAGAGTTGAGGTTAGTGCTCCTTGCTGGCCAGTACACTAGCCAGGGCAGTAATAGGTGACTACTAGGGACCAGGTATCCTGACAGCGGTGGGGTTAAGGACCTGCATAGGGCATTAGGGGAGTGCAGGGACTGGCTCAGGTTTGAGCTCCGGTGGTGATCATTCAACATTCCCTACGGGTAGGGCTTTCCTCTCACCTATACCATCCCTGTTGTATGTGTATGTCGAGTCACACTGTAACAATTTTTCAGTACTGTTGTGTCTTTTCTAGTAGTGTGGCAAATAAATAATTTGCATCAGCCATCTCATTTCCATTTGTAGGCCAAAGAAATATTTTTGGGGGGAACCGTTGTGTTTTTTTATAGTCTGGGAAATAAACAGTTGGCATCAGCCATCTCAGTTCCATTTCTAGGCCAATCCAGTAATTTTACTTAACTGCTGTGTCTATACGAGTAGTGGGTCTAAAAAATAATTACACTTTGCAAATTTTTTTTGAAAGTAGAGTGTGTAAAATATGGTTGTACTCTGCAGCATTTTTTTCCAAGTACTGTGTATAAAAAACTATTGTACTGGGCAGCATTTGTTTTGCGAGTAGTGTTTGTAAAAAATAAGTGTAACCTGCAACTTTTTTTTCTTTTGTGAGTAGCATGTCTAAAAATTAATTCTACTCTGCTGCAATTTTTTGTGAGTAGTGTGTCTAAACAAAAATTCTGCTCTGCAGCCATCTCTTTCCCATTTGTGGTCCAAAAAATAATATTATTATTTTGCTGTGACTATACGAGTAGTGTTTCTAAAATGTTGCTCTACTCTGCAGCCATGTGTTTGTGAGTAGTCTCTCTAAAAAAATAAATTCTACTCTACCACTGTATCTGTATGAGTTGTAGCTGTACCTAAAAAAAATAACTATGCCTTTAAGCATCTGCAGCCCTTTTGGGAGTACAGTTGAGCTCAAAAGTTTACATACCAAAGCAGAATTTTTGCTTTCTTGGCTTTTTTTCAGAAAATATGAATGATAACACCAAAAAAAACGCCACACTACTGTGTTTTCTCTTTTTAAATCATAATGACAGCCCAAAATATCCAATTGAACCTGATCAAAATTTAACATACCCCATTTCTTAATACCGTGTATTGCCCCCACTAACATCAATGACAGTTTCAAGTCTTTTGTGGTAGTTGTGGATGAGGTGCTTTATTTTCTCAGATGGTAAAGCTGCCCACTCTTTTTGGCAAAAAGCCTCCAGTTTCTGGGCTGTCTAGCGTGAACTGTGCACTTGAGATCTCCCCAGAGTGGCTCAATGATATTGAGGTCAGGAGACTGAGATGGCCACTATAGAACCTTCAGTTTGTGCTGCTGTAGCCAATGACAGGTCGACTGTCTTTCTGACTGCAGTCTGTTCTGCTTACCACTAGTGTTGAGCGATACCTTCCGATACTTGAAAGTATCGGTGTCGGATAGTATCGGCCGATACCCGAAAAATATCGGATATCGCCGATACCGATACCCGATACCAACACAAGTCAATGGGACTCAAGTATCGGAAGGTATCCTGGATGGTTCCCAGGGTCTGAAGGAGACAAAACTCTCCTTCAGGCCCTGGAATCCATATTCATGTAAAAAATAAAGAATTAAAATAAAAAATATGGATGTACTCACCCGTCCGGGGGCCCCTGGACCTTACCGATTGTAACCGGCAGCCTCCATTCCTAAGAATGAGCAGCTTAAGGCCTTCGATGACGTTGCGGCTTATGATTGGTCGAGTGCCGCTCATGTGACCACTCACGCGACCAATCACAGGCCGCGACGTCATCGCAGGCCCTAAACTCCTCAATGACTTCCAATTTTTTATTTTTGGTCGCGTGAGCGGTCACATGAGCGGCACGCGACCAATCACAAGCCGCGACGTCATCGAAGGTCTTAAACTGCTCATTCTTAGGAACGGAGGCTGCCGGTTACAATCGGTAAGGTCCAGGGGCCCCGGACGGGTGAGTATATCCATATTTTTTATTTTAATTCTTTATTTTTTACATGAATATGGATTCCAGGGCCTGAAGGAGAGTCTCCTCTCCTCCAGACCCTGGGAACCATACACTGGGAACTTCCGATTCCGATTTCCGATACCACAAAAGTATCAGAACTCGGTATCGGAATTCCGATACCGCAAGTATCGGCCGATACCCGATACTTGCGGTATCGGAATGCTCAACACTACTTACCACATGTTTTCCTTTGTCCTCCTATCACCTTTGGGGTGCAGCTTTATATTCTGTCCCCAAAAGGCGATTCCGATTGGTTATACAAGCATTTAAATGTTATGCATCTGAAATGTTCTGCATCTTGTATTGCTGTTAGGAGCCAGTCTGTGAGCTTTGAGCTAAGGATTTTCACCTTGTTTCTTTGCTATACTTTGCACCTCTTTGCTGTTTTACTTTAGTAAGTAGGCTGTATATTTGTTAAGAATAATGTCTTTATTCTTTGGTATTTCAATATTTACTTTACTCACTGTAACATATTTCCTTTACACACTTACTACACTTCTCTTTTAGTTAATTCACATGCTGCTCTGCCCTTCGGTTATTAAAGAGGAATGTGGAGCAACTCTAAGGCCATTTAGGGAGTTTACATTTGAGTTTTCATTCAATAGTTCTTTGGTTAGAGCTCTCTCTATTCCACAGGCACTAAGGACTGTGGTGTCAGAATATCTAGTCTGTTCAGGAAATGGCATGCTCAGTTGGGTTTTTAGTGTCTAATCTATTAATCTTAAGTGATTTCTTATACTGGCATAGCCTAAATGTTGCCTCCTGCTAATACAGACCATATCAGATGATGGGGCTGGATGTTGCAATGTGCTGAGTAAGGTTTTCCACATTTCTGCCATGCTAGCCCTACCTTTCACGATTGTGCTGGTGCCCCATCTGAGTTGGCGGCTTCTTCCTCCTCCTCTGCCTCATACTTCCACTGAGCCCCCAGTGTCAGGAGAGGACACCTTCAGTAGTGCATCTTTCAGCGTGAGCTTGTATTCCCACATTCTCTGATCATGCTCTAGTGATGGAGGTAACGATGGCACATTGTGCTTGTAAGTTGGAATCCAGCAGGTTTGCCACACAGTAATCAGCATTTGCAACAATCCTGCCAACTCAGCAGTCATTGCACAGTCACAGCAGCATGTATAGCCTCATGTGTGCCTGACCAGAGGCAATGACAAACTGTCTTCATTGGAAAGTGTGTCGTCTTTATCTCCTGTATCATCTGTATCCCCAGCCACTCTTCAAGGAGGCACGTGAGCTGCTTTGAGTGCCACCCTCCTCCTCTTAGGCTAGGTTCAGATTGCGTTAGGGCAATCCATTTAGCGCTAAGCGCTAGCGGATTGTGCTAACGCAATGTCTTTTTAGGGGTCGCGTTAAACGTCCCCGCTAGCGCAGATCCCCGATCTGCCAGAGCGGGAACGGACCTCGGGCGCGCCGCGGATGCTGCAAGCAGCGTGCGAGGCGCGCCACAAAAGAATGGCACATCGCTAGCGCGTGCCGAAAATGGCACGCGCTAGCAAGGCGCTTTAACATTGCTGGCAATGGGAGCGCTAACGGATGCGTTGCACGGCATTAATTTCGCCGTGCAATGCTGTCTGTTAGTGCTCACACTAAAACGAAATGTGAACCTAGCCTTACTCCTCTGTCCCCTAGCTGGATTTTTGTGTTCCTGGACACTGTTGGTACAGGAACCCATACTCCAAGACAACTGTGGTTGCCTGGCCTGATAATGGTGTAAATGGTCGCTGCTCTTCCTTCTCTTCTACCTGTGCCACAACCTCATCCATCATCACCTGAAGCTCTGTTTTTCTAGGAGGTATAGAAGTGGGATAGTACTGTTGATGATGGCATTATCAATGCTGGCCGTCTTCATGGAATACTCAAAGCAGCGGAACACGGCACACACATCCCACATGGAAGCACACTCGTTGGTTGCGAAGCGGTGTTGTTCTGCATAGCGACTCATTCAATAAGGGCTGCAGGTCAAACTCCAGTATCACCTGCTGCTGTTTTCACTCACAGTCTCTCCATCATGTGCAAGGTGGAATTCCACTTTGTGGGTACGTGACATATGTGGTGGTGAGCGGAAGGCAGAAGTGAAGCAACAACGCAAACATACGAGCAGCATCAGAGTGAGAATTCTGAAAGAGAGCACAGACAGCCTACAGTTTCAATAGCAGCTCTGACATATCTGTGTAATGTTTAAATATATATCTGAGACTTTATAAAAATAAAAAATGTACCAAAGCCCTAACAGGCAGGCAATTGCAACTTACCTGGCTGTTGTGCATGGTGCCATTCTTCCCTGGCACAGAGCAGTACACATACCCTCCTGTTGGGGATTCAGCTGTCTCTGCTGATGCAAAGGAGTGGGACTTCTGACATAATTCAGACTGACATCCAGCTTCATCAGTTAGGCAGTGGGGATTCTGCTGTCAATCAGAATGATGTTGGAAGTCCTGACCCACTGACAGAGCAGAGTGGAAAACAAGCATCCACTCTGTAGACATGACATCAGCAAAGTCTTCTGCATGTTACTCTTAAGAGAGATATGATTCCTTAGAGTCTTCAATGTGGTTGCAACAAAAAAAACAATCTGGGGGCGCCACCAGGTAAGCCAAGGAAAATGAAACCGCAATCCTTAGACTAGCTCCTGAAATCCAACAAGGTAGGTAAGACATCACAATATCATATGGCCGATGATCCCCAATCTCAGATAGTGCATACACTGGCATCAGGACCTGTCCATAGCAGCAAACTAGAGCCCTTCCAAGACACAACACCAACTGGGAACCCCAAAAATGAGTCTTTCCTTTTATATCTTCATCTTGGGATTAGACCCCTGGTGGGGTAGAAACACTCACACTCTACTCTTTACCCATTATGAATATTAAATTCAAAGAGTCAAAGATGATCCCTTTCTCCCACCAGTCTGAAAAGTTGTGCATCAACAATGCCCACTGCATTGAGGAGCAAAGATATAAAAGATGCAGGACAAATAATGCTAACAGAGGACTAATTATATTATGGAACATGTAGGCCACCACAGGGTCACACACTGTTACACGTAATTCCTTACCAGCAGTGTAGCACATCCCTTTCTCCCTTTGTTACATGTAGAGGTTGGTTTATCCAAGCAGCAGAGCAGTAGCAGCTGGGGCACTGTAATCTAAAGCTATACAATTGCTATGGTTTCACAGCATCACATGGTGAGTGGAAAAAAATGCAATAAAATTGCATACTAATGCCCTGTGTAGGCTTTTTGTAAATACTTAGTCTATTAATGTAAGCTCATTGACAGATTCTCAATTCACATATTCTGTTTCCAGCAATAGAAAATACAATGTAGAGACACATTACAAAGGCAAACTGTGCAGATTTTTATGAAACCAAATTGCAAAAGTATTTTAAGCCAAGATGCATGCTTTTGCATTTGTGTAAAAACGTTATAGCCCCAAAGGTGTCAATATTTTTTAAGAGTCAGTTTGTTTTTACATATTTAATATTCACAACATGTTAAGTGTGATTTTCTGTGCAGCTTGAGCTCAGTAAACATCTGTGTTCATTGTGTTTCATTTTACTACTTTCCAAATCTAAACGTTAATTACAGTCATGCATGTAGAAACTTTGTCCTTATTTTAGAGAAGGATTAAGCCTCAGCGTATGACTGCAGGCAAAATGAGAAAGAAATATATATGCACCAAATGTAGCTGCCTGCTCATTTGTATTATCCGCACAAACAAATAATCTGTGTGGATGAAGTTTCTGCATGACAAAACGCAGTCATTGGAATTCTGATTATTTTATAAATGTTAGGGCTTTTCTTAAGAATTTTGCATCTGTCTTTGTCCCATTGCCGAGATCCACCTGTTCATCTAGGAAGAATAATTCAGCCATAAGAAAGCTTAAAGCTGAATTTACACTTCAGTAACTGTTCCAGATCCATTCTCGTGCCTCGATGGCTACAGCAGTCAAAAGGCAATGTATGTGTCTGATAACAAAAATAATCTGAAATAAGAATTCTAGCTATTAAAACCAAGAAAAGCTGGTAAAAAATGCTAAATTGTTATGATCTTACTAGTGTGCATATTAGATTGCCAGAAACAGGCAATATCAATTTCAGCGTAGTAATTAAAGAGAAAAACTTCATCACTGTACATAGTTATATAGATTGTACAGCATGTTTTAATTCTGGTCCATAAACTTGTCTTCACCAACTTGTCTACGGCACATGAATTAGCCATTGAAATAAAGCTACAGACTCTTGAAAGAAGAGACAGCTGTCTGTGACAGGGTCCACTGATTCAGTATTTTAATCCAGACTACTGCACACTAAGCTTCTATATATTACAACTTCACATTATAAGCTATACTCTAGTATTTCTCTATTTTCCTGGTATAAATACTGGAATTTAGACCTATGGATAAGCACATGGAAAAATAAGAATATATGCTTTATGAACAGTTATTAGCACAAAGATTGCAAGTATCTGAAAGCAACTAAAGTTCCCTCACCCATACATTAGAATTTATGTTGCTGGTTGGGCAATCGTTTAGCGAACAAACAATTAATGAGTGATCCTAAAGCCAACATAGTCATACTTTTTGGTCTGTATTCATTCTGGTCATACTTATTTAGTCACACCAGTCAACAAACAAACGCTATTTTAAGGAATATGATTCAGTGAGTGAAATATCTTTATCTTAATTTCAATTCATCGGTTTTTTATCTGCCTGCTAAAAAGATCAATTGTCTTTATTTTATTTTTACTCTCTGAACTTATTTTGCTTTTTTATGTAAAATCTTTCAATTTAATCAACTTTAATCATACAAAGAGCTGTTTATGTTAATGCCTTCTACACGTTGTGGTTTTATCATGTTTTTGTGGACTCTTTTCCTGCACAGATTTGTCTCAAAACCTGTAGGGTTTCAGTGAATGATAATTCTGAAGTCTCATGCACACATTGGATAGTTTTTCCTTGCAGATTTGCAGCACATTTACATCTGCAGCATGTCAATTTTTTCAGCTTTTTTTGCAACAGATTTTAAAATCTGCACCAAAAATGCATGTACAGTGGGGGAAATAAGTATTTGATCCCATGCTGATTTCGTAAGTTTGCCCACTGAAAAATACAAGAACAGTCTATAATTTTAAGGGAAGGTTAATTTTAACATTGAGAGATAGTATATAAAAAATAAAATCCACAAAATCACATTGTATAAATTACATAAATTTATTTGCATTTTGCAGTGAGAAATAAGTATTTGATCTGGCAATTTTTCATGTCCTCATGGAGGAGGAGGAAGTTGGAGGTTGTCACTAAGGATTTTACAGTACATGGCTCCATCCATTCTCCCATTGATGTGGTGAAGTAGTCCTGTGGCCTTAGCAAAGAAACACCCGCAAAGCATAATGTTTCCACCTCCATGCTTGGCAGTGGGGACGGTGATCTTTGGGTTATAGGCAGCATTTCTCTTCCACCAAACACGGCGAGTTGTGCTAATGCCACATATTTAAATTTTTGTCTCATCTGACCACATCACCTTCTCCCAATCACTCACAGAATCATCCTGGTGTTCATTGGCAAACTTCAGATGGGCCTTCACATGTGCCTTCTCGAGCAGGATGACCTTGCGGGCACTGCAGGATATTAAACCTTTACTGCATAATGTGTTACCAATGGTTTTCATTGTGACTGTGGTCCCAGCTACCTTGAGATCATTAACAAATTCCCCCCATTCAGTTTTAGGCTGATCTCTCACCTTCTTCATGATCAATTATATGCCACGGGGTAAAATTTTGCTTTGTGCCCCAGATCAATGTCGATTGACAGTCATTTTGTATTTCTTCCATTTTCTTACTATTGCACCAACAGTTGTCTCCTTCTCAACCAGCATCTTTCATATGGTTTTGTAGCCCATTCCAGCTTTGTGCCGGACTAAGATCTTCTTCCTGACATCCTTAGAAAGCTCTTTGGTCTTGCCCATGTTGTAGAGGTTAGAGTCTGGCTGATTAATTGATTCTGTGGACGGGAGTCTTTTATAAAGGTGACTATGTGAGACATCTTTAATGCAGGTAACGAGTGGATTAGGAGCGTCTAACTGGTCTATAGGAGTCAGAACTCTTAATGTTTGGTAGGAGATCAAATACTTATTTCTCACAGCAAAGTGCAAATAAATTTATATAATTTATACAATGTGATTTTCTGGATTGTATTTTTGATATTCTTTCTCTCAATGTTAAAATTAACCTACTTTTAAAATTATAGACTGTTCATGTCTTTGTCAGTGAGCAAACTTCCAAAATCAGCAAGGGATCAAATAATTATTTCCCCCACTGTAAATAACACATTAAAAAATGTAAAAAATGAGACAAGAATGCACTTTTTTTACACTGCATTTTTCCCAGAGATACAGAAATAGAGCAGAAATGTCTGCACCAAATATATAACATATGTACATACTCTTAGGGTACCGTCACACAGTGAAATTTCCACGATTCGTGACGTCGCAGCATCGTATGAATATCGCTCCAGCGTCGTAGACTGCGGTCACACTTTGCAATCACGGCGCTGGAGCGATGCCGAAGTCCCCGGGTAACCAGGGTAAACATCGGGTTACTAAGCGCAGGGCCGCGCTTAGTAACCCGATGTTTACCCTGGTTACCAGCGTTAACGTAAAAAAAACAAACAGTACATACTCACATTCCGGTGTCTGTCCCCGGCGTTCTGCTTCTCTCCACTGTGTAAGCGCCATAGCCGGAAAGCAGAGCGGTGACGTCACCGCGTCACCGCTGTGCTCGCTTTCCGGCCGGCAGGCGCTCACACAGTGCAGAGAAGCTGAGACGCCGGAGGACTGAAACCGGAATGTAAGTATGTACTGTTTGTTTTTTTTACGTTTACGCTGGTAACCAGGGTAAACATCGGGTTACTAAGCGCGGCCCTGCGCTTAGTTACCCGATGTTTACCCTGGTTACAAGTGAACACATCGCTGGATCGCTGTCACACACAATGATCCAGCGATGTCAGCGGGTGATCAAGCGACGAAAGAAAGTTCCAAACGATGTGCTACGACGTACGATTCTCAGCAGGGTCCCTGATCGCTGCTGCGTGTCAGACACTGCGATATCGTAACGATATCGCTAGAACGTCACGAATCGTACCGTCGTAGCGATGGAAATTTCACTGTGTGACGGTACCCTTAGAATAGTTAAATCATAGCCAATGGAGAACTAGCATTTGTTCTAGATGAAAGGAATGATGCTATACTACATTTTTAAAGGTATATCGTTATTAGACTAGGAAAATGAACTGAACATTTTCAAGAATTTACTATAATATTTGAATTTCATTTTAGGAGTGTTTTCCAGAATGGTATTTTCTATTTGACTATGAAAATTTAAAAATAAAATTAGCAGCTATTACCACTACATTATTGCATATATCTCCCATGCAATTCAACAATACTAAAACACTTAACCAATATTAACCACCTCAGTCCACTTTCCGTTATTTCAAACCCATAGTACATTCAGTAGAAGAAACCCCATAAGTTAAGGAGAAACATATACATAAATATAAATATACTGCACAGGATCAGGCTACTAAGAAAGCTTGCTTTTAGCCTGTGACAGTGGAGACACATTGATCTGTGTAGGATTTATTCATGCTGAACATTTTAAATTATCCTAACATTCTTTTTGAGTTACACTCCTTAAGTTGATGCTATACAAATTAGTTAGGAAAATGTGTACAGTGTAATCTTTACATTATTTTTAGATCTTCAGAATTTACTTAAATCTGTATCAGTTGTTAAAAAAACTATTTTATAATTATGATTCTTGTTCTTCTATTTAGTACAACAGCTCTTGCATGCAATTAAGCCTAGAAACCTATGGTGAAATTAGATGAACTGTGCTTGAGTTATTATACTTCAGCAACTGTTTATGTACAATTATTAATACATTTAGAGCAATGATTTTGTGTGCAAATGGTTACTAAACTTGTACTATGGTAAAATATCACTCACTTAAATCGGTGGTCTGATACCTTAAATATTCTTTAAACATATCTATTTTTACAACCTAAGCCCCTTTGTTCTAGATGCTCAAAGGAAGTGAGTGCAGCCCCAGCATACATTTTGAAAATTGTCTCAAAATGTCACAGGAAGTGAAGTACAAAACAAATAAGAATTTGCTCTACAGAGAGAAACTGATTTGCATTTTGTATTTTATAATAAAGCAGATTACAAGATTGATTAGGTTATAAAAATAGAAATTAATAAAGGACCTGATGAACTTTGCTCATCCCTAGTCAGACATCATCTGGAATACTACAGTGGGTACGGAAAGTATTCAGACCCCTTTAAATTTTTCACTCTTTGTTTCATTGCAGCCATACGGCAAATTCAAAAAAAGTTTATTTTTTTCTCATTAATGTACACTCTGCACCTCATCTTGACTGAAAAAAACAAAAATGTAGGAATTTTTGCAACTTTATTAAAAAAGAAAAACTGAAATATCACATGGTCATAGGTATTCAGACCCTTTGCTCAGACACTCATATTTAAGTCACATGCTGTCCATTTCCTTGAGATTTTCCTTGAGATAGATCTACTCCTTCATTGGAGTCCAGCTGTGTTTAATTAAACTGATCGGATTTGATTTGGAAAGGCATACACCTGTCTGTATAAGACCTCACAGCTCACAGTGCATGTCAGACCAAATGAGAATCATAAGGTCAAAGGAACTGGCCAAGGAGCTCAGAGGCAGAATTGTGGCAACATGAGATGCAATAGAATGAAACTGAAAGGAAAAATATACAGATTACATATTAGAAAAACTTTTTGACAGTGAGAGTGATCAATGAGTGGAAGAGGCTGAGTTCTCCTGTAAGGAAAGTCTTCAATCAGAGGCTGGACAGACATTTGTCTGAAATGTTTTAGTGAATCCTGCATTAAGCAGGGGGTTAGACACGATGATCCTGGAGGTCACTTTTAACGCTAACATTCTATGATTTTATGATTCATGAAAAAAATCTGCTGTCATCTACTAATGTGATGAAGATGAGACAAAGATAGACATTTCAGAAAGACAATGATCACAAAAACACAGCTAAAGAAACTCTCAATTGCTTTCAGAGAAAGAAAAAAAAGCACCTAACCTGCATCAAATAGAAAATTTATGGAAGGAGCAAAAGCCCACAGTTAATAGAAGGAGCCCTTGGAAACTTTAGGATTTGAAGAATGATTATGAGGAGGAATGGGTTAAAATCACACCTGAGCAATGCAACAAGAACCCACAAAAGTCCATAAAAACAAACTTATGTTTACTAGCAGTTGTAAAAGCACACCGCAAATAGCAAGTTTTTTTACATAAATGTTTAGATGACAAAACAGTGATAAGTCTCCAGCGAAAGATACAGTCTAGCTCAGCAACATGTACTTGTTTGAAGATCCAGATCAAATGAAACATCCATGCCTTGGACTTAAATGATTGCAAAGAAAGAAAAATCCATGTCTACGACAATCCCCAAACTCTTGTTTATTGGTGTGAATATAAAACACTCCAGTTGGTGAATTAAAATGCCATGGTAGTAGATAAAACAACAAGTTTTGCGTAGTGAAACCCTTAACCCCTTCAAACAGGAGCCCATTTTCATTTTTGCATTTATGTTTTTCACTCCCCTTCTTCCCAGAGCCATGAGAGAACTTGTTTTTTGCAGAACAAATTGTACTTTTGAACGTTACCATTGGTTTTACCATATCATGTACTCAAAAACAGGAAAAAAATTCCAAGTGCAGTGAAATTGTAAAAAAAGTGCAATTCCACAAGTTTTTTTTTGTTTACCATGTTCACCAAAAAAATCTAAAGTTTGCAGAAAAAGAAAATTGTGCAATATTCCGAGACCCTTAGAGTCTCCATTTTTCATGATCTTGGGTTGGGTGAGGGCTTATTTTTTGCATACCAAGCTGATGTTTTTATTGATACTATTTTTGTGCAGATACGATCTTTTGATCGCCCGCTATTGCATTTTAATGCAATGTTATGGTGACCAAAAAAAAAACTTAATTCTGGTGTTTTGACTTTCCTTCTCACTACGCCATTTAGCGATCAGGTTAATCTTTTTTTATTGATAGATAAGGTGATTGTGAATGTGATGATACCTAATATGTGTATGTTTGATTTTTTTATTGCTTTATTTTGAAAGGGGCGAAAGGGGGGTGATTTAAACTTTTTTAATTTTTTATTTTTTTAATACTTTAAAAAACTTTTTTTTTACTTTTGTCGTGCTTCAATAGTTTCCATGGCAGACTAGAAGCTGTCATAACCTGATCGCCTCTGCTACATACAGTTGTTGATTAGATCACCTGTATGTGGCAGAATCATTCACTTGCTATGAGCCCTGATCACTGGGAGGCGCTAAGACCAATCCGGCACTGACAACCATAGAGGTCTCCAGGAGACCTCTGGTTGTCATGCCAACCCGGTGACCCACAATCACGTGATGGTGGACTTATTTCTGGCCACTGTTTGACAGTGGAATTTAATTGGTTAATAGATGTGGGTGGATCGTGGATGGGCAATTGATGAGTGTTTTAAAAGGAAACTCGGCTTTGTTTGCGGAATCAAAAACTCAACTCAAAAAATTTCTTGGCCTACAAACACATATTACAAGATTTCATGCCACATTTAAAAAATCCAGTAATTGATATTCAATTTTTTCTACTGTCTAGCTTAGAGTGTTTTATTTCACTTGGTGTGAGAATTTTTCGCAGAAAGGTACTTTCCTTGGGACAACACAGCAACCTTTTGTAATGACTGCCGCTGATTTCTTGTCTGTTTCCAAGATGAAAAGATCTTTGAGAAGCAGTTTCTTAATGATGGAAAATTGGTCACTGTATTCCAAAGATAAAGTAACAGCTGTGAGATATCTATCTGTGCATTTTTCATTATTGTAGTATTTATACTTAGGCTTTATATCCTCAATGTTTTTCTCTCTAGTGAGCATCCACTGTTTATAGCCTCTGTCACTGAGTCTCCTTTTCATTTTCATTGATTCATTTTCATATGATGTAGGTGAACTACAATTTCCTTTTGGCTCTTGTGAGCTCACCTGTTGGGATCGATTTGATAGTGTGCATGGGTTGGTGACTGCTGGCAAGTAGGATGGTGTTTCCCACTGTGTCCTTCCTAAAAGTTTGTGTAATGATAGTTTGACCATTGATATCTGTTAGTTTTAAATCCAAATATTCCATGTTGATTTTCTGTACATTGAAAGTTAATTTTAGATTAAATGAATTCAGATTCATATAGTCAATGAATGATTGCATGGCAGATTCGTCGAATGCCCCGATGAGGAGCATTCTGTGAATGATTCTGCCATACCAGAACATACGGTCAAGAAAAGGATTAGTGACATTAAAGATGTAACACTCTGACCATCAACTCATGGTTAAGTTGGCTACAGAAGGTGACTATTTAGCACCCATAGAAACTCCTACAGCTTGTATATAAATGGTGCCACAAAATTAAAGAAGTTGTATTTCATTGAAAAGCTCACAGTATCTTTGATAAATGCCTGAAGTGTAGATAAATAATAAGTGTAAGATAAGTGTAGATAAATAATTGCTGTATTTAGCAAGGTGGTAATTAAGTGCATGAACAGCCACTGAATTGGGGATCGAGATGTATAGTGTCATGACATCACACCCTACCCAAGTGAAGTGCTTATGCCAGGTTCTGTCTTTCACCAATAGTGATGCATATTTTGTATCCTTTAAGAAAACTGGTACCCATTATACTAATGGGTGTAGGAGATTGTCAATCCTATTCTTTCACCTAGGTAACTTATGTCCAATATTATGGGGCGTATGGGTAGAGGTTATGACTAGTGTTGAGCGATACCGTCCGATACTTGAAAGTATCGGTATCGGAAAGTATCGGCCGATACCGGCAAAGTATCGGATCCAATCCGATACCGATACCCGATACCAATACAAGTCAATGGGACTCAAGTATCGGACGGTATTCCTGATGGTTCCCAGGGTCTGAAGGAGAGGAAACTCTCCTTCAGGCCCTGGGATCCATATAAATGTGTAAAAGAAAGAATTAAAATAAAAAATATCGCTATACTCACCTCTCCGACGCAGCCTGGACCTCAGCGAGGGAACCGGCAGCGTTGTTTGTTTAAAATTCGCGCTTTTACTTGGTTACGTGAAGTCCCGGCTTGTGATTGGTCAGGGCGGCCATGTTGCCGGGACGCGGACCAATCACAGCAAGCCGTGACGAAATTACGTCACGGCTTGCTGTGAATGGTCCGCGTCCCGGCAACATGGCCGCCATTAACCAATCACAAGCCGTGACGTCACGGGAGGCTGGACATGCGCGCTTTTTAAAAAGCGCGCGTGTCCAGCCTCCAGTGACGTCCCGGCTTATGATTGGTCACGGCGCCATGTTGCCGGGACGCAGAGCAATCACAGCAAGCCGTGACGAAATTACGTCACGGCTTGCTGTGATTGGTCCGCGTCCCGGCAACATGGCCGCCATTAACCAATCATAAGCCGTGACGTCACGGGAGGCTGGACACGCGCGCTTTTTAAAATGGGCGCGTGTCCAGCCTCCCGTGACGTCCCGGCTTGTGATTGGTTGCGCCGCGATCAACCAATCACAAGCCGGGAGGCTGGACACGCGCGCATTTTAAAATTTTAAAATGGGCGCGTGTCCAGCCTCCCGTGACGTCCCGGCTTGTGATTGGTTGCGCCGCGGTCAACCAATCACAAGCCGGGAGGCTGGACACGCGCGCATTTTAAAATTTTAAAATGCGCGCGTGTCCAGCCTCCCGGCTTGTGATTGGTTGATCGCGGCGCAACCAATCACAAGCCGGGACGTCACGGGAGGCTGGACACGCGCCCATTTTAAAATGCGCGCGTGTCCAGCCTCCCGTGACGTCACGGCTTGTGATTGGTTGCGTCTCCCATGTGACTGCGACGCAACCAATCACAAAGCCGGGACGTAATTTTAAAATCCTTAAGGACCTGAAATTACGTCACGGCTTGCTGTGATTGGTTGCGTCGCCCATGTGACTGCGACGCAACCAATCACAACGCCGGAACGTAATTTTAAAATCCTGAAGGACCTGAAATTACGTCACGGCTTGCTGTGATTGGTTGCGTCCCGGTCACATGGGCGGCACGCAACCAATCACAAGCCGGGACTCACGTAAAGGAAAGAAAAGCGTGAATTTTAAACAAAGAACGCTGCCGCTTCCCTCGGTAAGGTGCAGGCTGCGTCGGAGAGGTGAGTATAGCAATATTTTTTATTTTAATTCTCTCTTTTACACATTTTTACATTAATGTTGTTTCGATACCGATACCCGATATCACAAAAATATCGGATCTCGGTATCGGAATTCCGATACAGCAAGTATCGGCCGATACCCGATACTTGCAGTATCGGAATGCTCAACACTAGTTATGACGCTTTGTGTATTTTGGGTAATGCATGCTAAATGGGGATAATTGGATCTGAAACTTTTAAAAAATATTTTTTTTCTTATGACACCCAGAGAGCGACCATCATCAATCAATTTATAGAGATTTTCCTTATATAGTGATGTTGGATTACTTGATAAATGCCACTAAATATTTGAATTAGATAATTAGATAACATGTCGGTAATCCATTCAATGCAATCAGTGGTATTCATTATCACAATCAAGTCGCCTTTATCAGACTTTTCTATTGTGATGCCAAGATTTTTTTTTAACTCAGATATTGCTTGATTCAATGGTGCATATACACTCACCGGCCACTTTATTAGGTACACCATGCTAGTAACGGGTTGGACCCCCTTTTGCCTTCAGAACTGCCTCAATTCTTCATGGCATAGATTCAACAAGGTGCTGGAAGCATTCCTCAGAGATTTTGGTCCATATTGCCATATTGGCATCACACAGTTGCCGCAGATTTGTCGGCTGCACATCCCAAAGATGCTCCATACAAGGCAGGATGGATCCATGCTTTTACGTTGTTTACGCCAAATTCTGACCCTACCATCCGAATGTCGCAGCAGAAATCGAGACTCATCAGACCAAGCAACGTTTTTCCAATCTTCTACTGTCCAATTTCGATGAGCTTGTACAAATTGTAGCCTCAGTTTCCTGTTCTTAGCTGAAAGGAGTGGTACCCGGTGTGGTCTTCTGCTGCTGTAGCCCATCTGCCTCACAGTTCGACGCACTGTGCGTTCAGAGATGCTCTTAGGCCTACCTTGGTTGTAACGGGTGGCGATTTGAGTCACTGTTGCCTTTCTATCAGCTCGAACCAGTCTGCCCATTCTCCTCTGACCTCTGGCATCAACAAGGCATTTCCGCCCACAGAACTGCCGCTCACTGGATTTTTTTTCTTTTTCGGACCATTCTCTGTAAACCCTAGAGATGGTTGTGCGTGAAAAATCCCAGTAGATCAGCAGTTTCTGAAATACTCAGACCAGCCCTTCTGGCACCAACAACCATGCCACGTTCAAAGGCACTCAAATCACCTTTCTTCCCCATACTGATGCTCGGTTTGAACTGCAGGAGATTGTCTTGACCATGTCTACATGCCTAAATGCACTGAGTTGCCGCCATGTGATTGGCTGATTAGAAATTAAGTGTTAACAAGAAGTTGGACAGGTGTACCTAATAAAGTGGCCAGTGAGTGTATATTGTGATGATGAACATCTCTAGTTTTGAACATTGGTGGCAAATTCTTTAAGGCCAAGCTCCATTTTGATTAGGAATGTGTCCATAGCCTCATTCCTAGTTTGAGTAGCATAGAAATGGGGGTTGGATATTTGAAAATGATTATCACATTTCTCTATTAAGTTTGGATCAGAGACATTTTCAATTTGAACATCATTGAGACATTGAATGGAGACCTGTTCTTTAAACAATTTTCTGGAGAAGGCATTTACAACATTTTTCACTGTTGACATTATGTTCATCATCATTATTTTCAGTTGCTTCACCATGAGATGTCTGATAAATCTATTGATGTCACAAACTGTGCTAAATAAGTCAAAATTGTTGGTTGGGGCAAATTTCACCCCCTAGATTGAACTTCATGTTAATCTTTAGCAATAAAAGTAGAAGATAAATTTACTATATTCTTTATTTTTGATTTCTGAGAAAATATTTAATTGTTGGTTTATGATTTGTTATGCATTCTCCCTCTTCTCCATGTGCATTTTTTCTTTGTGCTGTTGGGTATTTTTTCTGTCTTTTGTAATATGAGTTTTTTGGAAACTATCTCTGAATCAGAGTCTTCAGCGGTTCCCATAGAAGTGTCTAATTCAGATAAGCTAAAAGAAACTCTACCTTGATTGTTATTCTCAGATTTACTGTGCTTAGAACAGATTTGGCAAATTTGTGCATACGTTCCCACCGCCCCCACTCATACGCCTGGTCATTGGCATAATCAAAATTGTCTCTTTCCAGTTTTCATTTCTTAATTTTATGATTTTATCTTCCAAATTGTATGTCTTATTGTTGCATTCTAAGATAAAGTTAGAACCCTGTATTATTATTGATGGTTTTAACCTGCTTTTAGATCTCATCAATATCTTGTTGAAATTTATTAAATTATTTTTCTTCCAGTTGTATGATTAGTATAATCAATTTAATTGTGCATTTGGACAAATTATTGTCCCAGGCTTGAATAGATCAGTCAGATAAATAAACAGTGCTTGGAATTTTTCTAAAACGCAAACCACGGGGTATATAATCTTTTTGTCTACAGAATTTTTCAGGGAACTTAAATCCCACCATAGTTTACTCTCTTGCATCATTTGCTGTAACTTATTCATGTGACTTTTAGTTTCTGAAGCCACTTCTTAACTACTGTCTGTTGTGGCCTAGAACAATTTATTTGCTTTATTCTGTCTGTCACTCATGGTAAAAGCTACATGCGTTATAATTATTCAGCTTATGTATCACAGTTACTATTTATATATAAACTCAGAACTTCAAATTAATGATTCTACATTAATTTAATGCTGACATATATATTATCATTTTTATGTGACATAAATCTCAGTACCATTCACAATGTAGAATACAAAATAATTTATCCCTGCCAAACTTCGATTAGCAGTGTTTGTAAATAGATTTCATTTTTGAACTATTTGTAAAATAGATTTGAATGAAACGCAGATATTTACAGGCAGGAGACAATGTCCAATTCATATGTATACAGTGAGAGAAATAATTATTTGATCCCTTGCTGATTTTGTAAGTTTGCCCACTGATAAAGACATGAACAGTCTATAATTTTAAGGTTAGGTTAATTTTAGCAATAAAGAAACAGAATATCAAAAATAAAATCCAGAAAATTGCATTGTATAAATTATATAAATTTATTTGCATTTTGCAGTGAGAAATAAGTATTTGATCCCTCTGGCAAACAAAACCTAATACTTGGAGGCAAAACCCTTTGTTGGCAAGCATATCAGTCAGACATTTTTGTAGCTGATGATGAGGTTTGCGCACATGTCAGTAGGAATTTTGGTCCACTCCTCTTTGCAGATCATCTCTAAATCATTAAGATTTTGAGGCTGTCGCTTTGCAACTCGGAGCTTCCACTCCCTTCATACGTTTTTTATGGGATTAATGTCTGGAGACTGGCTAGGCCACTGCATGACCTCAATGTGCTTCTTTTTGAGCCACTGTTTTGTTGCCTTGGCTACATGTTTTGGATTATTATCTTGCCTGAAGACCCAGACATTACCTATTTTTAATGTCCTGGCAGAGGGCAGGAAGTTGTCAATCAGGATTTTACGGTACATGGCTCCATCCTTTCTCTCATTGATGCGGTGAAGTAGTCCTGTACCCTTAGCACAGAAACTCCCCCAAAATATAATGTTTTCATCTCCATGCTTGACAGTGGGGATGGTGTTCTTTGGATCATAGGCAGCATTTCTCTTCCTCCAAACACAGCAAGTTGAGTTAAAGTCAAAGACCTCAATTTTTGTCTTATCTTACCACAGCACCTTCTTCCAATCACTTACATAATCATCCAGATGTTCATTGGCAAACCTCAGAAGAGCTGGAACATTTGCCTTCTTGAGCAGGGGGACCTTACAAGCACAGCAGGATTTTTAACCTTTATGGCGTAATGTGTTACCAATGGTTTTCTTGGTGATTGTGGTCCCAGCTACCTTAAGATCATTAACAAGTACCCCCCATGTAGTTTTAGGTTGATCTCTCCCCTTCCTCATGATCAAGGATACCCCATGAGGTGAGATTTTGCATGGTGCCCCAGATTGAAGTCGATTGATAGTCATTTTGTATTTCTTCAATTTTCTTACTATTGCACCAACAATTGTCTCCTTCTCACCCAGCATCTTACCTATGGCTTCGTAACCCATTCCAACTTTGTGCAGGTCTATGATCTTGTCCCTATAAAAATAGAACCCAGCACTCAACTTAGTGTAAAGATTGTTGGTGATTTTATTCTATCCCAAACAGTAGCATTACAAAACATTCCGGTCCATACAAAAGACCTTCATCAGTTGCGTACTGAGGGTGATGAATGCCAAAAGGCTATGTTGTAGTCAGATATGCTAGGTAGCAGGAGGGTGGATGGAGTTATAGTTGTAGCTGCTGACACGGGTCTTTTGTATGGACTGAAACGTTTTGTAATGCTACTGTTTGGGATAGAATAAAATCACCAACAATCTTTACACTAAGTTGAGTGTCGGGTTCTATTTTTATTCATTATGGTTTGGGAACCTACCTGAGCACCATTATTCAGCTGTGCACACGTTTTCTCTGCACAATATGATCTTGTCCCTGACATCCTTAGAAAGCTTTTTGGTCTTGCCCATGTTGTAGAGGTTAGAGTCTGATTGATTAAGTGAGTCTTTGGACAGGAGTCTTTTATAAAGGTGACTGTGTAAGACATCTGTCTTTAATGCAGGTAATGAGTTGATTAGGAGCACCTAACTGGTCTGTAGGAGCCAGTACTCATAATGGTTGATAGGGGATCAAATACTTATTTCTTACTGCAAATTGTAAATTCATTTATAAAATTAATACAATATATTCTATATCACAATGTTAAAATGAACCTACCCTTAAAATTATAGACTGTTCATGTCTTTGTCAGTGGGCAAACTTACAAAATCAGTAAGGATCAAATATTTATTTCCTTCACTATATGTCACATCAAGTTTTAAAACAGAGACCATTAACAAGTTAAATTGTTCTTATCACTGAGCTGTTGTTTTAAGTTGCACTCTGAGGATAATGGCTTATTTTAGGGTAATGAATGTTAGGGCTAGCGGAACACACCAAATAATATAACGGGAGATAAGAGGTGCGTTCGCAGCCCGGGGTCCACCGTGCAGAGATGGAACCTGCTGCTGAGTTTTGGCAGATGACACTTGCTCACACGTGGGTTGAGACCTCACCCAGTGTGAATGGAAGTGAACTATGTTGCTTCACAGAGTCGCCAAATATATGCTGCATCCTGTTAGCAGTCACAGGGTGCAGCTGAAAGA
Source organism: Ranitomeya variabilis (assembly GCF_051348905.1). Lineage (NCBI taxonomy): Eukaryota > Metazoa > Chordata > Amphibia > Anura > Dendrobatidae > Ranitomeya > Ranitomeya variabilis. The sequence goes on along the minus strand of NC_135234.1, from coordinate 142,638,201 downwards.
TGCTAGTGGGATCCCTATGAATCACCCCCACTAAACTGGTGATTGGACTCGCTCTGACCCTCGGTGGCTTTTGAGCCTGCACCTAAGGATGCCCTGAGTCAGATGCTGAGTCCAAGGGGGAATTCCCACCCTACACTGACCAGTTGTCAGGAAAGCGCACTGATTACGTACGGCGCCACACTGGCCATCGTTGCTAATAGACGCTGTAGCTTGTGCCTAGTGCTGGATGGCACAGTCTGGCACTAGGTAGCTCAATCACCCAAGTACTTTCAACAACACTAGGGATGGGAATGATTGAGGAGCTTTCACCAGATTCAGTCATACATCCACACACACACAATTTCAGTTTTATACTAGCACATGGCCGAGTGGCCATGCAAACCTTTTATATCTGTAGCCTTCCAGGACCTTCCTAGTGCTCCAATCGGAGCTGCTGCAGGACCTGAGCATGTGACCCCCGACCACCAATGAGAGGTTGTCCCGCGGGCATGCTCAGTAGAAGAAAAGCAGGACTTAGTCCCTGGAATATCTGCTCGCCGCTGATCAATGCTGGTTACAAAGGCTGAGACTGGAATTGCTGCTGCAAAAAATTGCACACTATATGCTTGAGCCAGATGCTGGGACCGACGTCTCTGCTGAGCAGGCTGCACTGCGGCTGAAGGAGAATGGGAGACCGCAGCGGACATTGTTTGAGATTCCCCCTGTGCAGTGGTGGTAACTCAACACCAAACAATGAATTTACTTTTACCATGGAAAAAAAAGCTATTTTAGATTTCAGTTAATAAAGCTGTTATTGAAGCGTATTTCAATACAAAAGAATTATAAACTCAGAAATAAAGTCAAATTCACTCATATTTTAAATTATGATTTTAAAAGGAGAGAGAATTAAAAAAATAAAGGCACCACCACATCAGAACCTCGTTCAGTAATTCTTGTTAGACACTTGCATTAGACAGAAATCCACTGTGTAGCCAGAAGAAGAAAATCTAATTTATACACTTACTATCATTAAGGATTTGAGGCAAAAAAGGCATTGGTGGAAAAAAAACTCACCCAACAATCATTAACTTTCCAAAATTAGGGGCTAATGGAAATCAATTCACTCTTAGCACTTCAGGCATGGAAGGATTCAATAATTGACTTTGTCTATGAATGTCCAATCCCCCATAAGAACCACATGGAGAGTTTTTGAATAACAGAAATCAAAGTCAGCTCTTCCATATGTATGTCCAGAAAACAGTTATTTTCCAGGTCAGTGAAAGCTTGCTTGTCTCTGACAAGGATGTGTACAACATGTCACTTGTCAGTGAATTGACTGGTTTGAGCTTGTGAGCTTTTTGATGAAAAACAATTTCTTTAATTTCAATGGTACCTTTTATATGGAATGGCATTTCTATGGGTGCTAAATATTAACCTTCTGTCACCAACTTAACCATGAGTTGGTGGGAGGAGTGCTATATCTTTAATGTCAGTAATCCTTTTCTGGGCTGTATATTCTGGTATGGCAGATTCATTGATGATGTGCGACTTATCTGGCTGATGATTCTGCCATAACATCATTCATTAACTATATGAATATGAATCCATTTAATCTAAAATTCACGTTCAATGTACAGAAAACCAACATTGAATTTTTGGATTTAAAACTAACAGGTATCAAAGGTCAAACAATCATTACAGAAACTTTTATGAAAGACAGTGGGAAACACCATCCTGCATTCCAGCAGTTACCACCCCATGCATGCTATCAAATCAATCCTATTAGGTGAGCTCACAAAAGTCAAAATAATTTGTAGTTCAAAATCATCATATGAAAATGAATCAATGAAAATTAATAGGAGACGCAATAACATGGGTTATAAACAGTGGATGCTCACTAGACCTAAAAACATTGTGAATAAAAAACCTTGGTTTAAATACTCGAGTAATGTAGAATAAACATAAATATCTCACACCCATTTATCTTTGGAATACAGTAATCAATTTCCTATCATTAAGAAACTGTTTATCAAAAATCTATCCAATTTGAAACAGAGGAGAAATCAGTGTCAGTCATAAAAAAAAGGTTACCATGTTGTCCCAGAGAAAGCACCTTCCTTGGGATAAATTTTCACTCCAAGTTAAGTAAAAACTCTAGCCAAGAAAGTAGAAAAAATTGATTATCAATTACTGGATTTTTTAAATGTGGCATGAAATCTTGTATTATGTGTTTGTATACCAAGAAATGTAAGCCTTTTTTATTCCTCAGACAAAGCCGAGTTTCCAATTAAAACTTTCATCAATTGCTAATCAAATTTTGTTGTGTATGTCGTGGAATGCTCCCACTGCAATTTACAATACATCGTTTCTACCACTTGCCAACTAACGTTTCACATTAGGGAGCATATCTACGATATACACAACCATAAAAATTCTCATAGGCAAATTTTAATTGAAAAGCATCATAGTGACACATCAGGGATAATGGTTTATGCCATTGAACAGGTATTCATCAGTAAAAAAAAGGGGGAAAAAGAGATGCTGCTTTGAAAAGACCTGAGGCTTGGTGGATATTTAATTTGAATACAAGGGTACAGAAGCGTATGAATCTTAAAAAGGATATTTTGCTCCACCATTATCCATATTTTCCACCAAAGTAGGTGAAGGGTTGGATGGATTTGGATCATAATTTTCATATTCTTCCCATTGTTTATGTTGAATCAAGGTGTATCTGTTTGCAATAGAAATACTGTAATAAGAATATATTTATAAAAATATTTTTTATAATTTCTGGAAACATACATGCTTCTGCAGCAACAATAACAACAACAGAAAACCTTTCATTTTTGCACATATGCATATTGTTTACATATACCCTTCCCATTGTATGGTAACATGATTAAAGGTTTCAGTACCTGAAACTAGACTGTGTTCCAAATTATTATGCAAATTGGATTTAAGTGTCATAAAAATTGAATTGTTTTGTTTTTGAAATAAACTCGTGGATGGTTTTGTGTCTCACGACTCAATGGATCAATCTTAAACACATGTGATAATTAGTTTTCCCGGTGATTCTAATTAAAGGAAAACTACTTAAAAATGATGTTCCACATTATTAAGCAGGCCACAGGTTTCAAGCAATATGGGGAAAAAAAAGATCTCTCTCCTGCTGAAAAGCGTTAAATAGTGCAATGCCTTGGACAAGGTATGAAAATATTAGATATTTCACAAAAACTTAAAAGAGTCATCATCATACCGTGAAGAGATTTGTGACTGAAACAGAGCACAGACAGAGTTCATGCAGATAAAGGCATAATGAGGAAGGTTTCTGCCAGACAAATTCATTGGATTAAGACAGCAGCTGCCAAAATACCATTACAAAGCAGCAAACAGTTATTTGAAGCTGCTGGTGCCTCTGGAGTCCCTCGAACCTCAAGGTATAGGATCCTTCAAAGGCTTGCTGTGGTGCATAAACCTACAATTTGGCCACCCATAAACAGTGTTCAAAAGCAGAAACGGTTGCAGTGGGCCCAGACATACATGAAGACTAATTTTCAAACAGTCTTGTTTACTGATGAGTGTCGAGCAATCCTGGATGGTCCGCATGGATGGAGTAGTGGATGGTTGGTGGATGGCCACCATGTCCCAACAAGGCTGCAACATCAGCAAGGAGGTGGAGGAGTCATGTTTTGGGCTGTAATCATGGGGAAACAGCTGGTAGGGCCCTATAAGGTTCCTGAAGGTGTGAAAATGACCTCTGCAAAGTATATAGAGTTTCTGACTGACAGCTTTCTTGCATGATATAAAAAGCAGAAACATGCCTTCAGGATCAAAATCATCTTCATGCATGACAATGCACCATCTCAAGCTGCAAATAATACATTGGAGTCATTGGCTGCTATGGGCATAAAAGGAGATAAATTCATGGTGTGGCCACGATCTTCCCCTGACTTCAACCCTATAGAGAACCTTTGGAGTATCATCAAGCAAAAGATCTATGAGGGTGGGAGGCAGTTCACATCAAAACAGCAGCTCTGGGAGGCTATTCTGACTTCATGCAAAGAAATACAAGCAGAAACGCTCCAAAAACTCACAAGTTCAATGGGTGCAAGAATTTTGAAGGTGATATCAAAGAAGGGTTTCTATGTTAACATGTAACTTGGCCTGTTAGGATGTTTTGGAGTTATAGTAAATAGCTTTTTTGTTCAGTGACTGTGACTTCCTAATGCTGCAAATTTCACACATGAGCATTTTAAGTTCTTTAAAACATCAAATGTTTAGAAATTCGAATGTGCCTAATAATTTGGAACAGTGCATTTTTAGTTTTTATTCATTTTGGAGACTATAATGTTATCATTGGGAGGTTTTTTTTAATAAAATTTGATGTATACTCTAACGGGTGATGACTTTGATTAAACTGACTGTCATTTGTACTGACCATTTAGGAAAATCTGAGAAAAATGTAATTTGCATAATAATTTGGAACATGGTGTAGGCTCATTTGATTTTCTTCTCAAATTTTGTCTGTGAAATGGCCACAGTGTGAGCAAGCTCTTTGATATAGCTCAACATTTCATCTACTATATATAGCTTCCCATGGAAAGGTGACTGCAAGTCGGGCTACCGTCCTGCTCTGCCTTTCACATTTAGGTCAGCTGACAGAAAATAACAGTAGGGCTCCTGTCCAGGTCTGTCCTCATTCACATTTAGGTCGGCTTACACAAGTTAATTTTTTAATACTAGAGACAGGACAGGACCATCCCGAATGAATATCCCTTGCCGCGTTGGGATGACTTTTTTCACTTTTTTGATCAAAATAGTGTTAAGAACCTTATGTTATTTACCGTATATACTCAAGTGTAAGCCGAGATTTTCAGCCCATTTTTTTAGGCTGAAAGTGCCCCTCTCGGCTTATACTTAAGTCATTGTCCCAGGACAAGAATGGCGGCAGTCACAACATACTCACCCTCCCGGCGCAGTCTCTACACCTCCCTGCTTCACAGATGGTCTCTGGTGCCTGCAGCACTTCCTGTGTTCAGCGGTCACGTGGTATCGCTCATTAAAGTAATGAATATGGACGCGACTCCATTCCCATAGGCATGGCACACATATTCATACTTTAATGAGCTGTACCATGTGGCCTGTGAACACAGGAACAAGCTGCCGACACATGCCGGAGACCATCAGAGAACCAGTGACTTGCAGAGAGACCGCGCCAAGAGGATGTGTATGACAGGGAGGATGAGCCATGCAATATTCACCTGTCCCTATTCCACTGCTGCACTGTTACTTCCATGTCCTCTGGCTGTGACATTCAGGTCAGAGGGCACAATGAAGTGTTTAGTGTGCGCCGTCTGCCTGAACAGTCACTGCAGAGACCCGGAAGACACAGCAGCGTGCGGTGGTGGAATGGGGACAGGTGAATATCACAAGTGCCGGGGGCCTGATCCAGCGATGACACTGGCACCTGACCTCCACAGAGCAGTGTCCCTGCTTGCTCAGGACCCCGGCACTCAATGCCCAGTGATGAGAGATGAGTATGTCATTTTTTTAAATCGCAGCAGCAGCATATGGGCATATTATACTATGGAGCATCTTATGGGGCCGTCAACCTTTATGGAGCATATGGGGCATATTATGCTATGGAGCATCTTAGGGGGCCATCAAACTTTATGGAGCAGCATATGGAGCATATTATTCTATGGAGCATCTTATAGGGCCATCAACCTTTATGGAGCAGCATATGGGGCATATTATTCTATGGAGCTTCTTATGGGGCCATCAACCTTTAAGGAGCATTTAAGGGGCATATTATTCTATGGAGCATCTTATGGTGCCATCAGTAACCTTTGTGCAGCATTTTTTGGGGCATATTTTTGTATGGAGCATCTTATGGGGCCCATCATGAACATTATGGAGCATTTTATGGGGCATATTTTGTATGGAGCATCTTATGGGGCTCCTGATTCAATATGGATATTCAAAAACACTTAATCTACTGATGTCTCAATCAATTTTACTTTTATTGGTATCTATTTTTATTTTTTACATTTACCAGTAGCTGTTGCATTTCCCACCCTTATACTTAGGCTTATATTCAAGTCAATAAGTTTTCCCAGGTTTTTGTGGCAAAATTAGGGGTCTCGGCTTATACTCCGGTCGGCTTATACTCGAGTATACACGGTACATGCAATATTACTGCTTACTTACTATAGGGAATTTGGTTTTGCGTAGATGAACTGATACTGTTTAAAAAGATAAAGGGTGTTCACATTAAGTATTGATTTTATTTAGATTTCTTTTTTTGTTTAATTCACTTTCCATTTTGTAAATTGATAAAAATATGCTATTAAAAACCTTTATTTTTTCTAGCATTCTTAATTGCAGTATTCTTTCCACAGCTGCCTAAAATAATACACAGTGTATCCATTCTACCAGGTCTTGGCTAGCATTTCATTTATAATATTACTACAAAAATAATTAAAATTAATAGACTTTGTATGCCGCATATACACCACCATATACATGCAGGTTGATTTATTTATATATATATATAGCTAATAGTTATTTTTGGAAGATAATTTGGAATAGACAGAGTTTTATGGAAAGAAGAAAGTGCCACATTTCGTTATATGTACTAATTTTTGACATATAAAAGTGGAATGTTAAAGTATTTTAAAGGGAAAGACTTAAATGCCATTTATTTCTTGAGAGTACACAAGAATAGACACAAATATGTAGCATCTTAGACACATAAATCCATTACTAAATCACAATACTCACATATTTCAGATGTGTTGATTCATTTTTGAATTTCACTGTTCTTGATTTCCATTAAAAATGCATCAAATTTTTGATTAGTTTATCACAATGTGGAACCAAACAAGTCTGTATGATAAAATTTAATTTTGGTTGCAGATGAGCTATTCTCTTGATGCAGGAGCTGTGATCACCCAATCAAAGCCCATGTAAAGGTTAGGAAATATGCTCTTGAGTAAATGTCAGGAGAAATTTGATACAAACTATGAATAACCTTATCCTTTCAGTGACTTTCAATGGGAAAGAGATTGAATCAGCCCTTATTCCATATATCAAAGCTGCCTGGAACAAAGGATCCTTTCTTGCCTTTCTGCACTGATACACCTCAATTATTTGCAAATTTCTATCTGATGGATACAAACTTCAGTATAAATAATATAACTGTCAAAATTATTTTCAAGTCTGATAGATTGATCTATGATATATACGTATGGTCTGATAGCATTAGTGGAGAATAAATAGAATTTTTTTTTCCAAGTAGCCTAATTACTTTTACATGGTTAAGATAATTTGGTCTGTACTTGATTTAGAGTGCCAGCCATGTGCCATGATTATAGCTAGACATCCCTAAGTTCATGCACAGTGCTTACTGAAAAATTAGTCAGCACAGATTTTTACACTAAGAACCCCAGTAAAACTCCATTGAGACTGATGCCTAAAAATGTAGTATTAGGACTTCTCTTGAACTTATAGAGTATCAATAGTTATAGAAGAGATTCCTTTTTAAGAGTAAAATAACAATTGTATTGTGGCCCAAAGGAACAGGCAAGGCTATTTTTTCTTTTTTTTTTCTATTTTCTCTTTTTCCTTTCCTTGTTTGGCAATCTGATCCTTAATTCTTCTTTATCCTTTAAAGTTACTTTAAAGTATTTAAATTCGGAAGGTAGAATTTGGTCCCAATTCATCAAGCAGTTTTTGTCAGGTTTCTGGCATAAAATTTGATTGAAATGTCACAAAATGTTTCCAGTTTTTGGCATTTAACAAGAGTCTCTACCAGCTATATAATTTTTACGTGAATATGGATGGAACATAGCTGGAAGTGGGCATGGCCACACATGGATGACAACAAGCTCTTCATATTTTATACCAAAAAGTGACATCATTTACAACAGAAAAGTATTCCACTTGGTGAAATGGTATACTGTATATCCTGCAGTAGTGTATAGCAGGGGAAATACTATATGTGCCAATGAATAAGTATGTGTCCACCTGTTTAAAAATTATTTTGATGCATCTTACTCAAGTGCATCTTCTTTCAAAACAGGTATGAAAGAATGATCGTTTAGTACGATGAGACATCATTCAAGCATTGATTTCAAGTTTTTCAATGCACAATCATGCAGGTTCAATAAAAAATGTTGGTAGTGGTATGGGTTTTACTGAAGATCTTAGTAAGGTTATACATGATCCTCTGATTAGATGCTAACATTTTCATAATTCAATTTATGAAATTTCTGATCTTCTTGATCAGATCTGGATAATTATTCATACTATTACTCTGAAATTTAAATGTATAGGGTTAACAGCAACTTGGTCTTGAAGTAGTAGATCAAACATAAATACTGTATATACATAGAGCATAATAATCATCTATCATCTACCTCTAAGACACAATCTGTTTGGACTTAATGGTAGATCATTTTGTCTTCCACGTCACAAGTTTGAATCCTGGCATTGATCTAAAGTTTTAGTTTCAGACAAAATTGAAAAAAAAAAAAATTCTTCAACATTAAAATTGCACACACAAAGAAGGAAAAATTGTGAAAATATAAAAATCACAAGATGCATTAACATGTTATAGATATGAAAACAATAAAGGCAAAATGATCAAAACATCTCTATTTGGTTTCAAGTATGAGAGACAAATGTAGAAATAAACACTTTTACACATTATCGTGCTATCAATGAGGTTATTAATGATTGTCTGAGGACTGTTCTGTTATGCTTAATGCACTTGGGTATGGAAATTATTAAGATTTGCAGCTGAGAGCACTCTTTGCAGTTGCTGACTAACGATGTCCCAGAGGTTCTCAATGGGGAGACATGTCCAGAGATACTGGAGGGCATGGTTGCATGTTTAGTCCACAAAGGCTGCTCAAAATATAACAAGCAAGATATGTGCTTGCATTGTCATGTTGAAAAATGGTTCCTGAAGCATTGTAAAGAAATGGTCATACCAGAGGTTCCATGAACAATTCAATGCAATTGTTATTGTAACTACTTAGAATAAAGACAAGATTTTTAGAGCTACCATACATTTTTCCAACCCACAATATAATACCAGGAGTAAGGACTCTTCATGGCATTACCCATGTTATCTGTAGATCAATAGCGGGCTAACAGCACAATCAAGACTAAGGGTACCGTCTCACTATACGATTTACCAACGATTACGACCTGCGATACGACCTGGCCGTGATCGTTGGTAAGTCGTTGTGTGGTCGCTGGGGAGCTGTCACACAGACCGCTCTCCAGCGACCAACGATGCCGAGGTTCGCTGGTAACCAGGGTAAACATCGGGTTACTAAGCGCAGGGCCGCGCTTAGTAACCCGATGTTTACCGTGGTTACCAGCGTAAAAGTAAAAAAAAAAAAACAGTACATACTGACCATCTGATGTCCGTCAGGTCCCTTGCCGTCTGCTTCCTGCTCTGACTGAGTGCAGTCGTACAGTGAGAGCAGAGCGCAGCAGTGATGTCACCGCTGTGATCTGCTCTCACTTTCCGGCCGGCAGACAGACAGAGCGGGAAGCAGACGGCAAGGGACCTGACGGACATCAGATGGTGAGTATGTACTGTTTTTTTTTTTTACTTTTACGCTGGTAACCACGGTAAACATCGGGTTACTAAGCGTGGCCCTGCGCTTAGTAACCCGATGTTTACCCTGGTTACCAGCGAATGCATCGCTGGATCGCTGTCACACACAACGATCCAGCGATGACAGCGGGAGATCCAGCGACGAAAGAAAGTTTCAAACGATGTGCTACGATGTACGATTCTCAACAGGGTGTCTGATCGCAGTAGCGTGTCAGACACTGCGAGATCGTAACGATATCGCTAGAACGTCACGAATCGTGCCGTCGTAGCGATAAAAATGCCACTGTGTGACGGTACCCTAAAGCATGACCGATTGCTGAAGAGGATAGCTTGCTGTCTTGCTCTGTGCCATGATAGCCTGTATTGGTGGTGTTGAGATGCCAATGAAATTCCTGTAGCTGGACTTCTGGCTTGTAGCTCAGTGTCATGCAAATTGTTTACTAACTGTTTGACATTTTGGCTTGGTATGAGATATTCAATTTCACTTGCAATACGGAATGGATCATTTGTGGAGCTAACGAAATGCCCATTTCTACAAAGTGTTTCAGTAGCAGTTTTTCACACAACACAACAATGTTTCCTAAATTTGTTTCCATGGTTCACAAGGTGTCCATACGTGTCCATTGAGAGCATCTGAAATGTCATCAATTGCAAATAGAGCTGCCAATTGATGATTTGCATGTCCAGGTGCATTCAGTGTGGCAGAAAATTCTTCAGACAACTATTATTAATCTCCAGGATGACGAATTTCATTGCAAAACATGGATTGGATGTGGTGGGTTCCTTGTTGTTTACACTGTAGGTAATGTTATCTTTATCATCATACAGGGAGCAGGGAAATGGATTAATGGTAACTTACCACAATCTAGATGAACACAGGTGCCAGGAACAAGTACCTGGATACCACTCATTAAGAATGGCAAAGGAAGGAAAATCATGTGGGGACACAATTACAGAGATCAGACGTCTCCTGTAGCTATAGACTAAGTTTGTACACACTTCAGCAGGGATTTTCAGATCTTCTCCAGATCTTTCAGGTTTTGGAGCTGTTGCTGGGCAACATTCAGTGTCAGCTCCCTCCAAAGATTTTCTATTGGATACAGGTCTGGAGACTGGCTAGACCACTGCAGGACACTGAAATGCTTCTTAGGCCGGGGTCACACTAGACCGTAATACGGACGAGTGCAATGCGCTAAAAAATCGCATTGCGCTCGTCCCAATGTTAAGCTATGGGTCAGCTCCCATCATCCGATATTTTCTCACCCGTATTCCGGATCTGAGTGAAATCGCAGCATGCTGCGATTGTCAGCGTATCTCGGCCGAGAATCGCCAATGCAAGTCTATGGGTGCGCAAAAAAATCGAATTACACATGGACCATGCGTGTGCATTGCGAGAAATACGGAAGACTTCTCCAGGTGACAGGAAATTGAATCATCCATTATCAGGAAGCTTTGGCATGCTAATTTCTGGCCCACACTGGATTGCAAAGCAGGAAGCATGCCTCCACGGAGTGTACTGTGTAGCAGCATGGCCAGGCATATAAATATTGAGATGCTGATTGCTCTGGTCCATGATAGACCAGAATTATGGGACCAACGCGATGCACATTATGCGGACCATGCACGTAAAGACGCAGCATGGAGGGCAATCTGTCACCACATGTTCCCCGATTTTGATGAGCGACCTCAAGAGGTTCAGCAAGAAATTTGTAAGTACCATCCTTTACCAAAAAATGGGCTTTTATATGGGGTTCCTGATAAAATTAGGCATAAACACATCATATGTTGTGTGTTTATGAGTGATGTAAATGTTCAAAGCTCCTGGTTGAGGCTGAAAAAACATTAACAAGACACCCAAATATGGTTCAAATGTAGTAGCTATAGTCCTTTAATATATTACCAAGTGAGTTTTAGGTCCCCTTAGGCTCCAGGGCCTGTGTGTGATTGCAAACCCTGTAACTGTTGGAGTTATGTGCTTGGCCAGCATGGTGGCTCAGTGGATATGAGTAGGGTTGAGCGACTCATTTTTTTAAGATCGAGTCGGGTTTTGTGAAACCCGACTTAGTCCAGAGTCGAGTCGACTGCAGTCGGCCGATTATCGCTAAAAGTCGGGGATCGACCGAAACACGAAACCCAATGCAAGTCAATGGGGAAGCATAGTCGGCAGTGAGTGGAGGCCAGGAAAACACCTACAGTGCCCATTTTAATGCCAAAAACATCCATTCTTGTTTTCTGAAGCTTGTCAATCTTAATTAACTTTATAATAATAGTTGGGCACTGGAAATTGGGGGTCATTTGGCAAAAGTTGTGGGGGGTAGGGCTGGTTCAAGGTTTTAGTGGGCCCAGGAAACGTGGACTACGTCACGGCGGTGGAGCAGGGAGAGGTAAGTATTTCAATGTTGCAAGTGCTGTGATCCTGAGCAAGCGGGGGGGGGGCACTCGTTCGCATTGGCACTGGCACAGGGCCCCTCAAAGTACAGCGATGTGTGTTTGCATGGCGGGGGCGCCTCCCACCAGCAGCGACACTTTTGCGTACTCTGAGGGGCCCTGTGCCAGTGACGTCGCCAACGAGTATGCCCCCCCACCTGATGAAGGAACCTGCACTTTCATCTGCACCTTCCTCTTTGTCCCTGTGTAAGGTGGTATAACATGCGGGAAGGGGAACCTGACTTTCAGCAGGGTCAGATTCTGGCTGTGTAGAGTGCAAGGGGAATGTAGTGGTCTAGGTCAATGTACCAGCAGACTCATGTAGCAGTGGCTGGGCAGTGGGCAGGATGAGGAGGAAACAGATATAGGGCCAAAGAATAAAGTAGGCTAAATGCAGTTCAAAATTGGTAACAGGACTAAACAGGCGGCATTGCTTTGTTGAGTGGAGTAGCAAACCCAGGAGCAGCAGACACTGTTTTAAGGGCCCAAACATACTAATAGGCCAAATGCAGTTTAATATCTGCTACTGTAGGCCAAAAGCCAGAAGGTTGAAGCTCAGCTTTATTCAGTTGAGGACAAACACCACGCAGGGGCAGACACCGTTAGTAGGCCGGAACCAAAGTTGAAGGCCAAATGCAGTTTAATATCTGATACTGTAGGCCAAAAGCCAGAAGGTTGAAGCTCAGCTTTTTTTAGTTGAGGACAAACACCAGGGAGGAGCAAACAGAGCTATTAGGCCCCATCCAGCAATTTAAAAAAAAAAAAAAAAAAGAGACAGAAGGTGGAAACTCAGCTTTGTTCAGTGGAGGACAACACCAGGCAGGGGCAGACACCGTTAGTAGGCCCTAAGCATTTTTTTTTTTTAAATCTTAATAAGAGCCAGAAGGTAGAAGCTCAGCTTTGTTCAGTGGAGGACAACACCAGGCAGGGGCAGACACCGTTAGTAGGCCCTAAACATTATTATTTTTTTTTTAAAATCTTAATCAGGAACAGAAGGTTGAAGCACAGCTTTATTCAGTTGAGGACAACACCAGGGAGGGGCAGACACCGTTAGTAGGCCGGAATCACCAATCTTTTAAAAAACAGCAGTTAATAAGAGCCAGAAGGTTGAAGCACAGCTTTATTCAGTTGAGGATAACACCAGGGAGGGGCAGACACCGTTAGTAGGCCCTAAACACCCAATTTCTTTTTTAAAAATCTTAATTTGGAACAGAAGGTTGAAGCACAGCTTTATTCAGTTGAGGACAACACCAGGGAGGGGCAGAAACCGTTAGTAGGCCCTAAGCACCATTTTAAAAAAAAAAAACAGCAGTTAATGAGAGGCAGAAGGTTGAAGCTCAGCTGTATTCAGTTGAGGGCAACACCAGGGAGGGGCAGAAACCGTTAGTAGGCCCTAAACACCATTTTTTTTTAAAAAAACAGCAGTTAATGAGAGGCAGAAGGTTGAAGCTCAGCTGTATTCAGTTGAGGACAACACCAGGGAGGGGCAGACACCGTTAGTAGGCCGGAACCACCATTTTTTTTTTAAAAACAGCAGTTAATCAAAGCCAGAAGGTAGAAGCTCAGCTTTATTCAGTTGAGGACAACAGAAGGCAGGGGCAGACACCGTTAGTAGGCCGGAACCACCAATGTGTTTAAAAACAGCAGTTAATCAGAGCCGGAAGGTAGAAGCTCAGCTTTATTCAGTTGAGGACAACAGAAGGCAGGGGCAGACACCGTTAGTAGGCCGGAACCACCAATCTTTTAAAAAACAGCAGTTAATAAGAGCCAGAAGGTTGAAGCACAGCTTTATTCAGTTGAGGACAACACCAGGGAGGGGCAGACACCGTTAGTAGGCCCTAAACACCCAATTTCTTTTTTAAAAATCTTAATTTGGAACAGAAGGTTGAAGCACAGCTTTATTCAGTTGAGGACAACACCAGGGAGGGGCAGACACCGTTAGTAGGCCGGAACCACCAATCTTTTAAAAAACAGCAGTTAATAAGAGCCAGAAGGTTGAAGCACAGCTTTATTCAGTTGAGGACAACACCAGGGAGGGGCAGACACCGTTAGTAGGCCCTAAACACCCAATTTCTTTTTTAAAAATCTTAATTTGGAACAGAAGGTTGAAGCACAGCTTTATTCAGTTGAGGACAACACCAGGGAGGGGCAGAAACCGTTAGTAGGCCCTAAACACCATTTTTTAAAAAAAAAAACACCAGTTAATGAGAGGCAGAAGGTTGAAGCTCAGCTGTATTCAGTTGAGGGCAACACCAGGGAGGGGCAGAAACCGTTAGTAGGCCCTAAACACCATTTAAAAAAAAAAAAAACACCAGTTAATGAGAGGCAGAAGGTTGAAGCTCAGCTGTATTCAGTTGAGGGCAACACCAGGGAGGGGCAGAAACCGTTAGTAGGCCCTAAACACCTTTTTTTTTTTTAAAAAACAGCAGTTAATGAGAGGCAGAAGGTTGAAGCTCAGCTGTATTCAGTTGAGGGCAACACCAGGGAGGGGCAGAAACCGTTAGTAGGCCCTAAACACCATTTTTTTTAAAAAAAAACAGCAGTTAATGAGAGGCAGAAGGTTGAAGCTCAGCTGTATTCAGTTGAGGACAACACCAGGGAGGGGCAGACACCGTTAGTAGGCCGGAACCACCATTTTTTTAAAAAAACAGCAGTTAATCAGAGCCAGAAGGTAGAAGCTCAGCTTTATTCAGTTGAGGACAACAGAAGGCAGGGGCAGACACCGTTAGTAGGCCGGAACCACCATTTTTTTAAAAAAACAGCAGTTAATCAAAGCCAGAAGGTAGAAGCTCAGCTTTATTCAGTTGAGGACAACAGAAGGCAGGGGCAGACACCGTTAGTAGGCCGGAACCACCAATGTGTTTAAAAACGGCAGTTAATCAGAGCCAGAAGGTAGAAGCTCAGCTTTATTCAGTTAAGGACAACAGAAGGCAGGGGCAGACACCGTTAGCAGGCCGGAACCACCAATTTTTTTTAAAAACAGCAGTTAATCAGAGCCAGAAGGTAGAAGCTCAGCTTTATTCAGTTGAGGACAACAGAAGGCAGGGGCAGACACCGTTAATAGGCCGGAACCACCATTTTTTTTTTAAAACAGCAGTTAATCAAAGCCAGAAGGTAGAAGCTCAGCTTTATTCAGTTGAGGACAACAGAAGGCAGGGGCAGACACCGTTAGTAGGCCGGAACCACCAATGTGTTTAAAAACGGCAGTTATTCAGAGCCGGAAGGTAGAAGCTCAGCTTTATTCAGTTGAGGACAACAGAAGGCAGGGGCAGACACCGTTAGTAGGCCGGAACCACCAATTTTTTTTAAAAACAGCAGTTAATCAGAGCCAGAACGTAGAAGCTCAGCTTTATTCAGTTGAGGACAACAGAAGGCAGGGGCAGACACCGTTAGTAGGCCGGAACCACCATTTTTTTTTTTAAAACAGCAGTTAATCAAAGGCAGAAGGTAGAAGCTCAGCTTTATTCAGTTGAGGACAAACACCAGGGAGCAGCAAACAGAGGTATTAGGCCCCATCCAGCAATTAAAAAAAAAAAAAAAAAAAAAAAGCTTAATCAGAGCCAGAAGGTAGAAGCTCAGCTTTATTCAGTTGAGGACAACAGAAGGCAGGGGCAGACACCGTTAGTAGGCCGGAACCACCAATGTGTTTAAAAACAGCAGTTAATCAGAGCCGGAAGGTAGAAGCTCAGCTTTATTCAGTTGAGGACAACTTGAATTAGGGACTGCAGACAGAATTAGCAGGCTGTCCCCTGTGTGGACCATGCATCCAATACATTAACCCATTGAGCTACAAAGGACACGTAACCTTCCGTGGCCATGCCTACAGGTCCATGTGTCTGTTGTCAGGTGTACCTTTGTCAGTGTAGGCCTAGTGGAAGGAGGGACCGCAGACAGGCTTCGAAGGCCTAACACAATAAAATGGGCTGTCTGTAGGCACTTTATAATTGGTTCCAGGGGTACACGGGCAGCAGTGGTCTGGTCAGTGTAGGCCTAGTGGAAGGAGGGACCGCAGACAGGCTTCGAAGGCCTAACACAATAAAATGGGCTGGCTGTAGGCACTTTATAATTGGTTCCAGGGGTACACGGGCAGCAGTGGTCTGGTCAACGGAGGCCGATTGTAATGAGTGTCTGCCAGTTAGTAGTCAAAAACAACAATTAAATGTGAATGTCTCGCATTAAAACAAAACAAAAACACTAAAGGGTGCAATCATTAGGTTCAGGGGTGGGATCCTCTGCGTTGTTTCAGACTATGTTAAGTACCATCATACATGTCAACACAATGGTATTGTCAGTGGCAGGTGTGGAAGGATGTCATCGCATAGACTAAACATTGGTGGAAGTGTGAGAGATAACTGTGGAAGTGGTAGAGCAATGTTTGACCTGGGGGTGGGTGAACTCTCTTGTGGCCGGCGGTACAGGCCCAGGGCCCCTCATGTTACAACAGTGTGTCTGACGTTGGGTGCGCACCACCACTGCCAGAGACACTTTATTGTACTATGAGGGACCCAGTAGCAATGCCGTCGACCAAAAGCGAGCACACCCACCTCTTCAGACAAACAGCAGTCTCACGGGTGCTTGCGCCAAGTCGCGATACCACGGCCCCGTGTGGGGAGTTTGGCCATTTAGGGAGGTGTAAACATGTCGTATGCTGGACAATCAGCTGCAGAAAATTAGACATTAGAAAAGTAATTCACAGTAGTCCACAGGCAAGAGCTTTTCATAGGAAAGCTAGGTGTCGGCCGGGCAAGGTGGGGCAAAAGATTTCGAAATCCAGTTGTGGTTCATTTTAATGAATGTTAGATCGTCAACATTTTGGGTAGCCAGACGAGTCCTTTTTTCGGTTAATATTGAACCTGCAGCACTGAATACTCTTTCTGATAGGACACTTGCTGCCGGGCAAGCAAGCTCCTGCAATGCATATTCTGCCAATTCTGGCCAGGTGTCTAATTTTGATGCCCAGTAATCAAATGGGAATGACGGTTGAGGGATAACATCGATAAGGGATGAAAAATAGTTAGTAACCATACTGGACAAATGTTGTCGCCTGTCACTTTCAATTGATGCAGCAGTACCTGTCCTGTCTGTGGTCATAGCAAAATCACTCCACAACCTGGTCAGAAAACCCCTCTGTCCAACGCCACTTCTGATGTGTGCACCCCTAACACTCCTAGTCTGCTGCCCCCTGGAGCTCGTGTGAGAACGATCACGTGCGCTGTGTGCTGGGAATGCCTGAAGCAAACGGTCAACAAGAGTTGATTGTTTGGTTGCTAATATTAGTTCCAAGTTCTCATGTGGCATAATATTTTGCAATTTGCCTTTATAGCGTGGATCAAGGAGGCAGGCCAACCAGTAATCGTCATCGTTCATCATTTTCGTAATGTGTGTGTCCCTTTTTAGGATACGTAAGGCATAATCCGCCATGTGGGCCAAAGTTCCAGTTGTCAAATCTCCGGTTGTGATTGGTTGAGGGGCAGTTTCAGGCAAATCTACGTCACTTGTGTCCCTCAAAAAACCAGAACCCGGCCTTGCCACGCAACCAATTTCCAGTGCCCCAGGGAAAGCTTCCGCATTAAAAATATACTCATCCCCATCATCCTCCTCGTCCTCCACCTCCTCTTCGCCCGCTACCTCGTCCTGTACACTGCCCTGACCAGACAATGGCTGACTGTCATCAAGGCTTTCCTCTTCCTCTGGTGCAGACGCCTGATCCTTTATGTGCGTCAAACTTTGCATCAGCAGACGCATTAGGGGGATGCTCATGCTTATTATGGCGTTGTCTGCACTAACCAGCCATGTGCATTCCTCAAAACACTGAAGGACTTGACAGATGTCTTGTATTTTCGACCACTGCACACCTGACAACTCCATGTCTGCCATCCTACTGCCTGCCCGTGTATGTGTATCCTCCCACAAAAACATAACAGCCCGCCTCTGGTGGCACAGTCTCTGAAGCATGTGCAGTGTTGAGTTCCACCTTGTTGCAACGTCTATGATTAGGCGATGCTGGGGAAGGTTCAAAGACCGCTGATAGGTCTGCATACGGCTGGAGTGTACAGGCGAACGTCGGATATGTGAGCAAAGTCCACGCACTTTGAGGAGCAGGTCGGAGAAACCAGGATAAGTTTTCAATAAGCACTGCACCACCAGGTTTAAGGTGTGAGCCAGGCAAGGAATGTGTTTCAGTTGGGAAAGGGAGATGGCAGCCATGAAATTCTTTCCGTTATCACTCACTACCTTGCCTGCCTCAAGATCTACTGTGCCCAGCCACGACTGCGTTTCTTGTTGCAAGAACTCAGACAGAACTTCCGCGGTGTGTCTGTTGTCGCCCAAACACTTCATAGCCAATACAGCCTGCTGACGCTTGCCAGTAGCTGGCCCATAATGGGACAACTGGTGTACAACAGTGTCATCTGCCGATGGAGTGGTTGGCCGACTGCGGTCTGTGGAAGAGCTGTAGCTTCTGCAGGAGGACGAGGAGGAGGAGGAGGGGGTGCGAACGCCTACAGACAACTGTTTCCTAGACCGTGGGCTAGGCACAACTGTCCCGAAATTGATGTCCCCTGTGGACCCTGCATCCACCACATTCACCCAGTGTGCCGTGATGGACACATAACGTCCCTGGCCATGCCTACTGGTCCATGCATCTGTAGTCAGGTGAACCTTTGTACTCACAGATTGCTTGAGTGCATGGACGATGCGCTGTTTAACATGCTGGTGCAGGGCTGGGATGGCTTTTCTGGAAAAAAAGTGTCGACTGGGTAGCTCGTATCGTGGTTCAGCGTACTCCATCAGGGCTTTGAAAGCTTCGCTTTCAACTAACCGGTAGGGCATCATCTCTAACGAGATTAGTCTAGCTATGTGGGCGTTAAAACCCTGTGTACGCGGATGCGAGGATAAGTACTTCCTTTTTCTAACCAGAGTCTCATGTAGGGTGAGCTGGACTGGAGAGCTGGAGATCGTGGAACTTTCGGGTGTGCCGGTGTACATGGCAGACTGAGAGACGGTTGGAGACGTTATTGTTTCCGCCGGTGCCCTAGATGCAATATTTCCTCCTACAAAACTGGTGATTCCCTCACCCTGACTGCTTTTGGCTGGCAAAGAAACCTGCACAGATACTGCCGGTGGTGCGGAAAATGGTGGCCTTACAGTGACGGAAGGGATGTTGCGTTGCTGACTAGCTTCATTGGCTGAGGGTGCTACAACCTTAAGGGACGTTTGGTAGTTAGTCCAGGCTTGAAAATGCATGGTGGTTAAGTGTCTATGCATGCAACTAGTATTTAGACTTTTCAGATTCTGACCTCTGCTTAAGCTAGTTGAACATTTTTGACAGATGACTTTGCGCTGATCAATTGGATGTTGTTTAAAAAAATGCCAGACTGCACTCTTCCTAGCATCGGATCCCTTTTCAGGGATTGCAGACTGAGCTTTAACCGGATGGCCACGCTGTCCTCCAACAGGTTTTGGCTTTGACACGCGTTTTGGGCCAGATACGGGCCCGGCAGATGGAACCTGTTGCGATGTTGATGCCTGCTGCGGCCCCTCCTCCACCTCCGCTTCTGAACTACTGCCGCCTGCACCCTGTTCCCCCAATGGCTGCCAATCGGGGTCAACAACTGGGTCATCTATTACCTCCTCTTCGAGCTCATGTGCAACTTCGTCTGTGTCACTGTGTCGGTCGGTGGTATAGCGTTCGTGGTGGGGCAACATAGTCTCATCAGGGTCTGATTGTGGATCAGTACCCTGAGAGGGCAATGTGGTGGTCTGAGTCAAAGGAGCAGCATAGTACTCTGGCTGTGGCTGTGCATCAGTGCACTCCATGTCAGAATCTACTTGTAATGGGCATGGCCTGTTAAGTGTTTCACTTTCTAAGCCAGGGACAGTATGTGTAAAGAGCTCCATGGAGTAACCCATTGTGTCGCCTGCTGCATCCTTCTCTCTTGTTGTAGTTTTTGCTGAAGAGGACAAGGAAGCAACTTGTCCCTGACCGTGAACATCCACAAGCGACACGCTGCTTTTACATTTACCAGTTTCAGAAGAGGAGGCAAAAGAGCTAGAGGCTGAGTCTGCAATGTAAGCCAAAACTTGCTGTTGCTGCTCCGCCTTTAAAAGCGGTTTTCGTACTCCCAGAAAAGAGAGCGTTCGAGGCCTTGTGTAGCCAGACAACGAAACTGGCTCCACAGCTCCAGACTTAGGTGGAATATTTTTATCCCCATGACCACCTGATGCTCCACTACCACTACCATCATTACCAGCTGACAATGAACGCCCAGGACGACCTCTTGCACCAGACTTCCTCATTGTTTTAAAATCTTAACCAAAGTAACTTTATTTGTTGCTGTCAAACAACTTACACGGTGAGCTATAACTTCAGTATGATTTCAATATCCCTTAACAGGTTGGTGAGACCACAAGGAAAATCAGGCACAATGCTACACACTCTGTTTTCTGTGGCACCAAATCACAGAGATGCCACACATGCAGGACTGTCACTCAAGCACAAATGTCAATATTAATCTCCCACTGTTTTATTTTTTTTCCTTTTTCAGGGAGACTTTAGAAACAAAATAATAAAAAATAAATAGGCTCTCTATGGCCCACTGAGTGAGAGATGGCACACACAGGAGTCAGGAGTGGCACACAAGCAGAAAGGGCAATATTAATCTCCCACTGTTTTCTTTTTTTTTCTTTTTCAGGGAGACTTTAGAAACCAAATAATAAAAAATTAATAGGCTTTCTATGGCCCACTGAGTGAGAGATGGCACACACAGGAGTCAGGAGTGGCACACAAGCCCTGACTGAGGCCAATATTTTTCTTCCACCGATTGATGTAGTGTTTTTTTTTCAGGTAGATTTTAGAACCCAAATCAAGCAAAAAAATTAATAGGCTTTCTATGGCCCACTGAGTGAGAGATGGCACACACAGGAGTCAGGAGTGGCACACAAGCCCTGAGGCCAATATTTTTCTCCCACTGATTGATGTAGTGTTTTTTTTCAGGTAGATTTTAGAACCCAAATCAAGCAAAAAAATTAATAGGCTTTCTATGGCCCACTGAGTGAGAGATGGCACACACAGGAGTCAGGAGTGGCACACAAGCCCTGACTGAGGCCAATATTTTTCTCCCACCGATTGATGTAGTGTTTTTTTTTCAGGTAGATTTTAGAACCCAAATCAAGCAAAAAAATGAATAGGCTTTCTATGGCCCACTGAGTGAGAGATGGCACACACAGGAGTCAGGAGTGGCACACAAGCAGAAAGGGCAATATTAATCTCCTACTGTTTGAATTTTTTTTTTTTTCAGGGAGACTTTAGAAACCAAATAATAAAAAAACAAAGGCTTTCTATGGCCCACTGAGTGAGAGATGGCACACACAGGAGTCAGGAGTGGCACACAAGCAGAAAGGGCAATATTAATCTCCCACTGTTTGAATTTTTTTTTTTTTTCAGGGAGACTTTAGAAACCAAATAATAAAAAAAAGGCTTTCTATGGCCCACTGAGTGAGAGATGGCACACACAGGGTTGGCACTCTAGCAGAAATGCCAATCTTAATCTCCCACAAAAAAAAAACAAAAAAAAAAACAGGGACTGTCCTACAATTACTATCTCCCTGCAGTAATCTCAGCCAGGTATGGCAGGCAGCAATAAGGAGTGGACTGATGCACAAATTAAATAAAAAGTGTGGACAAACAAAAAAGATAGCTGTGCAGAAAGGAAGGAACAAGAGGATTTGTGCTTTGAAAAAAGCAGTTGGTTTGCACAGCGTCGTACACACACAGGCACAGCAACGCAGCTATCAGGGTCAGGGAGCCTTCTAGGGCAGCCCAATGAGCGACAGCGCTGAGGAAAAAAAATGTAGCTTCCACTGTCCCTGCAAACAAAAGGTGGTGTTGGACAGTGGAAATCGCTACAGCACAAGCGGTTTGCAGCTTTATGTACCCTGCCTATCACTATCCCTGCTTCTGAAGAAGCGGCAGCAACCTCCCCCTACGCTCAGATCAGCAGCAGTAAGATGGTGGCCGGCGGGAACGCCCCTTTATAGCCCCTGTGACGCCGCAGAAAGCAAGCCAATCACTGCAATGCCCTTCTCTAAGATGGTGGGGACTGAGATCTATGTCATCACGCTGCCCACACTCTGCGTTCACCTTCATTGGCTGAGAAATGGCGCTTTTCGCGTCATTGAAACGCGACTTTGGCGCGAAAGTCGCGTACCGCATGGCCGATGCAACGCTGGGATCGGCTCGGTTTCATGAGACGCCGACTTTGCCAAAAGTCGGCGACTTTTGAAAATGAACGACCCGTTTCGCTCAACCCTTGATATGAGTCCTGGGTTCAAATCCCACCAAGGACAACATCTGCAAAGACTTTGTATGTTCTCTCCGTGTTTGCGTGGGTTTCCTCCGGGCACTCCGGTTTCCTCCCACATTCAAAAAGACATACTGATAGGGAATTTAGATTGGGAGCCCCATTGGTGACAGCAATGATAATGTCTGTAAAGCGCTGCGGAATATGTTATCGGTATCTAAAAATAAAGATTATTTATTATTATTTGTTATTACAAAAACAAATTTTGTTTCTTTGCAGTGAATGATGTCACTAGACGGTGGCGGAGTTGCCGGGACCAATACCGGCATGAACGTCAAGTTTCTGGGCGGAGTGGTGATGCAGCAACAAAAAAAAGGAAATATATTTATTTTGATCGGCTTAATTTTCTTGCACCGGTGATGGAGCTCAGACCGTAAGTGCATGCATGTCACAAAATATTTTACACATCTTCTAACGTGAATATGTTTCTAAATTTTTGCTAAAAAATCCTTTTTGAAATCCAGAACAGAGTCAAATCTGACAGAAAGGGAGACTGCATCTGACTCGGAGTTGGTGATTGACCCCATTGGTCAAGGTTCCGAAATGGCTGGACCATCAGGGCAAGCACCAAGCAGCAACCAACCACCACCACAACCAGCAGCAGCGTCTTCTGACACACAGGAGGCCAATCCAGAGGTTGAGGAAGGAGCCCAGAGCAGCAGTCCAACCTTGGCTCTGGATACATCACCACAGCCTACTACAAGACCAAACCGTGGTCGGCGCAGAAGGGTGGCTTCTAACCCTGGCACCAGGAGGCAAGTGGATACAGGGGTGTTGGACTATTTGTCCAGGGCTGCACATGACGATGGGGAGGAAGCGTACGTCTGCAGTCTTGCCTGCTATTTACGCCCCATTCCACGCTCGCTCAGGCTGCGGACCAGAGGTTGTCTACAAATTGTGATTGATGCGGCAACACCCCCAAACAACCCGACTCATGTGTTCAACTACCTCGAATGGTGGCAAATGTCAGCTACAAACCTTCTGGCGGTGCAAGACCTTCCACAGGAACAAACCCAAACAGTCGCAGCACCACCCCTGCCACGTATAGCTCAACAACAACAGCCTGGCCAAAGCACCCAACAACACCAAAACAGAATATCCAGCAAATGTCCAATCTGACCACTTGAACAGACACATGTTTGGAGGCTGGGCCCAACATATGTCTGCTCGACATGGCCATATTGGGGGGTATGACCAAATGGGTCAATACAGTACACAGGACTTGATGCCCTTCTACCCTCAACATCAAGTTTTACCTCACACACAGGATAGAAACTTGCAACAACACCCTACATATATATCTGCCATACCACAGGTTGACAGTCTGGTTGGTCCACCACCTAGGCCAATTTCCGCACATGCTGGACACCCGCCATCACCATCGCCACCCCCAATATACCAGAACCTGTAATTTCTTCTAACAAGGTTTTGGCCTGTCATTTCGTTTTTTTTATGTGCTAAGTTATTTGCGCCCTTGGCATGTTCTGGTTTCTGGTTTCCTCTGGTTAATATGCCTACAATTACATATGATGTCAATATGTTTTGGGCTAATATATATATGCTTTGAGCAGTAAAACTGTTTTTCCAAATATGAGTGTTATGTATTCTTCTGACTAAAAAGATGATGTGGCAACTTAACAAATTTAGAGATTTTTAAAGGAGAAACATACTACACAATTCAAACAGGAACATTATGCTATTTATTAACTAACAACATAACTAAACTTTAAAGCACAAGAGCATTGTCTTGCCAAACAGTCGATCCCTCTGGTGACACAAAATAATTTGTTAACACATCACAAACTTTTAGGCCTGAGGGCTGACGACGTGAAGGAAAAACACGTGAAGTAGACAAGACAGTATTTGCATAATCAATTTCATCAGCAGCAGATGATGGGCAATCATGGTATCTAGTAAAGTTGTGAAGAACAACACATGCTTTGATCACACCATTGACATTGCCTTCACTCAGTTGTATTGCGGACTGAAGTACCCGCCATTTTGCAGTGAGAATGCCGAATGAACACTCTACAAGACGGCGGACACGGGAAAGGCGCAAATTAAAAATTCTACGCCGGTAGTCCAGGCCTCTCCGTGGATATGGCCTCATGACGTTCCTTGATAATTGAAACGCCTCATCTGCTACCATCATGTAAGGCACCGCATCCAAATTCGCCCCTGGTAGGTGACTTGGGGGTGGGAGATCCAAATCATTGTTGCGCAGCCGCCGACCCATAATGGAAGAACTGAAGACTCTAGAGTCTCCAGTTCTCCCATAGGCCCCAATATCTACAATTATAAACCTGTAGTTGCTGTCGACTAGGGCCAACAGCACTACAGAGAAAAATTGTTTATAATTATAGAATTGGGTCCCTGATCCTGGCGGCTTACGCACACGGATGTGCTTTCCGTCCAGAGCCCCAATACAGTGCGGAAACTGGCAGGTGTCCTGAAATCCTTGGGCAATACGTAACCAATCGGAGATTTTAGGCTCAGGCATCACCTCTTGATGGAGTCTTCTCCATATTTCCGTGCATGTATCCCGCACAATTCCAGAAATTGTAGATTTGCCAAGTAAAAACTCTAAATGCAGTGCCGCATATGATAGTCCAGTGGCAAGGAAGCTAAAAGAAAAACGAGAATTTTGTTTGCTAAATACCAAATTAACACATTACAGTGTTATATGGGCCAAAACTACAATTAGATAAATAATATGCCATGATTAATCAAACATTAAGGACATGCGATGGCTTTGATGTTCGATAAACTTAAATATTATAAAAGAAGCCAAAATGATGTTGAAGTTTCATAACCAGTTAATTAGCTAATTTTCAAAATGGGTAAGACCATTAAAGACAAAACATTGTTTGTAAACAGAGGATACATACCGTAAAGTAAGGATAAGGCGCTCCTCTGCAGAAATTGAGTTGCGCATCCTGGTGTCCTTCTTGGTGATCCCTGGTCGCAAAATCTCCAACAAAATATCAAACGTTTGGATCCTCATCCGACAATAGTTGAAGAACTTGTCTGGATTTGTCCTCAGAGCAGCATACAGATGGTGGAAATGGCCTTTATTGATCCGTTGCTTCAAAAGTGGATGTACCCACATCCGTCTCCACCTCCTCGGATCTACAATAACTGGGTATGGCTCTCCAAAACGTTGGGAAAGTACCCAGTTGTAAAGCACACGCTCTGTGGTGTTAAAAGTCAGTAGATCCGACATGTTGCTCATCAAGCAGAAGTGCACCAACACAAGCAGGGACTCTGCTGCATAGATTGGTGTCTGGCACCTGTTTTTGGGCCATTAAATAATGTTCTTGTTGATGATTTAAATTTTTTCAGGTGAAAAAAACTGTTATATGTCCATTTTGCAAGCTTGAGTGAAAATCTCACAAGACGGATGGCATACGGATGTCACACGGATGTCCAACGGATCATTTGATGCGAGAAAAACGCATCCTCGCACTCTCGCACTGCACACGGATCACTGTTTTGTTAACATTAGTGCGATTCTCGATCGTGAAAAACGGACCGTTTTTTTATACGTTGTGTGTGTCCCCGGCCTTAAGGAGATACTCCTTAGTTGCCCTGGCTGTGTATTTCATGTCATTGTCATGCTGGAAGACCCAGCCATGACTCATTTTCAATGCTCTTACTATGGGAGGGAGGTTGTTGTTGGCCAAAATCTTGCAATACTTGACCCCATGCATTCTTCCTTCAACATGGTGCATTGATCCTGTCGCCTTTGCACAAAAGCACCCCAAAAGTATGATGTTTGACCCACCATGCTTCGCAGTTGAGACAGTTTGTACTTTGATTTGGCTTATTGTACATTTAATTCTTCCAGGGCATTTTTTGCAAAATAACAACTGTTCATGAGTTTACCTTTTCTAAATATGGCATACTCCTTCCAGAGCCATCACTTGGTTCAGCTGTTTATTATTATTATCTTTTCATTTTTTGGTTTGTTTTTATACATTATTCATAATAAAATTTGGTATACTATGCTATTACGCTTTCTTTCATATGGTCTTCTTTTGCATTTATTTTGTATGTGATCCCTATGATAAAAATTACAGACCTCTCCATTTTTTGTAGGTGCGAAAACGTGCAAAATTGTCCGTGTATCAAATACTATATATATATATATATATATATATATATATATATATATATATATATATACACAGACGGAGGAAGCAAAGTGCAGGGATGTTTAGGTACTGTATCATAAGTCATGTCCACTTCTTTGTGCATATTAATTAACATATTGAAACTATGAATTTTGGTGCTGACTATAAACTATGGCAAAGACTTAACAAAAAAATGTGGTCTAGAGTACTTCGATTCTTACTTTGGACAAAATGTATGAACACATTTTTGCCGTAATCATAAATATGTATAAAACTAAGAATGCAAGTCTAAATTATAAACACACAACAACTCTTTCATAGGTAAGAAGCAGCATTCTGTAGGTGTGTAAAAAAAAGCATGTATATTAAAGAGAATGCACAAACAAGGCTTTTAAATAATACATAGCAAAAGACCAAACATCTATATGAAGAAAATGTTTGGTTCATGTTATTGATTTTTCTGAATATACAATCTTCTTTTTGATCATGATTAGGTTCAATTACATTTTTCTAATAAAACGTTCTGAAAATAAAAACAATCATATCAGTATTGACATTTTCTTGTTCACTAATGAGATTAATGCGACATATTTTAGGTGGTTTATGTAAGATACAAGTATAACAAGAAACAAATTCATGCTAAAAACATTGTATATACCTGTTTTAATATTTATATAATTAATGACTAAATAAAATAACATGTTTTCCATAACACTTCATGGATCAAATAATATTTTTTAACAAAATGACAAAAAAAATCACTGCTGGATATCTCTTTGGTTCATTTACTCCACACAGTTTTCAACAGATGAATATGTTCATAGACTGATTGCTGTAATTACGTAGTCCTGCTGCTTTACAATATTAAGTAAATAAATGCCCAAGACCAAACAACAACAGGAAATCATCCAGACCACTGAGAAAAAAACTTTCCTGCTATCAAATTATCTGCTGTGATTTATATTCCAATTTTCCAATTTCTCCCTGTAACAGCAAAGCTTTACATTAGCATAACTGTTTTGACAAAGATTGTGTATGCATGTAATTGTGTTACATTATGATATAATATATAGCCTGTTAATAATCACAATCCCAGTAATCTTCGTGTATAGATTTTAAAATCATTATACTGTCCTGACAAAATATATAGTTGCTTTGAAAAATATATGCTAATTTCAATAAATGCAAGCAATTTACCAAAAGTTCATGCATCCAATTAAATCAAATTCAAAATCTGTTGACCAAGGATGTAGCGATATATGTTGTACATATATGTTATTTAATATGAGCTATACAAAGTTCATGTTGGTAAAGTTCATTGAAAGACCCTAGTAATAAAAAAGAACTAATCTTTTCAAGTAATAACTTGTTCCACTCCTTTTTATTTTAAAAATTCTCAACCCCCCAAAAAAAAAAATGTATACAGTTTGTCATGTCAGGCTGAGGCCTGTTGGATCTGTGGTGGAAAAATTGTAGCTTTGCAGGCATAAGTTGCATGGTTCTGTCTGCTAGCCTTGTTCCACTCTTTTTTTTTATTTTAAAAATTTTCCAAACTCCCCCTCCCCCAAAAAAATTATCCAGTCTGTTATGTCAGGCTGAGGCCTTGTGTATCTGTGGTGGAAAAATCATAGCTTCGCAGGCATAAGTTTCATAGTTCTGTCCGCTAGCGTTGTTGTACTCATTTTTAATTTTTTGCCAAATTTCACATACAAGAGAAAAAAAAAATAGTCTGTTATCTGTGGCTGCGGCCTGGTGTATCAGTGGTGGAAAAATTGTAGTTTCTCAGGCATACATATCATATTTCTGTGTGCTAGCCTTGTTTTCCTATTTTTTCTTTTTTTTTTCAAAAATTCACTTAAAAAAATATTTTATAAAGTCTGTTATGTCAGGCTGAGGCATTGTGTATCTGTTATGGAAAATTAGTAACTTTGCAGGCATAAGTTTCATAGTTCTGTCTGCTAGCCTTGTTCCACTCTTTTTTTATTTAAAAAATTCTCCAACCCCCCAAAAAAAATTATACAGTCTGTTATGTTGGGCTGAGGCCTTGTGTTTTTGTGGTGGAAAAATCCTAGCTTCGCAGGCATAAGTTTCATAGTTCTGTCTGCTAGCCTTGTTTCACTCTTTATTTTTAAAAGGCAAAAAAAAAATATATACAGTCTGTTATGTCAGGCTGAGGCCTGTGGTATCTGTGGTGGAAAAGCTGAAAGTGGGCCACAACAAAGACCCACGTTTTCTTGCTTGACATTCCTGTCCCATTTTCTAGGGAATTGCAGCACACCACTATTGAAGCCAGAGCAGTGTGAAACGGTTATTGGTTGGATAGCCGATAATGCTTCCAGTCACTTAGCCACCACCACCACCACCACCATGTCTTCCACATGGTCAAGTCTGAGGAGACATGAGTGTGGACCAGATATTCCTCACCCTGATCCTCCTTCCTCCCACCATGCTGAGTGCCCTGAGACAACACTACGAAGAGCTGTTCAGTTTTCCCTTTCAAGATTTCGTACTCTCGGCCTGTCAACTTGAAGTGCAGCAAGATGAGATCACATGTAGTGATGTCCAAAGCTTTGACCAGCCACGGTCACATGAAGGCAATGGTGGGAAAGTGTCACAAGAGGTGGATGATGATGAGACACAATTGCCAGAAAGTCAGGAGGAGGAGCAGGGTGCAGATGTGGAAGACGAGGTGGTGGAAGCAATAGTGACTGACCCAATCTGGCAGGAAGACATGCAGAGTGAGGACAGCAGTACACATGGGGAAGGAGGCAAATCACCCCAACAGGCAGGAAGAAGCAGTGAGGTGGCCACAGACAGAAAGCGTGCATCCATTCCCCGTAACACCAACATGAGGGAAGTTGTCATTCCAACTGTCAGATCTTCCCGAGTCAGGATTTTTTAAAGATACTCTGCCGATAACCCCAAACATGCCATTTGCAACTCCTGCCATGCCCGCATCAGCACCTGTACCAAAACTACCAGCCTGACCACCACCAGTATGATCAGGCACATGGTAGAAAAGCACCCAACTTTGTGGGCCAAACCCCAGGCTCCAGGAACACTGTCTGCAGGTGACACCACTGCTTCTTCCACTGTTTTGTGTAGAAGCCAATCCCCAGTCTACCGTTCATGTGAAGATGCCTCTAGCCCTGCACCTGTTGTTGGTTTTTCAGGCACGCGCCGTTTGCCTGAAAAAGGAAAGCACAGCGCAGGTGCCGGGTACGTTACTGAAGGCAGAGGAGGCGGCACCCGACGCACAGAGGGACTGAGTGATGACTGGGAGGCGGTTGCGTCAGGGGAAAAAGATGTGCCCCCGGACAGACTAAAGGTCTGGTGCGCAAATTATAAAAAGTAATATTTCAGCTTTGGAAGGGACCACAAAAAGAAGAGCCACCTTCACAGAATGCAGCATTAGTGCTGCACAAGGTGGCTCTTTTAGTTAAAAATGCCAAGGGGGTGACAGATTCCCTTTAACGTCTTCTGTGCCGCTACAGGCAGTCCAATTTTTGTCAAGGGTGTCTATGATGCCCATAGTATATTTGTTAGAAATGTATCCCCTTTGGGAAATGATTGTCAGCCCATGCACTTGGAGCGCCCCCACTGCCGCAGGGCCAAGGGGTACCCGGTACCGGGCCTCTGAGTCTCTGTTCTGGGGTTGTCACGGTGGCTAGACCCGGTCCGTGACCCTGCTGAGGGGCGTCCAATGAAAGGTGTGGATGGTGGTGATGTTGTGGTGGTGCGGTGCAGGTCGCAGTAAATAACGAGGACACCAGATTGCAGTCTCTTTACCTCTTTACTGAAGGCTTCAGGATCCTCAGTCCGGAATACGGTTAACCGGGCTGTGCAAGTCCGGCCGGTCTGATGGCACCTCCAAGGTTCCCTTTGCAGGTGGAAATCTGTGCCTACCTTCTAGCGCTTGTGTGTTGTGGTCCTCCCCTGCTGTGCTTACGGGATAGTCCCCACAACTGTTGTGTCTGTTTCTGAAGTTCCCTCACAACTCGATTATGATATTCTGCTTCGTCCCCCAGATGATATGGCTAGGATGCACCCATATGATGGGTAGGCTCGAAGTTCTTCCGGGACCCTAGAGTCGCCCCTCTCCAAATGTTGCCCCCTATGTCTTCTTAGGTGATTTGAGTGAGACAGCCCGCCTATAACTGACTGTCCTGCCGTAGGTTTGAAGTAAGGCCTGGAGCTTAATACTTCCTCGGCATTCCGGACACCTGCTGCGCGCCTCAGTAGGATGTTGCCTCGACTTACAGCACGACTCCTACTGGTGTTTCTCCTTGTTGCATTGATCTCGTTTCTCACTCAGCACAATAAACCTCACTTCTTGTCCTTTCTTGGGGTACCGCAGCAACGAAGTGCAGGCGCGGTCCCGTAACATTCTTTCTGTTCGCTAGGCCTCTGTCAGGATCCCACCCCTGACAGGGACCCCTCTGAATCATCTTCCCCTGCAACACCCTCTGCCACAGGATGTTGCCTGGTTCCAACCCAGTCAGCTTCTAACTAACTTCCTACCTAACCCCCAGTTTTACCAGATTGTGAGGAGTGGCCTAATACATAGTGCCCTTAGCTCCTCCTGGAGGCCAGACTGTGAAGTGCATTGGTGTCTGTGATACCTGGTCAGGTGAACTCCTTCAGTGCCATCAGACGTACCATAGCCCCCCTTAGCGGCGGAGCATCAGTACTGCAACGACCAGGACTCTGGGGTGCTGCACACTCTGTGTATGGGCATTACAAATCTAGGAGACACACTCCTTTACATTGGGCCCAGTATTTAATGAGGCCTTCAG
Source organism: Ranitomeya variabilis (assembly GCF_051348905.1). NCBI lineage: Eukaryota > Metazoa > Chordata > Amphibia > Anura > Dendrobatidae > Ranitomeya > Ranitomeya variabilis. Next base: position 142,606,871 of record NC_135234.1, on the reverse strand, counting down.
CAATGTCTTCTCATTCTCCACCACTACATCACCACGCTTAACGTGTTCTGTGCTGCAGTCCAATTTTTGGCAAGGGTGTCTATGATACTCATAGTATATTTTTAAAAAATGTATCCCCCTTTGGGAAATGTTTGTCAGCCCATGCACTGCGTGTATGGGCATTACAAGTCTAGGAGACACACTCCTTTACATTGGACCTAGTTTTTAATAAGGCCTTCCTCCACATCTCATCATTCTCTGTAACTAGAATACCATTGTGAACTTGTTGCATGCTATTACAGCCATTCCATTTTTGTGCAAGGATGTTTTTATGACGCCCATTACCAATTTGAAACCAAAACACATGTTAGTCCCCCAGAGGGAAATGTCGTAAAGATGAGCTCTTTTATATTCTTCCCATTTATTTGTAGATTTTCTATTTTTCATGTCTCTGGACCATCCTCTAATGAGATACTTTATACCTCTACAATAGAAAAGTATTGAAATACTATTATATTATATTTTTATTTATATCCCTGTCTCTGAGTTGTTGCTAGGGACAAACATATCTCGTTGGACACATTCTGGCTTCAAATCTATGAACCTGTATTCTCCCCTCCCTTTTGTTACTTTCTGTCAGAGGTGGATTAACTTTTTATTTATTTGTTTGATTTCATCATTATGTCTAGTCATTCTCCGCCACTAGATCACCAGGGTTATCATATTCTGTGCTGCTACAGGCAGTCCAATTTTTGCCATGCCTATCTATGCTGTCCATATGCTGTCCATATAAAATTTTTAAAAAAGGTACACCCATGGGGAAATGTTTCTCTGCCCATGCTCTTCATGTATGGGCATTACAAGTCTAGTAGACCCGCTCCTTAACATTGGGCCTAGTTTTTCATTGTGCTAGCTGGGCAGGGGAGTCTATGTGCACATATCTACATCAGTGCAAGGCTTGCAGGCACTGTATGTGAGTCTATAGATCTATCTGCATGCATTAAAAGGCTCCATTACTTTCCTCTGCTGCTTAATTAATATATACCTAGCTGCAGTTTTCTGTGGCCTTTTTTTCACCTTATACCTGCTCATTTTATTATAAAGCAATCCATAGCCCCCTTTTTCAACATTTATTTGCTTGGTCACGCTGCGGACTACAACCAGGTCATTGCAATATAAGAGCGTGAAAATATAATTTTTAACCTATTTTGGGGGGGGGCCCAGGCATCAGATGTGAGTGGGCCTAAAAATCTGCCCTTTTATGGGGGATACTATCTAATATTCTGTAGTATCTTACAACATTTTTGGACACCATTTTGCTGCCCCAAAAAACTTTAGCCGGCACCAAATATTTAGCTCCAGTTGTTATATTTATCACTGTGAGTTGTATGCCACACGCATCACATATCATTGCGCTAAATATCTTAAAATTGTAGTACTCCAATTTTATTTTTGGATGTCATAGCCAACTTTTTGACACAATTTTGGTGTGCCCAAAAAAACAAGGCCACATTTTGATCAGTCTGTTATCTCTGGCTGACGCCTGGTGTATCAGTGGTGTCAAAATCCGTGCTTTGGAGGCATATGTTGCATTCTTCTGTCTGCTACCTTTGGTCTACTCAGTATTTATTTTTTTAATAAAAAAAATAAATTATACAGTCTGTTATGTCAGGCTTAGGCCTGGTGTATCTGTGGTGAAAAAATTGTAGCTTCGCAGGCATAAGTTGCATAGTTCTGTCTGCTAGCCTTGTTCTACTCTTTTTTTCTGTTTTCTAAAAATTCACCAAAACCCCTTCAAAAATTTCTCGACTTTAACCAACACCACCCGATTCATCTTCATGTGCATTTGCTGTGTGATATTGAACATGTTCTGCAGAAGAGTGTTCACTGCATCCTAATTTCTCCGGGTGTAAAAGAGTAGCCAGTTATTCATATCTCAGGGGCTGATCAGGACGGGACCCCTCAGCCCTCACAACCAATTAGCAAACTGTGGATTATATTCAGCAGATTTGTCTTTTTGCAGGATTTAATTCCGGAGGTGCGATTCTCCCTTCGAACTGTAAGAGTTCAGTATCGAAAATTCAGCCCCCAGTCACATAGCTCTTTCTGTACGCTCTCATTCTTGTGTATGTAGTTCATGAACTTCGCAACTTGCCGCTCCCTCTGTTATGGTGGTAAGCAGGTGTGAACTGCCAGGTCTTTCATGATGTTGAAGTGGTTTCTCATTCTATCGGTCAGACCAGTTAGGTTACAGAACTCTAGCACCAGTACGATGCCTTCGTCTGTGGCTCCCGGCTTGGGCCTCCGGGGGATGTTCACGATTAGCAGCTGAATCATGTCTTTCACTTGTTCATTGTATTGGTTCTTATAGTAGTCCACAAAGCTGATCTCGCTTCTGTCAGCCTTCTTGAAGGTGGACGCTGTAGACATGTTCCAGGCGATATCATCTATACGGTGTGTTTTAGTGTTGTACTTGGAGAGGGCGATCTGTTCCATCAACTCCTTGCAGCAGGCGTCCTGGAACCTCTGAGGGCCACACGAGGAGTAGAGGCTGCTCATGATTAGTGATGGGCGAGCACTAAAATGCTCGGGTGCTCGTTGCTCGGGTTGAGCAAATTGGAATACTTGGGTACTCGGCCAGAACAACGAGCCCAATGTAAGTCTAAGGGAGACCAGAATATTTTTACCGCGATCCCTCCCGGGGTTCCTTTTAAGGTCTGAAAACATCTGAAAAAGATGGAAACACTGCTCAAATGACACAGGAACCTCATGGAGATCGCCTCTGGAAGCATTCCTGACTCCTAGTTCACAGCTTTAATCATTTTTTTTTTTAGAGATTCATGCCATTTTTCCCGGTGCCCCAAAAAACACATGAAAACGAAACCAGAACGGGTTTTGCTTGGAAATATGTCAAGGTACATCCTTTGCAGGTTAATGACTTGCCAGTAAGGCCAAATATTTAACCCCAGACCGAAAATTTCCTCTCCCACTTAGACTTAGTTCAGACACAGCATTTTTGAAGCATTTTTCAACTTTAACATTGCTTTCAACCACTATAAATGCATTCACTGGGAAATGTCATTGTAACATTTAACACTCCTAGCTGGCCATGTGGTGTGTGACACAATAGCAGACCCATCTTGTTTCATTTACGAAGGAGGGACTCTTAAAGTCACAGAGCCTATTTTTACTGGTGCATCAGGCGGCATTAATCTTCTTAAACGGCCATTATGAAACAGTGGGTCTCCTAAGCTGTTGTAGCCTATGCTGTGAGTGGATGGGCTGCCAAGAATTATGATGCACCACAATACCCCTGTCATAAGATGTCCAGGTAGGACTCCTGAAAAAGTATTGCATTGAATTCAAGGCCTGCCCTGCTACCAATTCATATGCACCCCAATAATCCTTTGAACCCACATAGTGGATGGGCCCAGGAAAATCCACTTGACAATATGCATTTTGTGCTCCATAGTCCTTTGCTTTATACATTGGCAGGAAGGCGAGCCCTGCTGCATAGTCATAGGCACCCTGTTAGGCCTTGGAACCCACATACTGGATGGGCCCAGGAAAATCCACTTCACAATATGAGTTTTGTGCTCCATACTCCTTTGCTTTATACATTGACAGGAAGGCGAGCCCTGCGGCATAGTCATATGCACCCCATTAGGCATTGAAACCCACATACTGGATGGGCCCATTAAAATCCATTTTACAATATGCATTTTGTGCTCCATACTCTTAGTTTTATACATTGGCAGGAAGGCGAGCCCTGCTGCATAGTCAGTCATATGCACCACATTAGGCCTTAGATTCCACATACTAGATGGGCACAGGAAATCCACTTCACAATATGCATTTTGTGCTCCATACTCCTTTGTTTTATACAATGGCAGGAAGACAAGCCCTGCTGCATGGTCATATGCACCCCATTAGGCCTTGGAATCCACATACTGGATGGGCACAGGAAATCCACTTCACAATATGCATTTTGTGCTCCATACTCCTTTATTTTATACATTGGCAGGAAGGCGAGTCCTGCTGCATAGTCTGTCATATGCACCAAATTAGGCCTTGGAACCCACATAGTGGATGGGCCCATTAAAATCCACTTCACAATATGCATTTTTTCTCCATACTTCTTTGTTTTATACATTGGCAGGAAGGCGAGCCCTGCTGCATAGTCATATGCACCCCATTATGCATTGAAACCCACATACTGGATGGGCCCATTAAAATACACTTCACAATATGCATTTTGTGCTCCTTACTCCTTTGTTTTATACATGGGCAGGAAGGCAAGCCCTGCTGCATAGTCATATGCACCACATTAGGCCTTGGAACCCACATAGTGGATGGGCCCAGGAAAATCCACTTCACAATATGCATTTTGTGCTCCATACTCCTTTGTTTTATACATTGGCAGGAAGGCGAGCCCTGCTGCATAGTCATATGCACCCCATTATGCATTGAAACCCACATACTGGATGGGCCCATTAAAATCCACTTCACAATATGCATTTTGTGCTCCATACTCCTTTATTGTATACATTGGCAGGAAGGCGAGCCCTGCTGCATAGTCATATGCACCCCATTAAGCCTTGGAACCCACATACTGGATGGGCCCAGGAAAATCCACTTCACAATATGCATTTTGTGATTTTGTGTTCCATACTCGTTTGTTTTATACATTGGCAGGAAGGCGAGCCCTGCTACATAGTCAGTCATATGCACCCCATTAGGCCTTGGAACCCACATAGTGGATGGGCCCAGGAAAATCCACTTCACAATATGCATTTTGTGCTCCATACTCCTTTGTTTTATACATTGGCAGGAAGGCGAGCCCTGCTACATATTCAGTCATATGCACCCCATTAGACCTTGGAACCCACATACTGGATGGGCCCAATAAAATCCACTTCAAAATATGCATTTTGTGCTCCATAATCTTTTGTTTTATACATTGGCAGGAAGGCCAGCCCTGTTACATAGTCAGTCATATGCACACCATTAGGCCTTGGAACCCACATAGTGGATGGGCCCAGGAAAATCCACTTCACAATATGCATTTTGTGCTCCATACTCCTTTGTTTTATACATTGGCAGGAAGGCGAGCCCTGCTACATAGTCAGTCATATGCACCCCATTAGACCTTGGAACCCACATACTGGATGGGCCCAATAAAATCCACTTCAAAATATGCATTTTGTGCTCCATAATCTTTTGTTTTATACATTGGCAGGAAGGCGAGCTCTGCTACATAGTCAGTCATATGCACCCCATTAGGCCTTGGAACCCACATAGTGGATAGGCCCAGGAAAATCCACTTCACAATATGCATTTTGTGCTCCATACTCCTTTGTTTTATACATTGGCAGGAAGGCGAGCCCTGCTGCATAGTCATATGCACCCCATTAGGCCTTGGAATCCACATTCTGGATGGGACAAGGAAAATCCACTTCACAATATGAATTTTGTGCTCCACACTCCTTTGTTTTATATATTGGCAGGAAGGCGAGCGCTGCTGCATGATCATATGTACCCCATTAGGCCTTGGAACCCACATACTGCATGGGCCCAGGAAAATTCACTTGTATTTTTTAATGGTATGATGGTTCCCTCTTTGCACAATTATTAACAGGAGAATTTTGCAATTTTATTTGACATGTTTTTAACACTAAGGTTCAGATACAGCTTTAAAAAAACAAATATTTGAAACACAAGGCAATTTTATTGCAAACTACAAAATTCAAGGAATAGTATGATTGAATAGTGTGATTGCGTACACTTTTGTATGTGTTAACATACACAGGTTAATAAGTACATATAGGATTAAATAAATATAGTGATTACGTATATATGAAAATTAACTACAAACAGTATAGTTAGATAATCACCAAGAGGCTTTTAAACATCATCCGTCTGGAATATCAGAGAAGTAACACCAAGACAGAGAACCCCACAAGGATTTAGATAAAACTACCACCGGCATAGTTTCAGTAAACCTTAATGTTTGTGAAGTGAATAAACAAACATTTATCAAGATTGTGTCACTATGAGCATTGTCTGTCACATCTCTAAATGTTTTACAAGAAATGCAGCTATGTGATTGAATGAATTCAGTATACAGTATTTCAATCTTGTTTACAAATCACCATTTGTATATTTTCCATTTGTACATTTGAGGCAGACAAAGTTAAGGCTCGCAAGGACAGAAACTAATAAAGTGGACAAAGCTATATTTTTAATGAACTATTGAGGCAAAGTAACAGCATTACTTTATCAAATTTATATGAAGTGTATTGTGTTCAATGTTAGCAACCAGGCAACACAAAAAGGAGCTTTTCAAGTGAGCTCTTTAAGGTACACAAATGTTATGAAATGTTTGCCAAAAAGGATGTGGTTTCAGCAATCTGGGGAACTTTTTTGTAAAAATAGACTAGTGCCAACACAGTCCCCCTTGACCAAACTTCACCGGCCTATAACAGTACAAAGCACATTCACCCTGGTGATCTAGTGGCAGTTAAACAAGAGACATTGCATCAGACAGAGTTAAGAAGTAGGCCCAATGGAATGCCATGCCCAATTCCCCAATGTGGGGTCCTTTTTGGACTGATTAAAATAGTGCCATCACAGCCCCCTAGCCCAAAGTGAACCATACAGAGCACCTTCAACCTTGTGATCTAGAGGCAGGTACAGGACACAATGCAGGAGACTGAGTTAAAAAGCAGTCCCAATGTAATGTAATGCCCAATTCCCCAATGTGGGGTCCTGTTTTTACAAAATGAAATAGTGCCTTCACAGCCCCCGTGCCCAAAAATCATCGGCCTATAACAGTACTGAGCATGTGCACCCTAGTCATCTAGTGGCAGTTAAAGGACACATTGCAGGAGACAGACTTAAGAAGTAGGCCCAATGGAATGTGATGCCCAATTCTCCAATGTGGGGTCCTGTTTTTACAAAATGAAATAGTGCCTTCACAGCTCCCTGTGCCCAAAAATCACCGGCCTATAACAGTACTGAGCACGTGCACCCTGGTCATCTAGTGGCAGTTAAAGGACACATTGCAGGAGACAGACTTAAGAAGTAGGCTCAATGTAATGTAAAGCCCAATTCCCCAATGTGGGGTCCTGTTTTTACAAAATGAAATAGTGTCTTCACAGCCCATGTGCCAAAACTTCACCAGCCTATAACAGTACTGAGCGCGTGCACTCTGGTCATGTTGTCAGAGATGAGGAAGAGACATTGCAGGAGACAGAGTTAAGAATTAGGGCCAATGTAGTGGTGTGAGTGGTGTGAGTCTCTGAGAATTTTAATGCAGTGCATGATCTGCCAAACAATTCCCCAATGGGGGTACCTTTTTGAAAAATACACTAGTGCCATCGCATGCCCCTAGCCCAAACTTCAATGGCCTATAACAGTACTGAGCACGTTCACCCTGGTGATCTAGTGGCAGGTACATTTTAGATTGCAGGAGACCGAGTTAAGAGGTCGGCCCAATGGAATGTCATGCCCAATTCCCCAATATGGGGTCCATTTTTAAAAAAAATAGAGTTCCATCACAGCCCCCTTGGCCAAAATGCACCCTACAGAGCATGTTCACCCTGGTGATCTACTGGCAGGTACAGGACAGATTGCAGGAGACAGAGTTAAGAAGTAGGCACAATTTAATGTCATGCCCAATTCCCCAATGTAAAATACTTTTTTTTTTAAATAAAAGAGAGCCATCACAGGCCCCTTGGCCAACATGCACCCTACAGAGCACATTCACCCTGGTGATCTACTGGCAGGTACAGGACAGATTGCAGGAGACAGAGTTAAGAAGTAAGCCCAATGTAATGCCATGCCCATTTCTCCAATGTGTTGTCCTTTTTTTATAAAAATAAAGAGTGCCATCACAGCCCCCTTGGCCAAAATGCTCCGTACAGACCACGTTCACCCTGGTGATATAGTGGTTCTGGATGAGGAGGATGAGGATAAGGAGGAGGATAAAATCAAACCGACCAAATCTGGAAGCGTATACCCATGTGTGGTTGTGAAGAGGTGCATGAGAATACACCTCCCCAAAAGAGAGAATGTATTTGAGTAGGGTTGAGCGACTTTTACTTTTTTAGGGTCGAGTCGGGTTTGGCGAAACCCGACTATCTCAATAGTCGAGTCGAGTGAGATCGGCCGATTATGTCAAAAAGTCGGGATCGACCGAAACACGAAACCCAATGCAAGTCAATGGGGAAGCATAGTCGGCAGTGAGTGTGGGCCAGGAAAACACCTAGAGTGCCCATTTTAATGGCAAAAACATCCATTGTTGTTACTGAAGCTTGCCAATCTTAATTTACCTTATAATAATATTTAGGCATTGGAAATTGGGGGTCATTTGGGTAAAGTTGTGGGGGGTAGGGCTGGTTCAAGTTTTTAGTGAGCCCAGGAAACATGGACTAAGTCATGGTGGTGGAGCAGGGAGAGGTAAGTATTTCAACTTTGCAAGTGCTGTGATCCTGAGCAAGCAGGGGGGGGCCCACTCGTTCGTATTGGCACTGGCACAGGGCCCCTCAAAGTACGGCGGTGTGTTTGCACGGCGGGGGCGCCTCCCACCCGCAGCGACACTTTTGCGTACTATGAGGGGCCATGTGCCAGTGACGTCGCCAACGAGTATGCCCCCCCACCTGATGAAGGAACCTGCACTTTCATCTGCACCTTCCTCTTTGTCCCCGTGTAAGGTTTTATAGTATGCGGGAAGGGGAACCAGACTTTCAGCAGGGTCAGATTCTGGCTGTGTAGCGTGCAAGGGGAATGTAGTGGTCTGGGTCAAGTACCAGCAGACTCATCTATCACTGGCTGGGCAATTGTCAGGATGAGGAGGAAACACAGATATAGGCCCAAATAATAAAGTGGCCTAAATGCAGTTCAAAGTTGGTAACAGGACTAACCAGGCGGCATTGCTTTGTTCAGTGGAGGACAACGTTAATGAGAGGCTGACACCGTGAGTGGCCCAAATAAGTAACTAGGCTAAATGCAATTCAAAATTGCTAACAGTATTAAACAGGCGGCACTGCTTTGTTCAGTGGAGGAGAACAGCAAGGAGCGGCAGACACCGTTAGTAGACCCCAACCAAAGAAGTAGCCCAAATGCAGTTTCCTATTTTTTAAAATAGCCCTAAAGCCGGAAGATTGAAGCTAGTCTTTGCAAAGTGGAGAACACCAAGGAGCGGCAGACACCGTTAGTAGGCCCCAACCAAACTAGCAGCCCAAATGCAGTTTCCTATTTTTAAAAATAGCACTAAAGCCTGAAGATTGAAGCTAGTCTTTGCAAAGTGGAGAACACCAAGGAGCGGCAGACACCGTTAGTAGACCCCAACCAAACTAGCAGCCCAAATGCAGTTTCCTATTTTTAAAAATAGCACTAAAGCCTGAAGATTGAAGCTAGTATATGTAAAGTGGAGGAGAACACCAAGCAGCAGCAGACACCTTTAGTAGGCCCCAACCAAAGTAGTAGCCCAAATGCAGTTTCCTATTTTAAAAAATAGCCCTAAAGCCTGAAGATTGAAGCTAGTCTATGTAAAGTGGAGAAGAACACCAAGCAGCAGCAGCAGACACCGCTAGTAGGCCCCAACCAAACTAGTAGCCCAAATGCAGTTTCCTATCTAAACAACTACTTAATGAGAGCCTGAAGGTTGAAGCTCAGACAAGGAAACCTGGAGGAGAACACCCAGGAGCGGCAGACACCGTTAGTAGGCCCCAACCAAACTAGTAGCCCAAATGCATTTTCCTATTTTAAAAAATAGCCCTAAAGCCTGAAGATTGAAGCTAGTCTATTTAAAGTGGAGAAGAACACCAAGCAGCAGCAGACACCTTTAGTAGGCCCCAACCAAAGTAGTAGCCCAAATGCAGTTTCCTATTTTAAAAAATAGCCCTAAAGCCTGAAGATTGAAGCTAGTCTATGTAAAGTGGAGGAGAACACCAAGCAGCAGCAGACACCGTTAGTAGGCCCCAACCAAACTAGTAGCCCAAATGCAGTTTCCTATCTAAACAACTACTTAATGAGAGCCTGAAGGTTAAAGCTCAGACAAGGAAACCTGGAGGAGAACACCCAGGAGCGGCAGACACCGTTAGTAGGCCCCAACCAAACTAGTAGCCCAAATGCAGTTTCCTATCTAAACAACTACTTAATGAGAGCCTGAAGATTGAAGCTCAGACAAGGAAACATGGAGGAGAACACCCAGGAGCGGCAGACACCGTTAGTAGGCCCCAACCAAACTAGTAGCCCAAATGCAGTTTCCTATCTAAACAGCTACTTAATGAGAGCCTGAAGGTTGAAGCTCAGACAAGGAAACCTGGAGGAGAACACCCAGGAGCAGCAGACACCGTTAGCAGGCCCCAACCAAACTAGTAGCCCAAATGCAGGTTCCTATCTAAACAACTACTTAATGAGAGCCTGAAGGTTGAAGCTCAGACAAGGAAACCTGGAGGAGAACACCCAGGAGCGGCAGACACCGTTAGTAGGCCCCAACCAAACTAGTAGCCCAAATGCAGTTTCCTATTTTAAAAAATAGCCCTAAAGCCTGAAGATTGAAGCTAGTCTATGTAAAGTGGAGGAGAACACCAAGCAGCAGCAGACACCGTTAGTAGGCCCCAACCAAACTAGTAGCCCAAATGCAGTTTCCTATCTTAACAACTACTTAATGAGAGCCTGAAGGTTGAAGCTCAGACAAGGAAACCTGGAGGAGAACACCCAGGAGCGGCAGACACCGTTAGTAGGCCCCAAACAAACTAGTAGCCCAAATGCAGTTTCCTATTTTTAAAAATAGCCCTAAAGCCTGAAGATTGAAGCTAGTCTTTGCAAAGTGTAGAAGACCAAGGAGCGGCAGACACCGTTAGTAGGCCCAACCAAACTAGTAGCCCCACTGCAGTTTTCAAATTCCTATAGGCTGAAAACCTGACAATTGAAGCTCAGCTTTTTTCAGAGGAGGACAGCTGTATTGAGTGGCGCAGACAGACACAGGTAGTAGGCCTTAAACAAAAAAGTAGGCTCAATGCAGTTTAAAAAAGGTTACAGGGGTACACAGGCAGCATTTGTGTGGTTAGCGGAGGACAATTTGAATTATGGACGGCAGACAGACTTAGTAGGCTGTCCCCTGTGGACCCTGCATCCACCACATTAACCCAGTGCGCCGTAATGGACACTTAACCTTCCGTGGCCATGCCTACTGGTCCATGCGTCTGTCGTCAGGTGCACCTTTCTAATCACAGATTGCCTGAGTGCATGGACAATGCGGTCTTTTACATGCTGGTGGAGGGCTGGGAATGCTTTTCTCGAAAAGAAGTGGTACAGCGTAGTCCATCAGGGCTTTATAAATAGAAAATAAATTTAAAAAGTAGGCTTTATGCACTTTAAAATAGGTTCCAGGGGTACACGGGCAGGATTGGTGTGGTCAGTGGAGGACTATTGGAAGGAGGGACCGCAGACAGACTTCCTAGGCCTAAAATAATAAAATAGGCTCCATGCAGCTTAAATTTGCCAACAGGGGTACACAGGCAGCATTGGTGTGGTCAGTGGAGGACAATTGGAAGGAGGGACCGCAGACAGACTTAGTAGGCCTAAAATAAAAAACATTAGGCTCAATGCAGTTTGAATTATCTTGCAGGGGTACACAGGCAGCATTGTTGTGGTCAGCGGAGGATGATTGGAAGGAGTGTCTGACACAGTTAGTACTCCCAAAAAATAAATAGATGTTAATGTCTCGCAAAACAACAAAACAAAAGGGTGGCATACTTAGGTACAGTGGTGGGCTCCTCTGCTGAGTTTCAGACATAGTTATTTGGCACTAAGTATTTACTGGTGTCAATATAGGACACTGACCCTGACAATTTAAACTAGCATCATACATGTCATCAAATTGGTATTGTCAGTGCCAGGCATTGAAGGATGTCAGCGCATAGACTAAACATTGGTGGAGCTGTGAGAGATAATTTTGCACGTGGTAGAGCACAGTTTGAGCTGGGGGGGAAACTCTCTTGTGGCCGGCGGTACAGGCCCAGGGCCCCTCATGTTACAACAGTGTGTCTGACATTGGGTGCGCACCACCACCGCCAGAGACACTTTATTGTACTATGAGGGACTCAGTGGCAGTGCCGTCGACCAAAAGCGGGCACACCCACCTCATCAGACAAACGGCACTCTAACGGGTGCTTGCGCCAAGTGGCGAGACCACGGCCCCGTGGGGGGAGTTTTCCCATTTAGGGAGGTGTAAACATGTCGTATGCTGGACAAACAGCTGCTGCAAAGTAAGAGATTGGAACACTCAGTAAGACCAGTCCACAAGCAAGACCTTTTTATAGGAAAGCTAGGTGTCAGCCTATAATAATATTGAACCAGCAGCACTGAATACTCTTACAGATAGCACACTAGCTGCTGGGCAAGCAAGCTCCTGCAATGCATATTCTGCCAATTCAGGCCAGGTGTCTAATTTGGATGCCAGTAATCAAATGGGATTGACGGTTTAAGGAGAACATCGATACGGGATGAAAAATAGTTAGTAACCATACTGGACAAATGTTGTCTCCTGTCACTTTGAATAGATGCTGCAGTACCTGTCCTGTCTGCGGTCATTGCGAAATCACTCCACAACCTGGTCAGAAAATCCCTCTGTCCAACGCCACTTCTGATTTGTGCACCTCTAACACCTCTGCCCTGTAGCCCCCGGCGCTGTGTGCTGGGAATGCCTAAATCAAACGTTCTGCAATAGTTGCTTGTTTGGTTGCTAATATTTGTTCGAGGTTCTCATGTGGCATAATATTTTGCAATTTGCCTTTATAGTGAGGATCAAGGAGGCAGGCCAACCAGTAATCGTCATCGGTCATCATTTTAATAATGCGTGGGTCCCTTTTGAGGATACATAAGGCATAATCCGCCGTGTGTGCCAAAGTTCCAGTTGTCAAATCTGCGGTTGTGCTGGGTTGAGGGGCAGTTACAGGCAAATCTACGTCACTTGTCTCCCTCAAAAAACCAGAACCCGGCCTTGCAATGCCACCAATTTCTATTGGCCCAGGAGAAGCTTCCTCATTAAAAAAATACTCATCCCCATCATCCTCTTCGCCCGCTAACGCGTCCTCTACACTGCCCTGACCAGACAATGGCTGACTGTCATCAAGGCTTTCCTCTTCCTCGGCTGCAGACGCCTGCTCCTTTATGTGCATCAAACTTTGCATCAGCAGATGCATTAGGGGGATGCTCATGCTTATTATGGTGTTGTCTGCACTAACCAGCCGTGTGCATTCCTCAAAACACTGAAGGACTTGACACAGGTCTTGTACCTTCGACCACTGCACACCTGACAACTCCATGTCTGCCATCCAACTGCCTGCCCGTGTATGTGTATCCTCCCACAAATACATAACAGCACGCCTCTGTTCGCACAGTCTCTGAAGCATGTGCAGTGTGGAGTTCCACCTTGTTGCAACGTCGATGATTAGGCGATGGTGGGGAAGGTTCAAAGACCGCTGATAGTTCTGCATACGGCTGGAGTGTACGGGCGAACGGCGCACTTTGAGGAGCAGGTCGGGTAACCCCGGATAACTTTTCAGGAAGCACTGCACCACCAGGTTTAAGGTGTGAGCCAGGCAAGGAATATGTTTCAGTTGGGAAAGGGCTATGGCAGCCATGAAATTCCTTCCGTTATCACTCACTACCTTGCCTGCCTCAAGATGTACAGAGCCCAGCCATGACTGAGTTTCTTTCTGCAAGAACTCGGACAGAACTTCCGTGGTGTGTCTGTTGTCGCCCAAACACTTCATTGCCAATACAGCCTGCTGACGCTTGCCAATAGCTGTCCCATAATGGGACACCTGGTGTGCAACAGTGGCAGCTGCGGATGGAGTGATTGTGCGACTGCGGTCTGTGGACGACCTCTCGCTTCTGCAGGAGGATGAGGAGGAGGAGGGGGGCGAACGCCAACAGCCAACTGTTTCCTAGACTGTGGGCTAGGCAGAACTGTCCCAATATTGCTGTCCCCTGTGGACCCTGCATCCACCACATTAACCCAGTGTGCCGTGATGGACACGTAACGCCCCTGCCCATACCTACTGGTCCATGCATCTGTTGTCAGGTGCACCTTTGTACTCACAGATTGGCTGAGTGCATGGACGATGCGGTCTTTAACATGCTGTTGTAGGGCTGGGATGGCTTTTCTCAAAAAGAAGTGTCGACTGGGTAGCTCGTAGCATGGTACAGCATAGTCCATCAGCGCTTTGAAAGCTTCGCTTTCAACTAACCGGTAGGGCATCATCTCTAATGAGATTAGTCTAGCAATGTGGGCGTTCAAACCCTGTGTACGCGGATGCGAGGATGAGTACTTCCTTTTCCTAACAAGAGTTTCATGTAGGGTGAGCTGGACTGGAGAGCTGGAGATCGTGGAACTAGCGGGGCTGCCGGTGGACATGGCAGACTGAGAGAGGGTTGGAGATGGTATTCTTGCCGGTGCCCTACATGCAGTGTTTCCTACTAGAAACCTGGTGATTCCCTGACTGCTTTGGCCTGGCGACGAAAGCTGCACAGATACTGCAGGTGGTGCGGGAAATGGTGGGCTTACAGTGAGGGAAGGGATGTAGCGTTGCTGACTAGCTTCATTGGCCGAGGGTGCTGCAACCTTTAGGGTTGGTAGTTAGTCCAGGCTTGCAAATGCATGGTGGTTAAATGTCTATGCATGCAACTTCTATTTAGACTTTTAAGATTCTGACCTCTGCTTAAGGTAGTTGAACATTTTCGACAGATGACTTTGCGCTGATCATTTGGATGTTGTTTAAAAAAATGCCAGACTGCACTCTTTCTACTATCGGATACCTTTTCAGGCATTGCAGACTGAGCTTCTTTAACCGGATGGCCACGCTGTCCTCCAACTGGTTTTGGTTTTGCCACGCGTTTTTGGCCAGATACAGGCCCGGCAGATGGAACCTGTTGCGATGTTGATGCCTGCTGTAGCTCCTCCTCCGCTTCAGAACTACTGCCGCCTGCACCCTGTTCCCCCAATGGCTGCCAATCGGGGTCAACAACTGGGTCATCTATGACCTCCTCTTCTATCTCGTGTGCAACTTCGTCTGTGTCACCTTGTAAGCCGGTGGTATAGCGTTCGTGATGGGGCAACATAGTCTCAGCTGATTTTGATTCTGGCTCAGTACACTGCGAGGGCAATGTTCTGGTCTGAGTCAAAGGAACAGCATAGTAATCTGGCTGTGCATCTGTGCACTCCATGTCCGATTCAACTTCTAATGGGCATGGCCTGTTAACTGTTTCACTTTCTAACCCAGGAACGGTATGTGTAAAGAGCTCCATAGAGTAACCCGTTGTGTCGCCTGCCGCATCCTTCTCTCTTGTTCTGGGTGAAGAAGACAAGGAAGTGACTTGTCCCTGACCGTGAACATCCACTAACGACGCGCTGCTTTTACATTTAGCAGTTTCAGAAGAGGAGGCAAAAGAGCTAGAGGCTGAGTCAGCAAGGAAAGCCAAAACTTGTTCTTGCTGCTCCGGCTTTAAAAGCGGTTTTCCTACTCCTAGAAAAGGGAGCGTTTGAGGCCTTGTGTAGCCAGACGACGAACCTGGCTCAACAACTCGAGACTTAGGTGCTATATTGCTTTTCCCACAACCACCTGATGCTCCACCACCACTACCATCATTACCAGCTGACAATGACCGCCCACGGCCACGACCTCTTCCACCAGACTATCTCATTGTTTGCAAAACGTAACCAAAGTAACGGTATTTGTTACTGTAAAACCAGTTACAAGGTGAACTCAAACTTATGTAGGATTTATATATCCCTTTGTAGGTGGCTGAGACTGCAGGTAAAATCAGGCCCAATGTATAACAGTACACATCTTCTGTGGCAGACAGATATGCCACTAACAGGACTGATGCTGATGCAGACACTACCAATAAAAATCTCCCCCTTTTTAGTTTTTCTGGGAGAATATTTAAGAAATGTGGGCCACTCTTATACAGTATACGTTCTGTGGCATAAAATGAAAGACAGATGACACACACACGACTTGCACTGAGGCAGAATTGCCAATCTTAATCTCCCCCTTTTTTTTAACTTTATTGTGGGAGAATTGTCAAGAAATCAGGCCCAGTATTACACACTAGGTTTTCTGTGGCACACAGTGAGAGACAGATGCCACACACAGCACTGGCACAGAGGCAGAATTCCCAATCTTTATCTCCCACTAGTTATTTTTTTTTTCCTGGGAGAATTAAAAAAAAATGGCCCAGTATTACACACTAGGTTTCCTGTGGCACACAATGAGAGACAGATGCCACACTGTTGTGAATTTGCTTTTTGCTCCCTCTAGTGGTTACTAGTTTTTTGACTCTGGTTTTTCTGTCATTCCTTTTATCCGCACCTGGGTCGTTAGTTAGGGGTGTTGCTATATAAGCTCCCTGGACCTTCAGTTCAATGCCTGGCAACGTAGTTATCAGAGCTAGTCTGCTGTGCTCTTGTCTACTGATCCTGGTTCCAGTTATATCAGCTAAGTCTGCCTTTTGCTTTTTGCTTTTTGCTATTTGTTTTGGTTTTGTATTTTTGTCCAGCTTGTTCCAAATCTATATCCTGACCTTTGCTGGAAGCTCTAGGGGGGCTGGTGTTCTCCCCCCGGACCGTTAGACGGTTCGGGGGTTCTTGAATTTCCAGTGTGGATTTTGATAGGGTTTTTGTTGACCATATAAGTTACCTTTCTTTATTCTGCTATCAGTAAGCGGGCCTCTCTGTGCTAAACCTGGTTCATTTCTGTGTTTGTCATTTCCTCTTACCTCACCGTCATTATTTGTGGGGGGCTTCTATCCAGCTTTGGGGTCCCCTTCTCTGGAGGCAAGAAAGGTCTTTGTTTTCCTCTACTAGGGGTAGCTAGATTCTCCGGCTGGCGCGTGTCATCTAGAATCAACGTAGGAATGATCCCCGGCTACTTCTAGTGTTGGCGTTAGGAGTAGATATATGGTCAACCCAGTTACCACTGCCCTATGAGCTGGATTTTTGTATTCTGCAGACTTCCACGTTCCTCTGAGACCCTCGCCATTGGGGTCATAACAGTTTGCCAGGCCAGTATTAAATGTTTAATGCATTGCAGAAGAGGGATTATAAGAAAGAAGATTCTGAGTTGTTTTTTTTTCCTTTTTCCCCTTTACCTCAGAGTGGCTATGCTTGCTGCAGACATGAATGTCCAGACCTTGATTACAAGTGTGGACCAGCTGGCTACTCGTGTGCAGGGCATACAAGACTATGTTATCAGAAATCCTAGGTCAGAACCTAAAATACCGATTCCTGAACTGTTTTCCGGAGACAGGTTTAAGTTTAGGAATTTCGTGAATAATTGTAAATTGTTTTTGTCCCTGAGACCCTGTTCATCTGGAGATTCTGCTCAGCAAGTAAAAATTGTTATTTCGTTCTTACGGGGCGACCCTCAGGATTGGGCTTTTTCGTTGGCGCCAGGAGATCCGGCATTGGCTGATCTTGATGCGTTTTTTCTGGCGCTCGGTTTACTTTATGAGGAACCCAATCTTGAGATTCAGGCAGAAAAGGCCTTGCTGGCTATGTCTCAGGGGCAGGACGAGGCTGAAGTGTATTGCCAAAAATTTCGGAAATGGTCCGTGCTGACACATTGGAACGAGTGTGCACTGGCCGCTAATTTTAGAAATGGCCTTTCTGAAGCCATTAAGAATGTTATGGTGGGTTTTCCCATTCCCACAGGTCTGAATGATACTATGGCACTGGCTATTCAAATTGACCGGCGGTTGCGGGAGCGCAAAACCGCAAATTCCCTCATGGTGTTGTCTGAACAGACACCTAATTCGGTGCAATGTGATAGAAAAACCGCAAATTCCCTCATGGTGTTGTCTGAACAGACACCTGATTTAATGCAATGTGATAGAATCCTGACTAGAAATGAGCGGAAAATTCATAGACGCCGGAATGGCTTGTGCTACTACTGTGGTGATTCTACACATGTTATCTCAGCATGCTCTAAACGTATAGCTAAGGTTGTTAGTCCTGTCACCGTTGGTAATTTGCAACCTAAATTTATTCTGTCTGTAACTTTGATTTGCTCACTGTCATCTTATCCTGTCATGGCGTTTGTAGATTCAGGTGCTGCCCTGAGTCTCATGGATCTCTCATTTGCTAAGCGCTGTGGTTTTACTCTTGAACCATTAGAAAATCCTATTCCTCTTAGGGGTATTGATGCTACACCATTGGCAGCAAATAAACCGCAGTATTGGACACAGGTTACCATGTGCATGAATCCTGAACACCGCGAGGTGATACGTTTCCTGGTTTTACATAAAATGCATGATTTGGTTGTTTTAGGGCTGCCATGGTTACAGACCCATAATCCAGTCCTGGACTGGAAGGCTATGTCAGTCTCAAGTTGGGGCTGTCGTGGTATTCATGGGGATTCCCTGCCTGTGTCTATTGCTTCTTCTACGCCTTCGGAAGTTCCGGAGTATTTGTCTGATTATCAGGATGTCTTCAGTGAGTCTGAGTCCAGTGCACTGCCTCCTCATAGGGACTGTGACTGTGCTATAGATTTGATCCCAGGCAGTAAATTTCCTAAGGGAAGACTGTTTAATCTGTCGGTACCTGAACATACCGCTATGCGTTCATATATCAAGGAGTCTCTGGAGAAAGGACATATTCATCCGTCTTCTTCCCCTCTTGGTGCGGGATTCTTTTTTGTGGCAAAAAAGGACGGATCTTTGAGACCTTGTATTGATTATCGGCTTTTAAATAAGATCACTGTCAAATTTCAGTATCCTTTACCGCTGTTGTCTGACTTGTTTGCCCGGATTAAGGGTGCCAAGTGGTTCACCAAGATAGACCTTCGTGGTGCGTACAACCTTGTGCGCATTAAGCAAGGTGATGAATGGAAAACCGCATTCAATACGCCCGAAGGTCATTTTGAGTACTTGGTGATGCCTTTTGGGCTCTCCAATGCGCCTTCAGTTTTTCAGTCCTTTATGCATGACATTTTCCGGAAGTATCTGGATAAATTTTTGATTGTTTATCTGGATGATATTTTGGTTTTTTCTGATAATTGGGATTCGCATGTGGAGCAGGTCAGGTTGGTCTTTAAAATTTTGCGTGAAAATTCTTTGTTTGTCAAGGGCTCAAAGTGTCTCTTTGGTGTACAGAAGGTTCCCTTTTTGGGGTTCATTTTTTCCCCTTCTGCTGTGGAGATGGACCCAGTCAAGGTCCGAGCTATTCTTGATTGGACTCAGCCCTCGTCAGTTAAGAGTCTTCAGAAGTTCTTGGGCTTCGCTAACTTCTACCGTCGTTTTATCGCTAATTTTTCTAGCATTGTGAAACCTTTGACGGATATGACCAAGAAGGGCTCCGATGTAGCTAACTGGGCTCCTGCTGCCGTGGAGGCTTTCCAGGAGTTGAAACGCCGGTTTACTTCGGCGCCTGTTTTGTGCCAGCCTGACGTCTCACTTCCCTTTCAGGTTGAGGTGGATGCTTCGGAGATTGGGGCAGGGGCCGTTTTGTCGCAGAGAGGCCCTGGTTGCTCTGTTATGAAACCTTGTGCCTTTTTCTCTAGGAAGTTTTCGCCTGCCGAGCGAAATTATGATGTGGGCAATCGGGAGTTGTTGGCCATGAAATGGGCATTTGAGGAGTGGCGTCATTGGCTCGAGGGTGCTAAGCATCGTGTGGTGGTCTTGACTGATCACAAAAATCTGATGTATCTCGAGTCTGCTAAACGCCTTAATCCGAGACAGGCCCGCTGGTCATTGTTTTTCTCCCGCTTTGATTTTGTTGTCTCGTATTTACCAGGTTCAAAGAATGTGAAGGCCGATGCTCTTTCTAGGAGCTTTGTGCCTGATGCTCCTGGAGTCACGGATCCTGTTGGTATTCTTAAAGATGGAGTTATCTTGTCAGCTATTTCTCCGGATCTGCGACGTGTGTTGCAGAGATTTCAGGCTGATAGGCCTGAGTCTTGTCCACCTGACAGACTGTTTGTCCCGGATAAGTGGACCAGCAGAGTCATTTCCGAGGTTCATTCCTCGGTGTTGGCAGGTCACCCGGGAATTTTTGGCACCAGAGATCTGGTGGCCAGGACCTTTTGGTGGCCTTCCTTGTCAAGGGATGTGCGGTCATTTGTGCAGTCCTGTGGGACTTGTGCTCGAGCTAAGCCTTGCTGTTCTCGTGCCAGCGGTTTGCTCTTGCCCTTGCCTGTCCCGAAGAGACCTTGGACACATATCTCCATGGATTTCATTTCTGATCTTCCGCTATCTCAGGGCATGTCCGTTATCTGGGTGATATGTGATCGCTTCTCCAAGATGGTCCATTTGGTTCCTTTGCCTAAGCTGCCTTCCTCTTCCGATCTGGTTCCTGTGTTTTTCCAGAACGTGGTTCGTTTGCACGGCATCCCTAAGAATATTGTGTCAGACAGAGGATCCCAGTTCGTTTCCAGGTTCTGGCGATCCTTTTGTAGTAGGATGGGCATTGATTTGTCGTTTTCGTCTGCTTTCAATCCTCAGACTAATGGACAGACGGAGCGAACCAATCAGACTTTGGAGGCTTATTTGAGGTGTTTTGTCTCTGCTGATCAGGACGATTGGGTGACATTCTTGCCGTTGGCTGAGTTTGCCCTTAATAATCGGGCTAGTTCCGCCACCTTGGTTTCGCCTTTTTTCTGCAACTCTGGTTTCCATCCTCGCTTTTCTTCGGGTCATGTGGAGCCTTCTGACTGTCCTGGGGTGGATTCTGTGGTGGATAGGTTGCAGCAGATCTGGAATCATGTGGTGGACAACTTGAAGTTGTCACAGGAGAAGGCTCAGCGCTTTGCCAACCGTTGCCGCGGTGTGGGTCCCCGACTACGCGTTGGGGATTTGGTATGGCTTTCTTCCCGCTTTGTTCCTATGAAGGTCTCCTCTCCCAAATTTAAACCTCGTTTTATTGGGCCTTACAAGATATTGGAAATCCTTAATCCTGTATCTTTTCGTCTGGATCTTCCTGTGTCGTTTGCTATTCACAATGTATTTCATAGGTCCTTGTTGCGGCGGTACATTGTGCCTGTAGTTCCTTCTGCTGAGCCTCCTGCTCCGGTGTTGGTTGAGGGCGAGTTGGAGTACGTGGTGGAGAAGATCTTGGATTCTCGCCTCTCCAGGCGGAGGCTTCAGTACCTGGTCAAGTGGAAGGGCTATGGTCAGGAGGATAATTCCTGGGTGGTCGCCTCTGATGTTCATGCGGCCGATTTAGTTCGTGCCTTTCATGCCGCTCATCCTGATCGCCCTGGTGGTCGTGGTGAGGGTTCGGTGACCCCTCACTAAGGGGGGGGTACTGTTGTGAATTTGCTTTTTGCTCCCTCTAGTGGTTACTAGTTTTTTGACTCTGGTTTTTCTGTCATTCCTTTTATCCGCACCTGGGTCGTTAGTTAGGGGTGTTGCTATATAAGCTCCCTGGACCTTCAGTTCAATGCCTGGCAACGTAGTTATCAGAGCTAGTCTGCTGTGCTCTTGTCTACTGATCCTGGTTCCAGTTATATCAGCTAAGTCTGCCTTTTGCTTTTTGCTATTTGTTTTGGTTTCGTATTTTTGTCCAGCTTGTTCCAAATCTATATCCTGACCTTTGCTGGAAGCTCTAGGGGGGCTGGTGTTCTCCCCCCGGACCGTTAGACGGTTCGGGGGTTCTTGAATTTCCAGTGTGGATTTTGATAGGGTTTTTGTTGACCATATAAGTTACCTTTCTTTATTCTGCTATCAGTAAGCGGGCCTCTCTGTGCTAAACCTGGTTCATTTCTGTGTTTGTCATTTCCTCTTACCTCACCGTCATTATTTGTGGGGGGCTTCTATCCAGCTTTGGGGTCCCCTTCTCTGGAGGCAAGAAAGGTCTTTGTTTTCCTCTACTAGGGGTAGCTAGATTCTCCGGCTGGCGCGTGTCATCTAGAATCAACGTAGGAATGATCCCCGGCTACTTCTAGTGTTGGCGTTAGGAGTAGATATATGGTCAACCCAGTTACCACTGCCCTATGAGCTGGATTTTTGTATTCTGCAGACTTCCACGTTCCTCTGAGACCCTCGCCATTGGGGTCATAACACCACACACAGCACTGGCACAGAGGCAGAATTGCCAATCTTTATCTCCCACTATTTATTTTTTTTTCCTGGGAGAATTAAAAAAAATTGCCCAGTATTACACACTAGGTTTTCTGTGGCACACAATGAGAGACAGATGCCACACACAGCACTGGCACAGAGGCAGAATTGCCAATCTTTATCTCCCACTATTTTTTGTTTCCTGGGAGAATTTTTTAAAAAAAGGCCCAGTATTACACACTAGGTTTTCTGTGGCACACAATGAGAGACAGATGCCACACACAGCACTGGCACAGAGGCAGTATTGCCAATCTTTATCTCCCACTATTTATTTTTTTTGCTGGGAGAATTTAAAAAAAAAATGGCCCAGTATTACACACTAGGTTTCCTGTGACACACAATGAGAGACAGATGCCACACACAGCACTGGCACAGAGGCAGAATTGCCAATCTTTATCTCCCACTATTTTTTTTCCCTGGGAGAATTAAAAAAAAATGGCCCAGTATTACACACTAGGTTTCCTGTGGCACACAATGAGAGACAAATGCCACACACAGCACTGGCACAGAGGCAGAATTGCCAATCTTTATCTCCCACTATTTATTTTTTTTTCCTGGGAGAATTTTAAAAAAAAATGGCCCAGTATTACACACTAGGTTTTCTGTGGCACACAATGAGAGACAGATGCCACACCCAGCACTGGCACAGAGGCAGAATTGCCAATCTTTATCTCCCACTATTTATTTTTTTTTTCCTGGGAGAATTTAAAAAAAATGGCCCAGTATTACACACTAGGTTTCCTGTGGCACACAATGAGATACAGATGCCACACAGGGCACTGGCACAGAGGCAGAATTGCCAATCTTTATCTCCCACTATTTATTTTTTTTTTCCTGGGAGAATTAAAAAAAAAATGGCCCAGTATTACACACAAGGTTTTCTGTGGCACACAATGAGAGACAGATGCCACACACAGCACTGGCACAGAGGCAGAATTGCCAATCTTTATCTCCCACTATTTTTTTTTTTTCTGGGAGAATTTAAAAAAAATGGCCCAGTATTACACACTTGGTTTTCTGTGGCACACAATGAGAGACAGATGCCACACACAGGACTGCCACTGATGCAGATTTGCCAATTTTAATCTGCACCCTTCTTTTTTCTCTTCAGGGAGACTAGTGAATAAATCTGGGCCACTGTATTAGAGTATATTTTATGTGGCAGAAAGTGGCTTGAAGAGATATAACGGAAAAAAAAAAAATGGGACTGTCCTACAATTACTATCTCCCTGCAGTAATCTCAGAAAAGTATGGCAGGCAGCTATAAAAAGGACTGCTGCACACAAAAGTGTGGACAAACAAACAAGATAGCTGTGCAGAAAGGAAGGAGCAACAGGATTTGTGCTTTGAAAAAAGCAGTTGGTTTGCACAGCGGCGTACAAAGAGCAATGCAGCTATCAGGGAGCCTTCTAGGGCAGCCCGATGAGCTACAGCGCTGAGGAAAAAAAAAAAAGCCTCCACTGTCCCTGCAAACAAAAGGTGGTGTTGGACAGTGGAAATCGCTACAGCACAAGTGGTTTGGGGGTTAATGTACCCTGCCTCACGCTATCCCTGCTTCTGAAGAAGCGGCAGCAACCTCTCCCTATGCTCAGATCAGCAGCAGTAAGATGGCGGTCGGCGGGAACGCCCCTTTATAGCCCCTGTGACGCCGCAGAAAGCAAGCCAATCACTGCAATGCCCTTCTCTAAGATGGTGGGGACCAGGACCTATGTCATCACGCTGCCCACACTCTGCGTCCACCTTCATTGGCTGAGAAATGGCAGTTTTCGCGTCATTGAAAAGTGACTTTGGCGCGAAAGTCGCATACCGCGTGGCCGACCCCACACAGGGATCGGGTCGGGTTTCATGAAACCCGACTTTGCCAAAAGTCGGCGACTTATGAAAATGACCGATCCGTTTCGCTCAACCCTATATTTGAGGTTATGTTTCGCTGTTTTCACTTGGTGGTGTACAGAAGTCTTTCACAATCCAGGCCTTGTTCATTTTGATAAGAGTTAGCCTGTCAGCATTTTCAGTTGAAAGGCAGATGCGCTTATCTGTTATAATTCCACCAGCGGCACTAAAACCCTCTGTGAAAGAACGCTAGCAGCAGGGCAGGCCAGGACCTCCAAGGCGTAGAGAGCCAGTTCATGCCACGTGTCCAGCTTGGATACCCAATAATTAAAAGGCACAGAGGAATCATGGAGGATGTTTGTACAATCTGCAAGGTACTCCCTCACCATCTTCCCAAACATTGCACTTCTTGTGATAGCACCCCTTGCCTCTGTGCCACCACGATGGGAGAGTCTGAGAAAACTGTCCCAGATCTTGACCATTGTTCCCCTGCCTGAGCTGGATTGTACTTCTGTCTCTCTCGCTTGGAGTCCTTGGTTGTACAACAAAATCAGACGTCTGCTGTCAGCGTTCTCACATGGGAATTTTCTAACTAATTCCGCTACAAGGGCCCTGTGGTACTGCAACATTTTAGTACAGCTCTCTTCCTCAGGCAGAAGAGATTAAAAGTTCTCCTTGTAGCGTGGGTCTAGAAGGGTCACCAACCAGTAATGAGTGTCACCCAAAATGTTGATAATCCATGAGTCACGTGAAATGCTGTGCAACATAAAGTCAGCCATGCGTGTCAGACTGCTAACAGGCAAGACTTCTGTGTCCTCACCAACAGGACGACTGACCATGCTGTCCTCCTCCTCCTCATCCTCATCCTCAGGCCATCCCCGCTGAACAGAAGGTAATACAGATGTGTTTGTAGTACAGTCTATAGCACATGAAAGTAGCTCCTGTTCTTCCTCCTCCTCCTCCTCATTGCCTACCAATCCACGTTGAGAAGACATGAGGCTGGGCTGAGTGTAATCCCCTTTATGTTTCCTTGCTCCATGTCCTCATGCTCCGCCTGCAATGCAACCTCTTTGATTGTGAGCAGAGAGTTTTTCAGAATGCTGAGAAGCGGGATGGTGATGCTAATTATGGTGTCATCGCCGCTCACCATCTTGGTGCAGTCCTCAAAGTTTTGGAAGATGTTACATATGTCTGACATTCATGGCTACTCCTGAGGTCTTATGTGTGGAGTCTGACCTGAAATTCGATGGCCTTGTTGATGTTGGTAGTCAACAACGGCCCTCTTCTGCTCACAAATCCTTTCCAACATATGCAGCATAGAGTTCTAGCACATGGGGACATCACACAACAGTCGGCGAGCTGGAAGCTGAAACCGCTGCTAAAGCACGGCAAGGGCAGCTGAAGCTGTAGCTGACTTTCTGAAATGGGCAGACAGATGGCGTACTTTCAGATCCAGCAGCACCGGGTAGCTTTTCATAAAATGTTGATCCACGAGGTTAAGCACATGGGCCAAGCAAGGTATGTGTGTGAGCTCACCTTGCCTCAGAACTGCTACCTGGTTACAGCCATTGTCACAGATGACCATGCCTGGCTGTAGGTTCAGCGGTGTCATCCAAACATTTGACTGCTCTTTCAGTGCTGTCCACAACTCTTCTGCATTGTGCGGTTTGTCACCTTTGCAGATTAGCTTCAGCACAGCCTGTTGCCTCTTGGCTGAGGCAGTGCTGCAGTGCTTCCGGCTTATGATGTGTTGATTTCAGACATGGAGGATGAAAAGGAGGAGGAGGTGCAGGAGCTGTAGACTGTGGGGGTAACCCTGATTGACATAGGGCCAGCAGTCCTCGGCGTGGGGCGGATGTGTTCCATCCCAAGGTCCGACTGGGTCCCGACTTTCACTATGTTAACCCAGTGTGCTGTCATTGAGATGTACCATCCCTGCCCACTAGCACTTGTCCACATGTCCGTGGTTAGGTGGACTTTCCGGGTAACAGTGTTGTTGAGATGAACGGGTTATGTTGTGGGACACATGCTTGTGGTAATGCCAGTAGGGCACACAGGGAGAAATAGTGGTGACTGGGGACTGAGTACCTTGGGATGGCTGCCGCCATCAGGTTGCAGAAAGCTTCCATCTCAACAAGCCTAAAATGCAGCATTTCTAGCGCAAGCAGAAGAGAAATATTAGAATTGAGGACTGTGGCCTGTGGGGCGTTGGCTGAGTATTTCTGCTTGCATTCCAAAGACTGGGTTATAGACAACTGAACGCTGTGCTGGGACAAGGATGTGGACACGCTTGCTGATGGTGCTGCTTGACTGTGCGCCACAACAGGTGCAGGGCTAGAGGCATCTTAACATGCACGGTGTACTGGGGATTGGCTTCTACACAAAACAGTGGAAGAAGCAGTGGTGTGACCAGCAGGCAGTGGTCCTGGAGCCAGGTGTTTGGCCCACAAAGATGGGTGCTTTGCTTACATGTGTCTGATCATGCTGGTGGTGGTCAGGATGGTTGTTTTGCTACCCCTGCTGATGCGGACATGGCAGGTGCTACAAATGGCCTGTTTGGGGTTATCAGCAGAGTCTTCAAAAAATAGCCAGACTCAGGAAGATCTCACAGGTGGAATGGCAACTTCACTCATGTTGGTGTTACGGGGAACGGATGCATGCCTTCTGTCTGTGGCCATCACACTGCTTCTTCCTGCCTGTTGGGGGATGTGCATCCTTCCCCATTTGTGCTGCTGTCCTCGCTATGCATGTCCTCCTGCCAGGTTGGGTCAGTCACTATGTCATCCACCACCACGTCTTCCACATCCACACCCTGCTCCTCCTCCTGACTTTCTG
This sequence comes from Ranitomeya variabilis, assembly GCF_051348905.1. Taxonomy (NCBI): domain Eukaryota; kingdom Metazoa; phylum Chordata; class Amphibia; order Anura; family Dendrobatidae; genus Ranitomeya; species Ranitomeya variabilis. Next base: position 142,580,093 of record NC_135234.1, on the reverse strand, counting down.
GCAATTGTGTCTCATCATCGTCCACCTCTTGTGCCACTTTATCACCATCTCCTTCGTGTGACCGGGGCAGGTCAAAGCTTTGGGCAGCTCTACATGCGATCTCATCTTTCCCCACTTCAAGTTGACTGGCAGAGATTTCTGAATCTTGAAATGGAAAACTGAACAGTTCTTCAGAGTGTCCAAGTGTGAGTCAGTTGTCTCAGGCCACTCAGCATGGTGGGAGGAAGGAGGATCAGGGTGAGGAATATCCTGGCCACACTCACAGCTGCTCAGACTAGAAAGTGTGGAAGACAAGGTGGTGGTGGTGTCTAAGTGACTGGTAGCATTATCCGCAATTCAACCAACAACCGTTTCACATTGCTCTGGCTTCAATAGTGGTGTGCTGTGGTCCCCTAGAAACTGGGACAGGAAGGTCGAGCGAGAAGATGTGGGTCTTTGTTGTTGCCCACTTTCACCTTGCCCACGGCCTCATCCTCTGGATGCACCATCAGCATCATGTCCACTTCCCCGTCCCTTGCCCCTTGCCTTAACCATTTTAAATGGGCTACTGCACTATTTCAAATGCTCAACACAAATTTCTTTATTACTAGCGAAATAATATGTGATCAGTATGCCTGCAAACCTACTATTTTGCAAACCCAAACACCAGGAAGGGCTCAGCTTGACCTAACAGACTGTATTCATTTTTTTTTAAGTTTATTTATGCTAAATAGTGCTGTATAGAATTAAAGTATCACATACAGTCCTTGTATTTTTTCATAAATCTTCCAGACACTTTCTGCCACTTACATTGTGTTGTTTTATACACTGGGCCTGAGTTTTGGTTCAGTCTCCAAAAAAAAGCAAGATTCAAATTCTTACAAAGTGGATATACTTAAGTCCTGTTAGTTTGTCGTATATCAGCCAGCCACTTTCTACCACTTACATTGTGTTGTTTTATACACTGGGCCTGAGTTTTGGTTCAGTCTCCAAAAAAAAAGCGAGATTCAAATTCTTACAAAGTGGATATACTTCAGTCCTGTTAGTTTGTCGTATATCAGCCAGCCACTTTCTGCCACGTACATTGTGTTGTTTTATACACTGGGCCTGAGTTTTGGTTCAGTCTCCCCCAAAAAAGTGAGATTCAAATTCTCACAAAGTGGATATACTTCAGTCCTGTTAGTTTGTCATATATCAGCCAGCCACTTTCTGCCACGTACATTGTGTTGTTTTATACACTGGGCCTGAGTTTTGGTACAGTCTCCAAAAAAAAAAGTGAGATTCAAATTCTCACAAAGTGTATATACTTCAGTCCTGTTAGTTTGTCGTATATCAGCCAGCCACTTTCTGCCACGTACATTGTGTTGTGTTATACACTGGGCCTGAGTTTTGGTTCATTTGAAAAAACTGACCATCACATCCAAACATAGATCAAGTGTGAACAGGTGCTGAACCTTAGAGTCACCAACTCCTATACAGTCAAGCAAAAAAGGCAGCACACTGCAGCGCTAACACATGCAAAAATGAAACACAGAAATTGAACTGCATTACTGCACTAAAAATATGAAAAATGAGAGCATTTAGCGCATAAAAAAGGCCAATTTTATGTGTACCTGGTAGCCACTTTACGGCATCTCTCTTATACCAGGTCCTGCGCTATCCTTCCTCGCTGAGAATAAATGTCTCCATGTGAATGGGCACCTATGAAAACCTCTCATGAGACTAACATTCTCTTTCTCTGTGGAGGGGTACTGGACCTGATGCAATTAAGACATTTGTGACTAGGAGGCGGAGTGCTTGGTCAGAAGGCTAGACAATACATTTGAAAAAACTGACCGTCACATCCAAACATAGATCAAGTGTGAACAGGTGCTGAACCTGAGAGTCACCAACTCCTATACAGTCAAGCAAAAAAGGCAGCACACTGCAGCGCTAACACATGCAAAAATGAAACACAGAAATTGAACTGCATTACTGCACTAAAATTATGAAAAATGAGAGCGTTTAGCGCATAAAAAAGGCCAATTTTATGTGTACCTGGTAGCCACTTTACGGCATCTCTCTTATACCAGGTCCTGCGCTATCCTTCCTCGCTGAGAATAAACGTCTCCATGTGAATGGGCACCTATGAAAACCTCTCATGAGACTAACATTCTCTTTCTCTGTGGAGGGGTACTGGACCTGATGCAATTAAGACATTTGTGACTAGGAGGCGGAGTGCTTGGTCAGAAGGCTAGACAATACATTTGAAAAAACTGACCGTCACATCCAAACATAGATCAAGTGTGAACAGGTGCTGAACCTTAGAGTCACCAACTCCTATACAGTCAAGCAAAAAAGGCAGCACACTGCAGCGCTAACACATGCAAAAATGAAACACAGAAATTGAACTGCATTACTGCACTAAAAATATGAAAAATGAGAGCGTTTAGCACATAAAAAAGGCCAATTTTATGTGTACCTGGTAGCCACTTTACGGCATCTCTCTTATACCAGGTCCTGCGCTATCCTTCCTCGCTGAGAATAAACGTCTCCATGTGAATGGGCACCTATGAAAACCTCTCATGAGACTAACATTCTCTTTCTCTGTGGAGGGGTACTGGATCTGATGCAATTAAGACACTTGTGACTAGGAGGCGGAGTGCTCGGTCAGAAGGCTAGACAATGCATCTGAAAAAACTGACCATCACATCCAAACATAGATCAAGTGTGAACAGGTGCTGAACCTTAGAGTCACCAACTCCTATACAGTCAAGCAAAAAAGGCAGCACACTGCAGAGCTAACACATGCAAAAATGAAACACAGAAATTAAACTGCATTACTGCACTAAAAATATGAAAAATGAGAGTGTTTAGCGCATAAAAGAGGCCAATTTTATGTGTACCTGGTAGCCACTTTACGGCATCTCTCTTATACCAGGTCCTGCGCTACCTCTCAGCGAGGAAGGATAGCGCAGGACCTGATATAAGAGAGATGCCGTAAATTGGCTACCAGGTACACATAAAATTGGCCTTTTTTATGCGCTAAACACTCTCATTTTTCATATTTTTAGTGCAGTAATGCAGTTCAATTTCTGTGTTTCATTTTTGATTGTGTTAGCGCTGCAGTGTGCTGTCTTTTTTGCTTGACTGAGTTTTGGTTCAGTCTCCCCCCCAAAAAATTGTAATTCAAATTCTCCCAAAGTGGATATACTTCAGTCCTGTTAGTTTGTCGTATATCAGCCAGCCACTTTCTGCCACGCACATTGCGTTGTGTTATACAGTGGGCCTGAGTTTTGGTTCAGTCTCCCAAAAAAAAGTGAGATTCAAATTCTCACAAAGTGGATATACTTCAGTCCTGTTAGTTTGTCGTATATCAGCCAGCCACTTTCTGCCATGTACATTGTGTTGTGTTATATACTGGGCCTGAGTTTTGGTTCAGTCTCCCCCCAAAAAAAGTGAGATTCAAATTCTCACAAAGTGGATATACTTCAATCCTGTTAGTTTGTCGTATATCAGCCAGCCTCTTTCTGCCACTTACATTGTGTTGTTTTATGCGCAGGGCCTGAGTTTTGGTTCAGTCTCCCCCAAAAAAGGGAAATTTAAATTCTCAACAAGTTTATATTCACCTTCTACATTGTATTACAGTACCATATAACGGTTGATATTTTGGTTAGATTTTCCAAAAAATGAGGAAGTCTGGTGGAAGAGCCCGTGGGCGGTGGTTGCCAGCTGGTACTGATGGTGGTGGTGCATCTGGTGGGAGTGGCAAAAGTACAATAGCACCTAAGGCTGGAGGTGTTGAGCCAGCGTCATCATCTGGCTACACAAGGTCTCAAAGGCTCCCTTATCTGGGAGTAGGAAAACAGCTTTTAAAGCCGGAGCAGCAGGAAAAAGTTTTGGCTTTCCTTGCTGACTCAGCCTCTAACTCTTTCGCCTCCTCTTCAGAAAGTTCCAAATGTAAAAGCAGTGAGTCATCAGTGGATGCTCCCAGTCAGGAACAAGATGTTTCCTTGTGTCCTTCACCCAAACCAAAAGTGAAGGATGCGTCAGGCGACACTACAGGTTACTCCATGGAGCTCTTTACACATACTGTGCCTGGGTTAGAAAGGGAAGTTGTTAACTGCCCATTACAAGATGAATAGGACATGGAGTGCACTAATGCACAGCCACAGCTAGAGTATTATGCTGTTCCATTGACTCAGATCACTACATTGCCCTCACAGTGTACTGAGCCAGAATCTGACCCTAATGAGACTATGGTGCCCCGTCCTGAACACTATAGCACCTTAAACGGTGACACAAAGGAAGGTGCACATGACATTGAAGAGGAGTTGATAGATGACCCAGTTGTTGACCCAGATTGGCATCCATTGGGGGAAAGAGGGTGCCAGTAGCTCAGAAGCGGAGGAGGATGATCCGCAGCAGCCATCTACATCGCAACAGCTGTCATCTGGCAGGCCTGTATCAGGCCAAAAACGTGTGTCAAAAACAAAAACAGTTTTAGGACAGCGTGGCCCTCTGGTGAAAGTAGCAAAGCGTGCAATGCCTGAAGAGGTATTCCATAGTAGGTAGAGTATAGTGTGGCAATTTTTTAACCAAGATCCGAATGATCAGTCAAAAGTTATCTGCAAGAAATGCTCAAAGACCTTTAGCAGAGGGAAGAATCTTCAAAATTTATATACAACATGCATGCTTAGACATTTAACCAGCATGCACTTGCAACCCTGGACTAATTACGAAACGTCCCGTACCGTTGGTGCACCTGCTCAGAATGAAGGTAGTCAGCAACGCTACATTGCTTCCCTCACTGTAAGCCCACCGGTTAGGACACCACCAGCAGCAAATGTGGAGGTATCATCGCAAGGCCAAAGCAGTCAGGGAATCACAAGGTTATTGGTAGGAAAAACTATATGTAGGCTAACATCAAGAATACCATCACCAACCCTCTCTCCATCCGCCATGTCCACCACCAACACCGCTAGTTCCACCATATGCAGCTCTCCAGTCCAGCTCACCCTACAAGAGACTCTCGTTGGGAAAAGAAAGTACTCATCCTCTCATCCGTGTACACAGGGTTCGAACGCCCACATTGTATACTAATCTTGTTAGAGATGATGCTCTACCGGTTGGCTGAAAGCAAAGCTTTCAAAGACCTGATGGCCTACGCAGTACCACGCTATGACCTACCAAGTCAGCACTTATTTGCGAGAAAAGCCATCCCAGCCCTCCACCAGCATGTCAAAGACCGCATTGTCCATGCACTGAGGCAATCAGTCAGTGGAAAGGTGCACCTCACAACAGATGCAAGGACCAGTAGGCATGGCCAGGGATGTTACATGTCCATCATGGCGCACTGGTTTAATGTGGTGGATGCAGGGTCCACAGGGGACAGCCATAGTGGGACAGTTCTGCCTAGCCCACGGTCTAGGAAACAGTTGGCTGTAGGCATTCGCCACCCCTCCTCCTCCTCCTCCAGAAGTGAAAGCTCGTCCACAGAGCGCAGTTGCACGACCACTCCATCCGCAGCTGCCAGTGTTGCACACGAGGTGTCCCATTATCGAACAGCTCGTGGTAAGCGTCAGCAGGCTGTGTTACAAATGAAGTGTTTGGGCGACAACAGAAACACTACGGAAGTACTAGCCGAGTACTTGCAGCAAACTCAGTCATGGCTGGGCAGTGTAAATCTTGAGGCATGCAAGGCAGTCAGTGATAATGGAAGGAATTTTATGGCTGCCAAAGCCCTTTCAGAACTGAAACACATACCTTGCCTGTCTCACACCTTGAACCTGGTGGTGCAGTGCTTCCTCTAAAATTATCCGGAGTTACCAGCCCTGCTCCTGAAGGTGCGAAGACTTTGCTCGCACATCCGCCGGTCGCCTGTACACTCCATTCATATGCTGAACTATCAGCGACCGTTGAATCTTCCCCAGCACCACCTAATAATCAACGTTGCAACAAGGTGGAACTCCACACTGCACATGGTTTAGAGGCTGTACGAACAGAGGCATGCTGTAATTAATTTGTGGGAGGATACACATACACGGGCAGGCACTTGGATGGCAGACATGGAGTTGTCTGGTGTGCAGTGGTCAAAGCTACAAGACCTCTGTCAAGTCCTTCAGTGTTTTGAGGAATGCACACGGCTGGTAAGTGCAGACAACGCCATCATAAGCATGAGCATCCCACTAATGCATCTGCTGATGCAAAGTTTGACGTACATTAAGGAGCAGGCATCTGCAGCCAAGGAGGAGGGAAGCCTTGATGACAGTTAGCCATTGTCTGCTCAGGGAACTCTCCTGGACGAGGTGGTGGACGAAGAGGAGGAGGATGATGGGGATGAATATTTAAGGAAGGAGGATGCTTCTCAGGGGGCAATAGAAACTGATAGCGTTGCAAGGTCAGGTACAGGGTTTTTGCGGGACACAAGTGATGTTGATTTGCAAGAAAGTGCTCCTCAACCCAGCACAACCTGTCAATTGACACCTGGAACATTGGCCCACATGGCTGAATATGCCTTGCGTATCCTAAGGAGGGACCCACGCATTATCAAAATGATGACCGATGATGATTACTGGTTGGCCTGCCTCCTGGATCCATGATATAAAGGAAAATTACAAAATATCATGCCACATGAGAACCTTGAGCAAATATTGGCTACCAAACAAGCAACTCTTGTAGACCGTTTGGGCGTTCAGGCATTCCCAGCACACAGCGGCGGTGATGGTTCTCAAATGAGCCGTAGGGGGCAACATGGCAGAGGTGTTAGAGGTGCACAAATCTGAGGTGGCATTGGACAGAGTGGTTTTATGACCAGGTTGTGGAGTGATTTTGCAATGACCGCTGACACGACAGGTACTGCTGCATCGATTCAAAGTGACAGGAGACAGCATTTGTCCAGTATGGTTACGAACTACTTTTTCTCCCTTATCAATGTTCTCCCTCACAGGTCATTCCCCTTTGATTACTGGGCATCTAAAATAGACACCTGGCCTGAATTGGCAGAATATGCATTACAGGAGCTCGCTTGCCCTGCTGCTAGTGTGCTATCAGAAAGAGCATTCAGTGCTGCTGGTTCAATACTGACCGAAAAAAGGACACGTCTGGCTACCCAAAATGTTGATGATGTAACCTTCATTAAAATGAATCAATCATGGATTTCAAATTATTTTGCCCCACCTTCCCCTGCTGACACGTTGCTTGCCTGAAAAATGTCTTGCTTTTGGCCTCCTCTTACTGACTTCTCCAATTCCTCCATTTGCAGCTGCTGAATGTCCACCATAGGCCATTTTTATACCTCCCTAAATGGGCTGACTCCCCCCACAGGGCCGTGTTCACCACCTGGCACAAGCACCCGTGCGAGTGCCATTTGCCTGGACAGGTGGGTGGGCACACTCTTGGGTGACGGCACTGGCACAGGGTCCCTCATTGTACAATGAAGTGTCTCTGACGGTGGTGGTGCACAACCAACTTCAGATACACTGTCGTAATATGAGGGGCCCTGTGCCAGTACCGCCGCCCACGAGAGAGTGTTCCCCCCCGTTCGAACAGTGCTGTACCACTTGCAATACTTACCTATCCCTGCTCCACCACTGTGTAGTCTGTGCTGTTAAATCCTTCAATGGCACTGCCAATACAAATTTGTTGAAATGATAGATGATAGTTAAAATATACAGGGGCCCTGGCCTCCATTTAGACTAGTTAATACTTTGCACCTACTACCACTGTCTGCTACTCAGCAGTGGAGCCCACCCCTGTACCTAGCTATGCCACCTGTTTATTTATGAACAATTTTTTGGCAGACATTTAGCCCACTTTATTATTTGGGCCTACTAACTGTGTCTGCCACTCATTACAGTTTTCTCCTCTGAACAAAGCAATGCCGCCTGTTTAGTCCTGTTACCACATTTGAACTGCATTTAGCCTACTTTATTTTTTGGGCCAACTAACTGTGCCTGCCACTCATTACAGTTTTCCTCTACTGAGCAAAGCAATGCCGCCTGTTTAGTCCCATTACCAATTTTAAACTGCATTTAGCCTACTTTATTATTTGGGCCTATATCTGTGTCTGCCACTCATTACAGTTTTCCTCCACTGAACAAAGCAATGCCGCCTGTTTAGTCCTGTTGCCAATTTTGAACTGCATTTAGCCTACTTTATTATTTGGGCCTCCTAACTTAGTCTGCTACTCATTACAATTTTCGACACTGAGCAAAGCAATGTCGCCTGTTTATTTATGAACAATTTTTTGGCAGACATTTAGCCCACTTTATTATTTGGGCCTACTAACTGTGTCTACCACTCATTACAGTTTTCCTCCACTGAACAAAGCAATGCCGCCTGTTTAGTCCTGTTACCACATTTGAACTGCATTTAGCCTACTTTATTGTTTGGGCCTACTAACTGTGTCTGCCACTCATTACAGTTTTCCTCCACTGAACAAAGCAATGCAGCCTGTTTAGTCCTGTTACCACATTTGAACTGCATTTAGCCTACTTTATTATTTGGGCCTACTAACTGTGTCTGCCACTCATTACAGTTTTCCTCCACTGAACAATGCAGTGCCGCCTGTTTAGTCCTGTTACCACATTTGAACTACATTTAGCCTACTTTCTTATTTGGGCCTACTAACTGTGTCTGCCACTCATTACAGTTTTCCTCCACTGAACAACGCAATGCCGCCTGTTTAGTCCTGTTACCACATTTGAACTGCATTTGGCCTACTTTATTATTTGGGCCTATATCTGTGTTTCCTCTTCATCCTGCCCATTGCCCAGCCACTGCAAGATGAGTCTGCTGGCACATTGACCCAGACCTCTACACAGCCAAAATCTGACCCTGCTAAAAGTCATGTTCCCCTTCCCGCATACTATACCACCTTACACGGGGACAAAGAGGAAGGTGCAGATGAAAGTGCAGGTTCCTTCATCAGGTGGGGGGCATACTCATTGGCGACATCACTGGCAGAGGGCCCCTCATAGTACGCAAAAGTGTCTCTGCCAGTGGGAGGTGCCAACCGCTGTCAAACACACCTCCGTACTATGAGGGGCCCTGTGCCAGTGCCAACGAGTGGGTCCCCCTGAATGCTCAGGATCACAGCACTTGCTCCACTTGCTTAACCGCCGTGACGTATTCCACGTTTCCTGGGCCCACGAAAATCTTCAGCCAGCCCTACCCCCTCCACAACTTTAGCCAAATAACCCCCAGTTTTCAATGCTTAACTATTATTATAAAGTAAATTAAGATTGACAAGCTTAAGTAATAAGAATTGATGTTTTTGGCATTAAAATAAGCACTGTAGGTGTTTTCCTGTCCTCCACTCACTGCCGACTTTGATTCCCCATTGACTTGTATTGGGTTTCGCGTTTCAGTCGGCCCCTGACTTTTCGCAATAATCGGCCGATTTCACCCGACTCGACTTTTGACATAGTCGGGTTTTGCGAAACCTGACTCGATGCGAAAAAAGAAAAAGTCGCTCAACTCTATATCACATAGCCACAAAGTAAGTACACCGGCCTCCAATGCCCAACCTTAGAGCACAGAGATATATGATGGCTGTAACGGAAATACCACACTGGCAAATCTGTGGCCTTTCAATTTTTTGGGATGCCAAATAGCGCTGTATAGAATTTGAGAATCACACAGCCACAAAGTAAGTACACTGGCCTCCAATGCCCAAACTTACAGCACAGAGATATATGACTGCTGTAACGGAAATACCACACTGGCAAATCTGTGGCCTTTCAATTGTTTTTATGCTAAATAGCACTGTATAGAATTTGAGTATCACACAGCTACAAAATAAGTACACCAGCCTCCAGTGACCAAACTTGGAGCTCAGAGATATATGAGGCCTTTTTTAGTGATTTTAAAACACCAAAAAAAAGGGGGGGCAAAAGGGTAGTACACACAACTATGCTATTTATGCCTGGCACGCTATCACTTTTCAACAGGCCTCAGTCTGACAGAACAGACTGTATATTTTTTTTTTGGGGGGTGGGATTTTTTGGAAAAAAAAAATAGGTATACAGACAGTAAATAAGCGGCAGCAGCAGCAGGCAGTTATGGAGCTTTGGGAAGGATGCAGTGGGAGCAATGGACACACATACAGTGCCTACAGGCCTTCCACTGATGTTGATATGCTGTGCCCTGCCTGCCTAGCGCTGCAATATCGGGATCCACAAATTAGCCCTAAAAAAGACTGTTGGTTTCTCAGGAGTTGTGGGTGTAAGAGTTGCAGACCTAAACTAACTCTAAAACCATGATTCTGACCCTATCTCGGCAGCAGCTCTCCCTACTTTCACTTCAACAGGAACAGAATGTGGCGAGCAGGGCGGCGCCTGGTCTCTTATACTTGGGATGATGCTGTACGGCCCAGCCAATCACTGCACGACCACAACAAAGATGGCTGCGGCGTTTCTTGGCCTGGCAGACAATCCCTGCATCGTGATTCGGTCTCTAAAGTCCGCCAAAACTGCTGGGTGGAGACTGCAGTTACCGCTGAATAATCCCGGGAAATGCTCGCTGCTCGCCGAGTACGCCGAGCATAGCAATACTCGGCCGAGTAACGAGTAGTGGCGAGCACGTTCACTCATCACTACTCATGATGTAATTCATAGTCTCATTCCTGAGGACTTTATGGCTGACATCAATGCTCAACATGATGCTGGACTCGTACTGGAGGATGGAGGTGGAAAACCCCGGGCAGATGGCGAGTCAATGGGCTCTGACTTCGGTGGCGTCGCTCGGGTTGTAGTAGTTTCATCCTATCTGCTTCATATCCATTATCTTCAGGAGTCTTCGGAAAATGATGTTATAGAAATGGAAGCAGGTGGGCGAGGTCGGTGGAAGCTCATTGGTCAGAGTGATTGTTATCCTCATGTTCTCTCCATTTTGAGTTTAGCTGAACACCTCGGTGACCTTTTTCGGTCTATTTGTTAAAAACAACACAGTTCCATCAAATGTCTGCGCCTTCCCGATCGTTTTTCATGCTGGCACAGGAGGCCATACCGCAAACGCTTGGACTCCATGGCGGGGTTGAAATCAAAGTGATGCTGGTACAGGGCCCACTGTGGTCGGGACATCAGCTTGATGTGGTTGGTCACAAGAGCAACCTTGGCTCCAGCTTTCGATTTTTGGACATTTTCGATAGTCTCCCGGGTGCTCACCCTGACGTTATGGAAGTCATGCCTATGGCTGCCCCATTCCCCGATAGACACTTCTGCAAGTCCGGATGACATCTGCAGAACCTTGGGGGATGGCCTCTCTGCTGCCGCTGCCAGCGGCTCTCTCTGGTGCCCTCTTCCATTGAGCAAAAGGCTCAGGTGCTGGCTGCAGAGATCTGACTGCTGGCCGGGGTCCCTGGGGTTTCTGTACCTGTCCAGGTGGTCTTTGTGGGGCCTGCTCCTGCACACGAGCTCGTTTGTGGGCCCAGGATCTTGCTCATCTGCTCATCTTTAGTTCGTACAAAATCCAGTCATTAGTGTGTCTAGTTTTTAATGAGGCCTTCATCAATGTTTTTTCATTCTCCATCACTAGATCACCATGGTGAACATGTTGAATGCTGCTACAGCCATTCAATTTTTGGGCTAGGGTGTCTATGATACACATAAATAAATTTACAATTTTAAAACTGTAACCCCTATGTTTGTCAGCCCATGCACTTCATGTATGTGCATTACAAGTCTAGGAGACCCGCTCCTTAGCAGTGGGCCTAGTTTTTAATAATGCCTTCCTCCATATATCATCATTCTCTATCACTAGAACACCATGGTGAACATGCTGTTTGCTGCTACAGCCATTCAATTTTTGGGCAAGGGTGTCTATGATACCCATAAATACATTTTTAAACTGTAACTCCAATGTTTGTCAGCTCATGCACTTTGTGTATGGACATTACAAGTCAAGGAGACCCGCTCCTTAACATTGGGCCTAGTTTTTAATAATGCCTTCCTCCACATATCATCATTTGCCACCACTAGGACACCATGATGAACGTTGTATGCTTCTACAGCCATTCAATTTTTGGCCAAGGGTGTCTATGATACTCATAAATACATTTTTAAACTGTAACCCCCATGGGGAAATGTTTGTCAGCCCATGCACTTCTTGTATGGGCATTACAAGTCTAGGAGACACGATCCTTAACCTTGGGCCTAGTTTTTAATAATGCCTTCCACCACATATCATCATTCACTCCCAGTAGAACACCATGGAGAACATGTTGTATGCTGCTACAGCCATTCCATTTTTGGGCATGGGTGTCTATGATATCCATAAATAATTTTTAAAAACTGTAACCCCCACGGGGGAAATGTTTGTGAGCACATACACTTTATGGGCAGTACGAATCTAGGAGACACACTCCTTGGTAATGGGACCATATTGTTTAGGAGGCCCTCATCCATGTTTATTCCAAGGGGGGATTGGGGTGCCTGCACATTTTGGTCAAGGTGGCCCTTGCATTCATTGCATAAGGACACTGTATGGCAGAACCAATTGAAGACTGTGAAATGTGTTTTCCTGTGGCCATCCAGTATGTGTGTTCAAAGGCTTATTGGGGTGCATATGGCATATGACTTGATAGAAGGCCATGCCTTGCATTCATTGCAACATTTTTTCAGGGAGCCCTCCTGTACCTCTCATGAAAGGGGTATTGGAGTGCAATGTAATTCTTGGCAGCCCAACCACTCACTGCATAGGCAATAACAGCATAGGAGACCCAATGTTTAATAATGGCCCTTCAAGAATATTAATGCTGCCTGATGCCTTTCTAAAAATAGGCTTTCCGACTTTAAGAGTCCCTCCTTCATAAATTAAACAAGATATGTCACACACCACATGCCTAGCTAGGGCTGTTAAATGTTTCAATGACATTTCCAAGTGAATGCATTTGTATTGGTTGAAAGCAATGTTAAAGTTGAAAAACACATCAAAAATGTTGCGTGTGAACATAGCCCATATGGTGGAGGAACATTTTGGTCTGGGGTAAATTATTTTGCCTTATGTAAAAGTCACTAGCCTACGATGTACCTTAACATATTTCCCAGCAAAATCCATTTTGGTTTCCTTTTTGTATGTTTTTTGGTGCACTTGTAAAAATGGCGTGAAACATTGCTTACAGCTGTGACCTAGGAGTCAGAAATGCTTCCAAGGGCGATCCCTATGATGTTCCTGTGTCATTTGAGCAGTGTTTCCATCATTTTCAGACATTTTGATATCTTAAAAGCACCCCCTGGGGATTGCGGTAAAAATACTCGGGTTTCCCATAGACTTATATTGGGCTCCTTGCTTGGGTCGAGTACCTGAGTATTCCAATTTCCTCGACCCGAGCAACGAGCACCAGAGCAATTTAATGCTCACTCCTCACTAGTGGACAGCTCTGAAAGAGCAGGCAGTTCTGTGGCTAACATTGCTACACCTACAGCCAGGCATGGTTGTGTGTAACAATGGCTGGAACCTGGTGGTAGCTCTGAGGCAAGGTGAGCTCACAAACGTACCATGCCTGGCCCATGTGCATAACCTTGTGGTTCAGCAGTTTCTCAAAATCTACCCGGAGCTGCTGGATCTTCTTGTCAAAGTACGTCACCTGTGTGCTAATTTTAGAAAGTCAGCTTCAGCTTCCACCACCCTTGGCGTGCTACAGCAGCATTTGTAGCTTCTGGCTCACTGACTGGTGTGTGATGTCCCCACGTGATGGAACTCTACACTGCAGATGTTGGGAAGGATTTGGGCAATTGTTGACTACCAGCATCAAAAAGGACATCTGTATTTAGTTTAGACTCCACACATAAGACCTCAGGAGTGGACATAGAAGTCAGACATATGTATTTTCCTCCAAAACTTTGAGGAATCCACCAAGATGGTGAGCGGCGATGACGCCATGATTAGCATCACCATACTACTTCTCTGTCTTCTGAAATGCTCTCTGCTCACAATTAAAGAGGATGCATTGCAGGCAGAGCATGATGAGATGGAGCAAGGAACCATACAGGGTGCTTACACACAGCCCAGCCTCATCTCATCCCAATGTGGATTGGAAAACAATGAGGAAGAGGACAAGGAGGAGGAAGAACAGGAGCTATATCATGTGCTATAGACGGTACTACCTGCACAACTGTCATACCGTCCGTACAGCGTGGATGGCCTGAGGAAAGGGAGGAGGAGAGCATGGTGAGTCATCCTCTTGGTGAGGACACGGAAGTCTTGATTGTTAGCAGTCTAGCATGCATGGCTGAGTTTATGTTATGCTGCCTTTCCCTTGACCCTCGCATTCTCAAAATTTTAGGTGACAGTGATTACTGGTTGTTGACGCTTCTAGACCCAGCCTACAAGAAGAACTTTCTGTCTCTTATTCCTGAGATAGTTTGACTAAAATGGAGCAGTACCAGAAGACCCTTGTTGCGGAATTATTAAAAAAATGTCCATCTGAAAACACTGGCAGCAAAGGTCGCAGTTTGTTGGACAACCAAGGAGTGCAGGCAAGAGAGCCACAACTCCAATCCAGCAGAAGCAGGGAAACACTGTCAATTTCTGGGAGAGTTTATTAAGACCCTCCCATTGCACAGGCCCTGATACACAAGGAGTGCAAAATTTGGGAAGATGCTGAGGGAGTACCTTGCTGACCGTATCAACATCCTCTGTGATTCTTCTGTGCCTTATAATTATTTGGTATCCAAGCTGAACACGTGCCATGAACTGGCTCTCTATGCCTTGGAGGTCCTGGCCTGCCCTGCCGCTAGCATTTTGTCAGAGCGGGTTTTTAGTACCACTGGTGGAATTATAACTGCTAAGCGCATCTGCCTGTTAACTGAAAATTCTGACAGGCTAACTCTTATAAAAATGAACATGGGCTAGATTGGACCAGACATCACACCACCAAATGATAGCAGCGTAACATAAACTCAAGTCCAGTGTCCTTTTTTGGAAGGTCTATTCCCATGCACCTCTTCATACCCACACATGGTATAAGCTTCCTGATTTTTGCTATTTGTTGTTGCCCTCTTCCTTCTCCTCATCCTCATCCTCCACCACCATATTACAAGGGTGACTGAGATCCGTGATGCAACAACCACATATTTTTTAAAGGGTGTTAATGATGCACTTAAAATTTTTTTATATACAGTATGTTCATGTATACCCCCAAGGGTAAATGTTTGTCTGCCCATAGTTAGCCCCCAGTTAGTGCATGGGCATTACAAGTATAGGAGACCCGCTTCTTTCTAATGGGAACATATTTTCATGAGGCCCTCCTCAACGTCTCTTCAAAGGGGCATTGTAGTGCCTCCAAATTTTTGACAGCCCTTGCATTCACTGTATAGGAAAACACTATGGAAGACCCACTTCCTGATAATGGGAACATTTTTTTCATGAGGCCCCCCTCTACGTCTCTTCCAAGAGGCATTGGCGTAGGTCCGAAGTTTTGGCAGCCCTTGCATTTACTGCATAGGCAAACAGTATGGGAGACCAATTTTCTAATAACAGGAACATTGTTATCACGAGGCCTTCCTGTAAGTCTATTCAAATGGATATTGGGGTGCGTCCAAATTTTGGGCAGCCCTGCCAGTCACTGCATATGCAATAACAGTATAGGAGACCCACTGATTAATAATGGGAACAACAAAGCATAGTCGGCTGATGGCTCTGTAAGATTAGTGAGGGCCAACTGCTGGCCCTTTAATAATAGTAAAGGCCGCCTGAAAACCCTATGAAAATAAGCTTTGTGACTTTCAGAGTCCCTTCTTCATAAATGAAACTGGTGATATGTCACACACCACCATATAAGGTTGTAAAATGTTAAAATGACATTTCCCAGTCTTGCACTGCTGCCGAGATCATCCCTGCACTGAATGTGTCAGCGCCGGACGTCACCGCTGTGCTTTGCTTTACGGCCGGCACTGACACAGTCAACCCTGTGGACGCCGGGTGACGTGACAGACATCAGAATGTGAGTATATACTGTTTTTTTTTTTACTTTTACAATGGTAACCAGGGTAAATATTGGGTTACTAAGCGCGGCCCTGAGCTTAGTAACCCAATATTTACCCTGGATACAAGTGAACACATCGCTGGATCAGCGTCACACATGCCGATCCAGCGCGTGACAGCGGGTGATCATCGACCAAAAAAAGGTCCTGATCATTCCCATCGACCAACGATCTCCCAGCAGGGGCCTGATCGTTGGTCGCTGTCACACATAATGAGATCGTTAGCGGGGATCGTTGCTACGTCACCAAAAGCGTGACGTTGCAACGATATTGTTAATGATATCGTTATGTGTGACTCAGCCTTTATCTCAAGGTAGATCAAACATTGTGTGTGTGTATATAGATAAATTTTTAAATAACTGTCAATTATAGATAGCCAAATGGTTGAGCAGATGTTTCTCACATGTTTGCTAGTACCTAGGTGCTGAACCAAAGGTAAGGCTAGGGCATTAGAACCTGTATACACTAAGGCTCCGCAGTTACATGGAGCCCATATGATACAATGAAAAAACAATATATTAATGTTATCTTTTTAAGAATCCAAGTTTGACACTGTATAAGGATATTTTCATAATTCGGGAAAATGATGTCATCTGTGGGTAAAAATTCAAAAGTGTAGGTAGCTTGTAACCTACAGGATTACCATGTTACCTGGAATTATGGATATATCATATTTATGTACTGTGTGTTTAGAATGCTTAAAGTATGTTTAGTAAGATGATGACCATATTGTTTCTCAAGGAAGGTGATAGAGGAAAATATCACCTATGGCATAAATGAGTGCCTAACCTGGGTTTGAATTAGTGGTTCTCATTAAACATAAGTAAAGGGAGGGATGAGGGGTCTGATGAAAGTTTTGTGAATGTGAGACACTGGCTTTTGGGTGCGCTTACCTTTTTTTCTAGCTTAATTTGATAGGCGAGCGGACGCGGGAGTGTGGGAAGTGGAGTCGCCCTTTACAGCGCCATCTGATGCACATGTCTTAAATGAGTGGTGTTTCTGACTGTAATGAATGAAAACAGCATTGAATACTGCACAAGATTCAATACTGACTTATTTTAATAGTTGCTTATCTTCTGTCATTTAGGTCACTGCACATGTGGAATACAGCAGTCAAGATAAAGTTTTGACTTTGGCACCTGGAGCAACTGCCCTAGTAAATCTCCCTGCCAAACCATTGAACAAGGGTGCCAATAATGTTGGCCACAGCTGCAGAAAATCAGATCATTGTGATGACTTGTCTGTCTGTCTCTGCATTATTGTTTTGTGTTATTAGTTCTGTATCTGTGTAAAAAAAAGGTTTTTAGCTTCCTAGTCAAGAAAGGTTCCTTTTGTAAAGTTCATTGGAGGTAAGAGAAATAAATGTTTATCAGTTAAATAACAGAAACATCAAGGACTGTTATAGTTTGATAAAATTCTCTTTATCTCAGTAGCTAAAGTAAACCAAAGAAATAAGGGTTTCATTTGTGGTTTTGGACCAAAGCTGTTGTAATTCAAAGTGAAAGAACTAATGAAAAGTTCTACATTCTTGTCTTTACAAGACATTAAAAAAGGTTAAAATTTGATGTAGTTAGAAAGTCTCATCTCTCCTTCAAGAAGAAAAATAAAAGTACTGGGTAGGTATCTATTAAAATAGAAACAAAAGTCTTCTAAAAACAAAAATGTCACACAGGTTTAAGAACACTAAGGTCAGTCTTTTCCTGTTTTACTAAGCATCATTCATTTTGCTGGATTGTTTATAAACCTCTGTATCTATCATCTAGCCCATTTTTATTAGAATTGAAGCAAGCAATAAATTATTATTACTCTGAGAAAAAATTAAAGTCGCCATATCGTAATGCCAGCAAAATAAACATTACAATGACATCATAATGTTTATGTAGACCATGTTAATTGCTAAAATTGGTGTTGTGCCTGATCGGGGTCCAGAAGGCCAGACGGCGGGGAGCTGGCACCAGAGGTAGTTGGTGTGCAGGGATAGAAGAGAGGTGAGATTATTATTTTTGCTTTGTTTTGTAACCTTTTGCTGTCTTTCTACATTTCAGCAAAATGCTGGGTGCAGCTGTATGAATTACAAAAAGTCCATATTCAAGAGAATATGCGTTTCTGTACAATTTCAGTAGAATTTAATTCCAATTAAATTTATTTACTCATCTCCAGACATGACTATTCTTTGTAAACTCCTTGGAAAAAAATAACTTGTTTTTGTTAAATGTATAAATAATATATAATTGTCAATCGACTCTGTCACAGCTTCCGCGATTGTGTCGCTACCATAATCGACCACACCAGAAGTAGCCGACCGCCACATTGGAATACCCAAGTGATGGGTATTCCAATATGGTACTCGCTGGTGGTACCGGGCCCTTGTGCAGTACCACCAGCGGGTCATATCATACTCACCTGCTCCTGACGCATCTCTGCATGTCCCTGCTTCTCCGGCATCAGCAGCTTCTTCCTATGTTCAGTGGTCACATTGTACCGCTCATTACAGTAATGAATATGGAAGCGACTCCACTCCCATAGGGGTGGAGCCGCATATTCATTACTGTAATGAGCAGTACGATGTGACCGCTGAAAATAGGAAGAAGCTGCCGGCGCCGGAGATCATCTGTCAGTGAGAAGCAGGGACTGCTCAGGGAGCAGGTGAGTATAATGGGAGAGAGTATGCATTGCAACATATTCACCTGTCCCCGTTCAACCACAGCACGCTGCTCCGTCTTCCGCGTCCTCTGCCTGTAACATTCAGGTCAGAGGGCAAAATGACGTGTTTAGTGTGCGTGCCCTCTGTCTGAAGATGGAGCGGCACCCGGTGGACAGGTAAATATCGCAAGTGCCGGGGCCCTGTTCAGGACAAGAGGTGAGTATGTAATTATTTTTTTTTATCGCACCAGCAGCATATGGGGCACATGTTTCTATGGAGCATCTTATTGGATCATATTCAAACTTTATGCTGCATTACATGGGGCAAATGTTTCTACGGAGCATCTTATGGGGCTATAATCAACCTTTATGCAGGATTGTATAGGGCAAATGTTTCTATGGAGCATCTTATGGGGCCATAATTAACTTTTATGCAGCATTATATGGGGCATATTTTTGTATGAAGCATCTTATGGGGCCCATCATAAACTTTATGGAGCATTATAAGTGGCATATTTTGTATGGAGCATCGCTTGAGGATGAGAGATTCTCAGTGCTGCAAAGCCTGCCCCATTGGGACATCACCACCCTCCCGATGCGATAGCATTGGGCCTCATCTAGTAATACATAATTGAATATAGTGATAATTTGTTCAAGTCACAAAGGAAACAAGTACATTAACTAAATTGGTGGCTGCTAATACATTTTCTCTTTAGTTAGTTAGTTTAGTTAGTTTCAATTTACATAATACCTTCAGACAGAGTAAACTTTAAAAGCTTTGGAAACTTAAGCATGTAATGTAGCTGGAAACAAGAACAGATCAGATTTTTGTTTGTAAAAGCCTTAAAGGGAACGTATAATTTTCGATATTAATAATTATACATGCTATAAACATTTATGTTTAAACTAAAATGTATTATATGCATTTTTTTTCATCCACTGTGGGCTGTCATTTTTATTTGGTGGTGTGTCAGTTTCAGAGTACAACACTTAAACAGAACAAATATCGCAGTCCCAGACCATAGGAAGCTGTGGTCAGTGAGTGACCGCATCTCATACTCCGTGGCTGCCTCAGATGTGAACTGTGTGTGCCCCTTGGGCTGCCAAAATCATTGTGTTAGATGAAGTAAGATGTCATCCTATTGTAGCCCAGTGGTTTGTGCTGAGCTACACTTTCCCCCTATCACTGATATGTATAGCAGTCACCTGGTCTCTAAGGAACCAGGCAGTGGTTGTAATAACACATAAGTAATCTTTTACTGCACTATTAATGCCATTAATAAACAACATCTGCAAAAATAAAGCTAAATTCTGCTCTTACTCATTGTATCCACCTGGGACCAGATGCTACATCCCTGTCAGGACTCTGAACATTTTTTACCTTTTGTGCATTACTGCCCTTTTCCAAGATGGCATCCTTGGTCTCATGTGCACTGTGTCTTCCTGCTATAACACTCCACCCCAGCCTTCAGTCTGTGCTAGAGTATTCTGCCTTGCATCCAGCACCTGACCTTTCATTACTCCCTGGCTATACACCTGCTCCTGTGAACCTGTGTGGTGATCCTGCTACTCTGCTCTGAGTTCCTGCTGCATACACAAGTTTCCAGTAATCCTCCTTCATCTGCTACTCGTGTTTACTTCCACCTGCATTTGCTGGACATGTAAGCTGCTGTTGCTTTGCATTAACCTGAGACTATTAACCAGGCCTCCCTGGTTGAGCTAAGATATGATTTCAACTGCCCATAAGCATATCTATCTGTGTCTGGACTAAGACAAGAATTTATTCGTGTCAAGTATCCTCAAGAATAACTGTGCTTCATAAATTTTCTGCTTGATTGCATTTTGCTCTGAAGTTTCCTATAGACTGCTAAGCTGCGTTTATTATTTGCACCAAGTGTTGTGGACTTGAGTTTCTCTCTGCACCTGTTTGAATCACCGTGTGATAATATAGACTTTACCACTTATAAAACTGTGTCCTGTAGTTGTCTTGTTCCACGCAAAGAGTCTCCTGAGTTATCCCCTATAATTATTACAGGATAATCTAGCCTAAAAAAAAGGAGACTGCTGGAACAATGACTGCAGAAATCAGATCAGAGCAGGTGTTTTCCACAATTAGATCACTGCAGAAAGATGTGGAAGGTCTGCAAAAGAAGTTTGGAAGCTTTGAACTCAATCAACAAGTGTTTGGACAGACTTTGCAGGACTTGAGCAACCACATGGCATCCCAGGAAAACAAACTTGCTGGCATAGAGTCCCAGTATGGATGGGCTTTTCAGGACATAAGCACACAAATAGCTGCACAAGTGACTTTACCCTCTGGGCAACCGCCACCAGCTAGCCAACCTAAGTTGCCCCATTCAGATTTAACGACAAATTTCGTGGCTTTGTGAATCAATGTATGCTATATTTTGATGTGCATGCTGACTGTTTTCCTACTGATAGATCCAAAGTATTGTGTGTAATAATGCTACTGACCTCACGAGCGCTCGCCCGGGCGAATCAGATGATTGAGTCTCGTGACCTACGGTTAAATGACTTGGATGATTTCTTTGCTGCTATGGCATTAATGTTTGATGACCCTAATCACCGTGCAACCGCTGAATCTGCTTTGTTGTCTTTACGCCAGTCTAAACGTTCTGTTATTGAGTATGCCACTGAATTCAGGAGATTGGCGTAGATACCAATTGGGACAGTTATGTACAATTGCCTATTTTTAAAAGGGGTCTGTCTAGTATTGTAAAAGATGAACTAGCCCGCTCTGAGTCACCACAAGAGCTAGAGACATTTATACAGCATTATGTGCGCATAGACATTCGCCTTACTGAGCGTAGGCAGGAGAAATTTGCTGCATATAACCGTGTTTCTAACTTTTTCCTTCCTTCCAAAGAGCCTGCAGGTAAAACCTCTCGGGAGGTGGAGGAGGTGCCCATGCAAATTAATTCCGTTCAGAGGCATGAGATCAATGAGAGCCAGGAGCATCACCTTCGTGAAAGTCTATGTTTCTACTGCGGCCAGTCTGACCACTTCTTGATCAATTGTCCTAAGTGCCCAAGATGGCCTAACAAGGTGCTACCAGCAATAGGGTGATGATGAATCTGACATCTCTGAATGTAACCTGCCTTTAAACGCTGTATTCCATTCACTTTCTATGACTTCACCCCCCAAGGAGCCGAAGGAAAAGAACTCTCACTGTTCTCTCCTTATTAAGATCCTGTGTTCAGAACAGTGGATTTCCAGTTCAGCTATAATTGACTCTGGTGCAGGTGGCAATTTCATGGATATTGCATTTCCAAGGAACATGGTATTAAAATTCAGCAAAGAGCCTCTCCAATTACCATGGAAACAGTGGATGGGTCACCTTTAATCTCTGGGCCTGTGGATCAGGAGACTGTACCCCTTGAAATTTTGTTGGAGCCTAATCATCAGGAGCAACTTTCTTTCTTGTTAATTTCTTCTCCTCATTTTCCTGTGATTTTAGGCATTCCTTGGTTGCATTCTCAGAACCCAATTTTCAACTGGGAGACCAAGGAGATTATCTTCCCAACAAGGAGCAACTCAGCGTTAACAGAAGCTGTCCCTGAGTCCATGACTACGGAACCACATGTACAGGTATTTTCTTCACCTCCAGCTTATAAAGAGTTCTTTGACATCTGTGACAAGAAGAATGCAGATCAGCTTCCTCCACACAGGCATTATGACTGTCCCATTGAGCTGCTTCCGGGGCAGCCATTCCTTTTGGTAACGTATACCCTTTGGCGGCACCTGAGCTTCAAGCCTTAAAAGAGTATATTGATGAAAATCTGGCCAAAGGCTTCATACGTCCTTCTTCCTCACCAGCAGGGGCACCTATCTTTTTTGTAAAGAAGAAGGATGGTACCCTGAGACCCTGTGTTGACTATCGAGAACTCAATAAGGTAACCGTACGAAACCGTTACCCTTTGCCTCTGATTCCAGAATTACTGGAAAGAGTCCGCCATGCTAAGGTGTTCTCTAAACTGGATCTTCGTGGGGCTTATAATTTGGTGCGTATTCGTCCAGGGGATGAGTGGAAGACAGCATTCCGATGCCGGTATGGACACTTTGAATCTCTTGTGATGCCCTTCGGGCTTTGTAACACCCCTGCAACATTTCAACACCTTGCTAATGACATTTTCAGAGATTTGTTGGACCAGTTTGTAGTGATCTATTTGGACGATATACTAATCTTTTCTGACTCTCTACAGGAACATGAAGAACATGTCAAAACTGTTTTAAGACGTCTGAAAGAGAATCATCTGTATATTAAGCCGGAGAAATGCAAGTTTCATCATTCTGAGATACAGTTCTTAGGTTATATCATCTCTCCCCAGGGGCTGAACATGGAATCTGGTAAGATTCAGGCTATCCTTGACTGGCCGGTACCCAAGAACGTTACGGAGGTCCAACGTTTTATTGGTTTTGCAAATTTCTACAGATGCTTCATTCGATATTTTTCTGATATTGTCCGTCCCATTACTTCCTTGACCAAGAAGGAAAAGCCCTTTAAGTGGTCATCACAGGCTCAAGAAGCTTTTGATCGGCTTAAGATCTGTTTCACATCAGCACCGTTGTTAATACACCCAGATCCAACACTTTCTTTCATTATGGAGGTGGACGCTTCTGATAATGCTTTGGGGGCTATTATCTCCCAAAGAACTGGAGAGAAGGGTCTGCTACATCCTTGTGCTTTATTTTCCCATAGACTAACCTCAGCAGAGAAGAATTACAATGTGGGAGACAAGGAATTGCTGGCTATTATTGCGGCTTTCAAGGAATGGATGCATCATCTGCAAGGAGCTGCACAACAGATCATAGTGCTAACTGACCATCACAATCTAGAGTTCCTTAGATCCGCTAGATGTCTTTCTCCTCGTCAGGCTCGTTGGAACTTATTTTTAAATCAATTTAACTTTGTTATCTCGTACCGTACAGGTTCTCGTAATGGGAAGGCTGATGCTTTATCCCAAATCCATGCTGCGGATTCCATACCTGGAGCCCCGTCCAAGACCATTCTATCTGATGCCAATTTCATCGGAGTTATCCACAATCAGGACTTGTGGAAGGAGTGCAGGGAGGCCTATGAAGGTGATGTATTTCTGGCCAACCCACCTGTGGATATTAATCTTGTCTTTAAGGGTGGCATGTGGTTCAGAGATCGATGTATCTACGTCCCTGAGGTCATCCGTCAGCAGATCCTCAAGTTGGTACATGACTCCAAGTTGGCTGGTCACAGGGGGTACAGAAGAAACAAGAGTTCCTGAGCAGATTCTTCTGGTGGCCAACTTGCCTGAAGGATACCATGGACTATGTTCTCTCTTGCGAGGTATGTGCCCGTTACAAGACTCCTCATGTGGCACCTACTGGTCTTCTACAACCATAACCTGTTCCGTCCCGCCCTTGGGGGTCTATATCAATTGACTTTATTGTGGAGCTGCCTACATCAGGGGGCATGAATACAATCATGGTGGTAGTTGATCGCCTGACTAAAGCTGCTCATTTTGTTCCGTGCACCGGCCTCCCCTCAGATAAAGATACAGTGAACTTGGTTATACAGAATGAACTTGGTTATACAGAATGTCTTTCGGTTGCACGGGGTTCCGGATGAGATCATCTCTTACCGTGGAGTACAGTTCACTTCAAGATTCTGGAAGGGGTTTTGCTCTGCACTCAATATTAATGTCTGTCTCTCTTCTGCTTACCATCCCCAGACAAATGGTCAGACTGAGCGTACCAACCAGATGATGGAACAATATCTAAGATGCTATGTCAGCCATCTCCAGGATGATTGGTTGGAGTTGTTGCCTTTAGCCGAATTTTCATATAATAATTCTCTGAGCGCCTCCACTAAATTTGCAACTTTCTTTGCCAATCTGGGTTATCATCCGTGTATTTTACCTAGGTCTCCAATTAATTATCCGGTTCTGGCAGTGGAGGAAAGGCTGACTGCAATGAGACAAAATCTGGAGGTTCTGAAGGAACCCCTGACCACAGCTCAAGAACGTATAAGAGATCGGCTGATAGATTCCGTAAACCTGCACCCATGTTCAAGGTAGGAGATTCCATGTGGTTATCAACTAAGAATCTGAAGGTAAACATTCCTTCACAAAAACTTGGACAGAATTTCATTGGCCCTTTCAAGATCAACGGTATTGTGAGCTCTGTGGCCTGCTGGCTGAAGGTGCCTAGGACTGTGAAGGTACACCCAGTTTTTCATGTATCTTTACTAAAGCCTGTATCTCCTAACACCTTCCAGGGATGTGTTGTGCCACCTCCGCAGCCTGTGGTAATTGATGGGCAAGAACAATTTGTGGTGGAGGAAATTATTGATTCCAGGACTCGCAGGAATCGGCTCCAATATCTGATAAGATGGCAGGGATATCCCCCTGAGGAAGACTCTTGGGAACCTGTGGAAAACATCAATGCCCAAGAGAAGATTTCTCGTTTTTATCAGAGATTCCTTGAGAAACCAGGTCCAGGATCATCCTGAGGCCGCTTCTAAGGAGGGAGTAATGTCAGGACTCTGAACATTTTTATTACCTTTTGTGCATTACTGCCCTTTTCCAAGATGGCATCCTTGGTCTCATGTGCACTGTGTCTTCCTGCTATAAAACTCCACCCCAGCCTTTAGACTGTGCTAGAGTATTCTGCCTTGCATCCAGCTCCTGACCTCTGATTACTCTCTGGCTATAAACCTGCTCCTCTGAACCTGTGTGGTGATCCTGCTACTCTGCTCTGAGTTCCTGCTGCATACACAAGTTTCCAGTAATCCTCCTTCATCTGCTGCTCGTGTTTACTTCCACCTGCATTTGCTGGACATGTAAGCTGCTGCTGCTTTGCATTAACCAGAGACTATTAACCAGGCCTCCCTGGTTGAGCTAACATATGATTTGAACTGCCCATAAGCATATCTATCTGTGTCTGGACTAAGACAAGGATTTATTCGTGTCAAGTATCCTCAAGAATAACTGTGCTTCACAGACTTTCTGCTTGATTGCATTTTGCTGTGAAGTTTCCTATAGACTGCTAAGCTGCGTTTATTATTTGCACCAAGTGTTGTGGACTTGAGTTTCTCTCTGCACCTGTTTGAATCACTGTGTGATAATATAGACTTTACCACTTATAAAACTGTGTCCTGTAGTTGTCTTGTTCCACGCAAAGAGTCTCCTGAGTTATCCCCTATAATTATTACAAGCCCCAATGCACGTTTTGCTGCAGCCCTCAGGAGGAAGCCCACACAAAATGCACATTGGGGCTGCAGAATCTGGTCCCTGGTGGATACAATAGGTAAGAGCAGAATTTAGCTTTATTTTTGTAGATTGTTGTTTCCCTTAACCCCTTCACCCCGAAGCCTGTTTTCACCTAAGTGACAGGGCCAATTTTTACAATTCTGACCACTGTCACTTTATGAGGTCATAACTCTGAAACGCTTCAACGGATCCTGGTGATTCTGACAATGTTTTCTCGTGACATATTGTACTTCATGGTAGTAGTAAAACTTCTTCGATATGACTTGCATTTATTTGTGAAAAAAAAAAATTGTCGAAAATTATGAAAATTTAGCAATTTTCAAACTTTTAGTTTTTATGCTTTTAAATTACAGACTTATTTCACATAATATAGTTAATAAACAACATTTTCCACATGTCTGCTTTACATCAGCACAATTTTGGAAACATATTTTTTTTTGTTAGGGAGTTATAAGGGTTAAAAGTTGACCAGCGATTTCTCATTTTTGCAACAAAATTTGCAAAACCATTTTTTTTACGGACCACCTCACACTTGAAGTGACTTTGAAGGGTCTATATGACAGAAAATGCTAAAAAGTGACACCATTCTAAAAACTGAACCCCTCAAGGTACTCAAAACCACATTCAAAAAGTTTATTAACCCCTCAGGTGCTTCACAGGAATTTTTGGAAT
This sequence comes from Ranitomeya variabilis, assembly GCF_051348905.1. Lineage (NCBI taxonomy): Eukaryota > Metazoa > Chordata > Amphibia > Anura > Dendrobatidae > Ranitomeya > Ranitomeya variabilis. Next base: position 142,553,569 of record NC_135234.1, on the reverse strand, counting down.
GTTTAAAAAAATTGAACATTTAACTTTTTTTTCACACAATTTTTACTTCAGATCCAATTTGTTTTATTTTACCAAGGGTAACAGGAGAAATTGGACCACAAATGTCGTTGTACAATTTGTCCTGAGTATGCCGATACCCCACATGTTGGGGTAAACCATTGATTGGGCACATGGCAGAGCTCGGTAGGGAAGGAGCGCCATTTGACTTTTCAATGCAAGATTTGCTGGAATTGAGAACAGAACCCATGGCTCGATTGAAGAGCCCCTGACGTGCCTAAACAGTGGAAACCCCCACAAGTGACACCATTTTGGAAAGTAGACCCTCTAAGGAACTAATCTAGATGTGTGGTGAGTATTTTGAACCTCCAAGTGCTTCACAGAAGTTTATAATGTAGAGCTGTAAAAAAAAATTCATATTAATTTTCACAAAAAATGATCTTTTTGCCCCAAATTTTTTATTTTCCCAAGGGTAACAGGATAAATTGGACACCAAAAGTTGTTGTGCAATTTGTTCTGAGTACGTTGATACTTCATATATGGGGATAAACCACTGTTTGAGCACATGGCAGAGCTCAGAAGGGAAGGGGCACCGTTTGACTTTTCAATGCAAAATTGGTTGGAATTGAGATCGGAACCCATGTCGCGTTTGGAGATCCCCTTACATGCCTAAACAGTGGAAACCCCCCACAATGGACCCCATTTTGGAAAGAAGACCCCCTAAGGAACTTATCTAGATGTGTGGTGAGCACTTTTAACCCCCAATTGTTTCACTAAAGTTTAGAATGTAGAGCTGTGAAAATTAAAAAAAAAACATTTTTTAGTTCCACAAAATGATGTTTCAGCTCGCAATTTTTTCTTTCCCAAGGGTAACAGGAGAAATTGGACCACAAAAGTTATTGTCCAATTTGTCCTGAGTACGCTGATATCCCATACATGGGGGGAACCACTGTTTGGGCGCACGGCAGAGCTCGGAAGGGAAGGAGCGCCGTTTGAAATGCAGACATAGATGGATTGGTCTGCAGGTGTCATGTTGCATTTGCAGAGCCCCTGACATACCTAAACAGTAGAAACCCCCCACAAGTGACCCCATATTGGAAACTAGACCCCCCCAAGGAACTTATCTAGATGTGTTGTGAGAACTTTGAACCAACAAGTGTTTCACTACAGTTTATAACGCAGAGCCATGAAAGTAAAAAATTTTTTTTTCCACGAAAATGATATTTTAGCCCCCACGTTTTTATTTTCCCAAAGGTAACAGGAGAAATTGGACCACAAAAGTTGTTATCCAATTTGTCCTGAGAACGCTGATACCCCATATGTTGGGGGGGACCACTGTTTGGGTGCACAGGAGAACTCGGAAGGGAAGGAGCACTGTTTTAGTTTTTCAAAGCAGAATTGGCTGGAATTGAGATCGGATGCCATGTCACGTTTGGAGAGCCCCTGATGTGCCTAAACAGTGGAAACCCCCAATTATAACTGAAACCCTAACCCCAGCCCTAACCCTAGCCCTAACCCAAACCTTAACCCCAGCCCTAACCCTAGCCCTAACCCCAACCCTAGCCCTAACCCTAGCCCTAACTCTAGCCCTAACCCTAGCCCTAACCCTAACCCTAATGGGAAAATGGAAATACATACATTTTTTAAAATTTTATTATTTTTCCCTAACTAAGGGGGTAATGAAGGGGGGTTTGATTTACTTTTATAGTGTTTTTTTTGGTGGATTTTTATGGTTGGCAGCCATCACACACTAAAAGACGCTTTTTATTACAAAAAATAGTTTTTGCATCACCACATTTTGAGAGATACAGTGGGGCAAAAAAGTATTTAGTCAGTCAGCAATAGTGCAAGTTCCACCACTTAAAAAGATGAGAGGCGTCTGTAATTTACATCATAGGTAGACCTCAACTATGGGAGACAAACTGAGAAAAAAAAATCCAGAAAATCACATTGTCTGTTTTTTTATCATTTTATTTGCATATTCTGGTGGAAAATAAGTATTTGGTCAGAAACAAAATTTCATCTCAATACTTTGTAAAATATCCTTTGTTGGCAATGACAGAGGTCAAACGTTTTCTGTAAGTCTTCACAAGGTTGCCACACACTGTTGTTGGTATTTTGGCCCATTCCTCCATGCAGATCTCCTCTAGAGCAGTGATGTTTTTGGCTTTTCGCTTGGCAACACGGACTTTCAACTCCCTCCAAAGGTTTTCTATAGGGTTGAGATCTGGAGACTGGCTAGGCCACTCCAGGACCTTGAAATGCTTCTTACGAAGCCACTCCTTCGTTGCCCTGGCGGTGTGCTTTGGATCATTGTCATGTTGAAAGACCCAGCCACGTTTCATCTTCAATGCCCTTGCTGATGGAAGGAGGTTTGCACTCAAAATCTCACTATACATGGCCCCATTCATTCTTTCATGTACCCGGATCAGTCGTCCTGGCCCCTTTGCAGAGAAACAGCCCCAAAGCATGATGTTTCCACCACCATGCTTTACAGTAGGTATGGTGTTTGATGGATGCAACTCAGTATTCTTTTTCCTCCAAACACGACAAGTTGTGTTTCTACCAAACAGTTCCAGTTTGGTTTCATCAGACCATAGGACATTCTCCCAAAACTCCTCTGGATCATCCAAATGCTCTCTAGCAAACTTCAGACGGGCCCGGACATGTACTGGCTTAAGCAGTGGGACACGTCTGGCACTGCAGGATCTGAGTCCATGGTGGCGTAGTGTGTTACTTATGGTAGGCCTTGTTACATTGGTCCCAGCTCTCTGCAGTTCATTCACTAGGTCCCCCCGCGTGGTTCTGGGATTTTTGCTCACCGTTCTTGTGATCATTCTGACCCCACGGTGTGGGATTTTGCGTGGAGCCCCAGATCGAGGGAGATTATCAGTGGTCTTGAATGTCTTCCATTTTCTAATTATTGCTCCCACTGTTGATTTCTTCACTCCAAGCTGGTTGGCTATTGCAGATTCAGTCTTCCCAGCCTGGTGCAGGGCTACAATTTTGTTTCTGGTGTCCTTTGACAGCTCTTTGGTCTTCACCATAGTGGAGTTTGGAATCAGACTGTTTGAGGGTGTGCACAGGTGTCTTTTTATACTGATAACAAGTTTAAACAGGTGCCATTACTACAGGTAATGAGTGGAGGAAAGAGGAGACTCTTAAAGAAGAAGTTACAGGTCTGTGAGAGCCAGAAATCTTGATTGTTTGTTTCTGACCAAATACTTATTTTCCACCAGAATATGCAAATAAAATGATAAAAAAAACAGACAATGTGATTTTCTGGATTTTTTTTTCTCAGTTTGTCTCCCATAGTTGAGGTCTACCTATGATGTAAATTACAGACACCTCTCATCTTTTTAAGTGGTGGAACTTGCACTATTGCTGACTGACTAAATACTTTTTTGCCCCACTGTATAATTTATCCATATTTTGGCCCACAGAGTCATGTGAGGTTTTATTGGTACCATTTTCGGGCACATGACATTTTTTGATTGCTTTTTATTCCGATTTTTGGGAGGCGGAATGAACAAAAACCAGCAATTCCTGAAATTCTTTAGGGGGTGCGTTTATACCGTTCCACGTGTGATAAAGCAGCTTTATTCTTCAGGTCAGTACGATTACAGCGATACCTCATTTATGTAATTTTTTTATGTTTTGGCGCTTTTACACAATAAAAACTATTTTATATAAAAAAATAATTGTTTTTGCATCGCTTTATTCTGAGAGCTATAACTTTTTTATTTTTCTGTTAATGATGCTTTATGGTGGCTTTTTTTTTGCGGGACAAGATGACGTTTTCAAAGGTACCATGGTTATTTATATCCGTCTTTTTGATCGCGTGTTATTCCACTTTTTGTTCGCCTGTATGATAATAAAGCGTTGTTTTTTGCCTTGTTTTTTTTTTTTTTTTGCGGTGTTCACTGAAGGGGTTAACTAGTAGGATAGTTTTATAGAGCGAGTCGTTACGGATGCGGCGATACCAAATATGTGTACTTTTTTTTTTTTTTTTATTTACAAAAATAAATGGTTTTACTGGGAAATGTTTTTTTTTTCTTTATTTGGGGATTTTTTAATTTTATTTTTTATACATTGTATTTTTTTTTTTTTACTTTTTACCATTGTCCCAGGGTGGGACATCACTGTTTTAGATCAGATCGTTGATCTGACAGTGTGCATAGCACTCTGTCAGATCAATGATCTGACAGGCAACTTACAGAGGCTTGCCGGCGCCTGCTATTAGGAACTCTCAGCAGGCGCCGGCAAGCCAGGTCAGTAAATGACCCGGAAGGAGTCCCGCGGCCATCTTGGATTGGGGACTCCTTCCGAATCACCGGAGCAGAGCGATCTCATCTGCGCGATCCACCTCTATGCCGCTGTCACCACTGACAGCGGCATCAGAGGGGTTAAATGTCCACGATCGGCGCTAGCACCGATCATGGGCATTGCTGCGGGTTGTCAGCTGTCATATACAGCTGACACCCGCACCCGATCACCGCGGTGATCGTTCCGCCGTACTAGTACTGCGGCTGGCACAAATGCAGTGCCGGCAGCGCCGTACTAGTACGGCGAATGGCGCGAAGGGGTTAAAGCAGTATACACCTCATTTTTTTAGCTAGTATACACTACTGTTCAAAAGTTTAGGGCCACTCAGACAATTTTGGGTTTTCCATGAGAACTCATACTTTTATTAATCAAATGAGTTGCAAAATGAATTGAGAATCTAGTCCAGACATTGACAAGGTTCGAAAAAAAGATTTTTATTTGAAATAATAATTTTCTCTTTCAAACTTTGCTCTCGTCAAAGAATGCTCCCTTTGCAGCAATTACAGCATTGCAGGCCTTTGGCATTCTAGCAGTTAATTTGCTGAGGTAATCTGGAGAAATTTCACCCCATGCTTCCAGAAGCCCCTCCCACAAGTTGGTTTGGCTTGATGGGCACTTTTTGCGTACCCTATGTCAAGCTGCTCCCACAACAGCTCAATGGGGTTGAGATCTGGTGACTGCACTGGCCACTCCATTACAGATAGAATACCAGCTGCCTGCGTCTTCCCTAAATAGTTCTTGCATAATTTAGAGGTGTGCTTTGGTGAACGTTAAGCTTTGATGATTATATACACATTAGCACATCAAAATATCACATTCCCATGTCTTAGGTAGAAGATTAAAAGTACATTTGCATTTCAAGGCAATTAAGTGTTCTTTGTATCTATTATATATTATGTAACATAATTAGCTGTCTTATGCGAGATTCTAACTTTCAAATGTTATTATTTACATATAATACATAAATAAAAGTGTAGGTTATCACAAACAATTGAATCTTTAGAAATACAATTTGCCTGGTTTGGCAATTTGAAAGAAAAAATGATTGACAACAATTTAATTTGCCATGGATCACAATAATGTAAATCTTCCAATTGCGCTAAAAAGATATGTGCAAAAGTAATCAAGGAATGTGCTTGGATAAGGTGGTATTTGAGCATGCTCGTGTGCTAAGGGTGTGTCTTTGGTGTGCTCAAAAAATATGTTCCCAAGGCTGCATTGCTGGTTGGGTTGTCGAACATCAATGAGACATGCAAGCATGAGGACACGAATATATATTTCCAGCTTGCCAAAGACACTCATTTAGCACATGAGCATGGTCGGATAACAACTTATTGGAGCACGTTCGCTCATCCATAATGTGTAACACTCTCCTAGCTCTGTATTTATATATTTTCCTCTCTTATTTTAACAACATAAATTCCATAGCACTTCACAGACATCATTATCAATGTCACCAATGGGACTCACAATTTAACTCCTTCACAAGGCAGCTTTTTTTCATTTTTGCATTTCTGTTTTCACGGAAAGGTGTTTTCTGCTCACCTTCTTCTCAGAGCCATACCTTTTTTATTTTTCCATTAACATGGCCATATGAGGGCTTGTTTTTTGCAAGACGAGCTGTACTTTTGAATGAGGGCTTACAAAGTCACTGGAAATCTAGCCCTTGTTCAATTTTAAAAGAGTCAGCTTTTCGGCATTTTATGTTGACAGGCGTGTGCACCTATCTGTTATGATTGCACCAGTCAAATTAAAATTTTACTCAGACAACACACTTGCAGCAGGGCATGGCAGCACCTCCAAGGTGTAGAAGGAGAGGTCAAGCCAAATGTGGAGCTTGGACAACCAATAGTTAAAGGGCACTGAAGAATAGAGAAGGATGCTGATATGGTCACTTAAGTAGTCTTTCACCATTTTGGTCTACTTCTCCCTCCTTGTCATAGTTACACCCACAGATAGGCCTTTGTTATGATCCTAGTGGCAAGGATCGCAGGTCGGACTAGCTAAGTAACTGAACAGACTACTAGCTCTGGGGAAGTGGTAACTAGATTGACCGCAACCTGATCCTATCCGCAAACAACTATAGGCAGCCGTGGAACGTTACCTAAAAATCCTAGACGTCTCGTCACGGCCTGAGAAACTGACTATTCCTGGAGGGAAAGTAAGTCCTCACTTGCCTCAGTGGAAGACCCCAAAGATATAGAATAGCCCCCCACAAATATTAACGGTGAGTTAAGGGGAAAGCACAAATGCAGAGATGAAATCAGATTTAGCAAATGAGGCCCGCTAATACTAGATAGCAGAAAATAGGAAGGAAACTGTGCGGTCAATAAAAAACCCAATCAAAATATCCACGCAGAGATTGCTCGAGCCCCCGCACCAACTAACGGTGCGGGGGAAGGAACTTCATACCCCAGAGCTTACCAGCAAAAAGAAATCACATGTTAGCAAGCTGGACTAGACTCATCATACACAGAAATCATATTGCAGGCAGATGAGCAAAAAATATTCAAACAGAACTTAGCTTATCCTGAAGAGGCAGAAAACGAGATAATCAGGAGTAATCAGAATAGTACTGAATACTTTGATTGCGGGCAACAAGTGGAAGTGAAGCAGAGATAAATAGGAGCCTCCCTGGTGAATAACGAGGCAGCTGATCCAGCAGACCCGCAGGATAATAAACCAAACCACCAGGGGGAGCCAAAAACCCAAAGTCACACAATACCATCTGTGACCACAAGAGGGAGCCTGAAAACGGAGTTCACAACAGTACCCCCCCTTGAAGAGGGGTCACCGAACCCTCATCAAAACCCCCAGGGTGATCAGGGTGAGCCACATGGAAGGCACGAACCAAATCGGCCGCATGAACATCAGAGGCGACAACCCAAGAATTATCCTCCTGACCATAGCCTTTCCACTTAACCAAATACTGAAGCCTCCGTCTAGAAATACGAGAATCCAAGATCTTCTCCACCACGTATTCCAATTCTCCCTCAACCAGCACAGGGGCAGGAGGCTCAACTGAAGGAACCACAGGCACCACATACCTCCACAACAACGACCGATGGAACACATTATGAATAGCAAACGATGCCGGGAGGTCCAAACGAAATGACACAGGGTTAAGGACTTCCAAAATCTTATAAGGACCGATAAACCGAGGCTTAAACTTAGGAGAGGAGACCTTCATAGGAAAAAAGCGAGAAGACAACCACACCAAATCCCCAACGCGAAGTCGGGGACCCACACAGCGACGGCGGTTGGCAAAGCCCTGAGCCTTCTCTTGTGACAGCTTCAAATTGTCCACCACATGATTCCAAATCTGATGCAACCTATCCACCACAACATCCACTCCAGGACAGTCAGAAGACTCCACCTGACCCGAGGAAAAACGAGGATGAAACCCTGAATTACAAAAAAAAGGAGAAACCAAAGTAGCAGAACTAGCCCGATTATTAAGGGTAAACTCGGCCAATGGCAAAAAAGTCACCCAGTCATCCTGATCAGCAGAAACAAAACATCTTAAATAGGTTTCCAAAGTCTGATTAGTGCGCTTGGTTTGGCCATTCGTCTGAGGATGGAAGGCCGACGAAAAAAGACAAATTAATGCCCATCTTAGCACAAAAGGTCCGCCAAAATCTAGACACAAACTGGGATCCTCTGTCGGAAACAATATTTTCAGGGATCCCGTGCAAACGAACCACATTTTGAAAAAACAGAGGAACCAACTCAGAGGAGGAAGGCAACTTAGGTAAGGGCACCAAATGGACCATTTTAGAAAAACGATCACACACCACCCAATTGACCGACATTCTCTGAGAGACAGGGAGATCTGAAATAAAATCCATGGAAATGTGCGTCCAAGGCCTCTTCGGGACAGGCAAAGGCAACAACAAGCCACTGGCACGAAAACAGCAAGGCTTAGCCCGAGCACAAATTCCACAAGACTGCACAAAGGAACGCACATCCCGCGACAAGGTAGGCCACCAGAAGGACCTAGCCACCAAATCTCTGGTACCAAAAATCCCAGGATGGCCTGCCAACACCAAAGAATGAACCTCGGAAATAACTCTGCTGGTCCATCTATCCGGGACAAACAGTCTCTCCGGTGGACAACGGTCAGGTCTATCCGCCTGAAACTCCTGCAGCACTCGTCGCAAATCTGGGGAGATGGCAGACAAAATCACCCCTTCTCTGTGGATACCAGCTGGCTCTGAATCACCAGGAGAGTCAGGCACAAAACTCCTAGAAAGAGCATCAGCCTTCACATTCTTCGAACCAGGCAGGTATGAGACCACAAAATCAAAACGAGAGAAAAACAATGACCAACGAGCCTGTCTAGGATTCAGCCGCTTGGCCGACTCAAGATAAATCAAATTCTTGTGATCAGTCAAGACCACCACACGATGCTTAGCTCCCTCGAGCCAATGTCGCCACTCCTCAAATGCCCACTTCATAGCCAACAACTCCCGATTACCAACATCATAATTCCGCTCGGCAGGCGAAAACTTTCTTGAAAAGAAAGCACATGGCTTCATCACAGAGCCATCAGAGCTTCTCTGCGACAAAACAGCCCCCGCTCCAATCTCAGAAGCATCAACCTCGACCTGGAAAGGAAGGGAGACGTCTGGCTGACATAAGACCGGAGCAGAAGAAAACCGGCGCTTCAGCTCCCGAAAGGCCTCCACAGCCGCAGGAGAACAATTAGTAACATCAGAACCCTTCTTGGTCAAATCCGTCAATGGCTTAACAACACCAGAAAAATTAGCGATGAAGCGACGGTAAGAATTAGCAAAACCCAAGAACTTCTGAAGACTCTTAACAGATGTATTTTTATTGTGCCATAATGCAATGTTTCAACCCCTAAGGGTCTTTGTCAAAGACCCTTAGGGGTTGAAACGTTGCATTATGGCACAATAAAAATATTCTTGATCTTCACCTGGATTGGATGCTGTCCTTCACTTTGAACTATTGGTATGTAACCCTCCCTTTGGATCCTGTGGAGTTAGGACGTGCAGCCACTTGCCACGGTAGTGCTGTCAGCCGCCATTCTATTATTTGTCTTAACAGATGTAGGCTGAGTCCAGTCATGAATAGCCTGAACCTTGACTGGGTCCATCTCAATAGCAGAAGGAGAAAAAATGAAACACAAAAAAGAGACCTTCTGGACTCCAAAAAGACATTTTGAGCCCTTCACAAATGAAGCAATGGCACGCAGAACCTGAAACACCATCCTGACCTGCTTAACATGGGACTCCCAATCATCCAAAAAAAACAGAATATCATCCAGATACACAATCATAAATTTATCCAGATATTCGCGTAAGATGTCGTGCATAAAGGACTGAAGGACAGAAGGAGCGTTAGAAAGTCCAAAAGGCATCACCAAGTACTCAAAATGGCCTCCGGGCGTATTAAATGCAGTTTTCCATTCATCACCCTGCTTAATACGCACAAGGTTATATGCACCACGAAGATCTATCTTGGTGAACCAACTAGACCCCGTAATGCGAGCAAACAGATCAGATAACAATGGCAAAGGATACTAAAATTTGACCGTGATTTTGTTTAGAAGGCGATAATCAATACAAGGTCTCAAGGAACCATCCTTCTTAGCCACAAAAAAGAACCCCGCACCAAGAGGGGAGGAGGAGGGCCGAATAAGTGCTTTCTCCAAAGACTCCTTTATATAACTCCACATAGCAGCATGCTCCGGCACTGACAAATTTAAAAGTCATCCCTTAGGAAACTTACTACCAGGAATCAAATTTATAGCACAATCACAATCCCTATGAGGAGGTAGAGAACTGAGTTTGGGCTCATCAAATACATCCTGGTAATCTGACAAAAACGCAGGGACCTCAGAAGGAGTGGATGAAGCAATTGACACCACAGGAGCGTCGCCATGAATTCCCTGACAACCCCAACTTGACACAGACATTGCTTTCCAATCCAGGACTGGATTATGAGTCTGCAACCATGGCAGGCCCAACACGACAACATCATGCAAATTATGCAATACAAGAAAGCGAATCACCTCCTGATGAACAGGAGTCATGCACATGGTCACTTGTGTCCAGTACTGAGGTTTATTCATAGCCAATGGTGTAGCATCAATTCCCCTTAGTGGAATAGGGAATTTTAAAGGCTCCAAAACAAAACCACAGCGCCTGGCAAATGACAAATCCATCAGACTCAGGGCAGCACCTGAATCCACAAAAGCAATAACCGGGTAAGATGACAGGGAACAAATCAGGGTAACAGACAAAATAAACTTAGGCTGTAAAGTACCGATGGTGACAGATTTATCAATCTTTTTTGTGCGCTTAGAGCATGCTGAGATAACATGAGCTGAGTCACCACAGTAAAAGCACAACCCATTTTGCCGTCTATAATTTTGCCGTTCACTTCTGGTCAGAATTCTATCACATTGCATAGACTCAGGTGTCTGTTCAGAAGACACCGCCAAATGGTGCGCAGGTTTGCGCTCCCGCAAACGCCGATCAATCTGAATGGCCAGAGTCATTGACTCATTCAGACCTGCAGGCGTAGGGAACCCCACCATGACATTCTTAATGGCTTCAGAAAGACCTTTTCTGAAATTTGCAGCCAGGGCACACTCATTCCATTGAGTAAGCACCGACCATTTCTGAAATTTCTGGCAGTACACCTCTGCATCATCTTGCCCCTGAGAGAGGGCCAACAACGCTTTTTCAGCCTGGTTCTCAAGATTAGGTTCCTCATAGAGCAATCCAAGGGCCAGAAAAAACGCATCCACACTGAGCAATGCAGGATCGCCTGGAGCCAATGCGAAAGCCCAATCTTGAGGATCGCCACGCAAGAAAGAAATAATAATCTTAACTTGCTGAATAGAATCCCCAGAGGAACGAGGTTTCAAAGAAAGAAACAACTTGCAATTGTTCTTAAAATTCAGGAACCTAGATCTATCTCCAGAAAACAACTCCCGAATAGGTATTCTAGGCTCTGACATAGGACTGTGCACAACAAAATCCTGAATACTTTGTACCCTTGCAGCAAGATGATCTACACTGGAGGCTAAACTCTGGATATCCATATCAGCAGCTGAACTCAGAGCCACACCAAGATTAAGAGGAGGAGAGAAGCCAGACACACAGCAGCTAGACACACGGCAGCAAAAAAAAAAAAAAATAAATATCTCCAAGCTTCTTTTCTCCTGCTTCTGCCATGCAATTAACACTTTATAGGCCGGCTGTACTGTTATGATCCTAGTGGCAAGGATCGCAGGTCGGACTAGCTAAGTAACTGAACAGACTACTAGCTCTGGGGAAGTGGTAACTAGATTGACCGCAACCTGATCCTATCCACAAACAACTATAGGCAGCCGTGGAACGTTACCTAAAAATCCTAGACGTCTCGTCACGGCCTGAGAAACTGACTATTCCTGGAGGGAAAGTAAGTCCTCACTTGCCTCAGTGGAAGACCCCAAAGATATAGAATAGCCCCCCACAAATATTAACGGTGAGTTAAGGGGAAAGCACAAACGCAGAGATGAAATCAGATTTAGCAAATGAGGCCCGCTAATACTAGATAGCAGAAAATAGGAAGGAAACTGTGCGGTCAATAAAAAACCCTATTCAAAATATCCACGCAGAGATTGCTCGAGCCCCCGCACCAACTAACGGTGCGGGGGAAGCAACTCCATACCCCAGAGCTTACCAGCAAAAAGAAATCACATGTTAGCAAGCTGGACTAGACTCATCATACACAGAAATCATATTGCAGGCAGATGAGCAAAAAATATTCAAACAGAACTTAGCTTATCCTGAAGAGGCAGAAAACGAGATAATCAGGAGTAATCAGAATAGTACTGAATACATTGATTGCCGGCAACAAGTGGAAGTGAAGCAGAGCTAAATAGGAGCCTCCCTGGTGAATAACGAGGCAGCTGATCCAGCAGACCCGCAGGATAATAAACCAAACCACCAGGGGAGCCAAAAACCCAAAGTCACACAATACCATCTGTGACCACAAGAGGGAGCCTGAAAACGGAGTTCACAACAGGCCTTGCTGATGTGATGGTCTCATAAAAATGTGCCAGTTTGTGGACATTTCCCACACCTGAGTTGCACCTGGTGTGCCTGGCCCTCCCCTGTAATCCTTCTGGGTAAAAAAGAGCCTGTACCTCTGCCAGCAGCGTTGTCTGAGGGTAATCTTTTTAGCAAGTCTTCCACAACGACCAACTGGAATACATGCACAGAAAATGTCATGTCTGCCTCCGATATGAGAGAAGCAAATTCTTCCTTGAACCATGGGTCAAAAAAGGTGCACAGAAAGTATTTCATGTTGGACAAAATGTGTTTCATGCAAGGGTCTTGGGAAAGGAATCTGGACATGAATTCTGCCATGTGTGTTAGACTAAAAAGAGTCAAATGTTCAGTGTCCTCACCAGGAAGAACACTAACCATCCTCTACTCATAATGATAAACAGCCTTCTCTTCCTCCTTCTCCTCTTCAGGCCTACCATGCTGGACAGGCATGAAGTTGGAAATGAGAGTTCCCTCTGTAGTGAAGACCAAAAACTACTGTTCCACCTCACATCTTCTTCCTCCTGTTTCTCATCATCAACCAATGTGGCTTGAGAATATTATGTGAGGCTGGGCTGTGTGGTATCAGTCACTGTAAAATCTTGCTCCGTAGCCACCTGCTCAGCATTCAAAGCTTCCACTTTGAGATTTTGCAGTGAAATTTTAATAGACAGAGCTGCTTGATAGTTATGCTTACAATAGTGTCATCAGCACTCACTATCTTGGTGCTGTACTCAAATTTTGAAGAACCTCAGAAATGTTATTGATCCACAACCACTTGTCACTTGTGTGTGGGGGGCTGACTGTTACGCTGACAGGCATTGAGAAGCTGGAATTCAGACATTGCTCTCTGCTGCTCACTAAGCCTTGCCAACATATGAACTGCTTACTTCCTCAACACATTTATCTAACTATTTCTGTGCTGCCCATTCAAAATTTTCTTCATAACCAGGATTCTTGTATCTTGTTCTCACACCCTTTATGCATTTAACAGCCTTCTGTGTCTGTACTTTTACATATACTGGTTGGTAACCGGTTCATGCAGGATTAAATGAACACCCGATTTCTTACATTATGGCTGGTCAGAACATTGAAAGCAGTTGTCAGAAAATTGTAAGCTTGCGAGCAGGGCCCTCATTCCTCTTGGTATCTGTTGTTTACATGATTATTGTTATTCTGTAATATCTTTTATTGTCTGAACAAGTCTGTCTAAAATGTAAAGTGCTGCAAAATACGTTGGTGCTATAGAAATAAAATTATTATTTATTATTAGTATTATTTTTATTATTATTATTATTATTATTATTATTATTATTATTATTATTATTATTAAAGGTCAAATTATAGTGTGTGGGCAGGTCACAAATCAGTTGGTGAGGAGGCAAATTAAAGAGCTACTGAAGCAAAGCTAGTCCGCAGAAAGCCTGAGTGAACTTTTGGAAATGTTCACTGACATGTCACAGGGTATGTTTCTAAAAAGCACTGTAAAACCAAGTTCAGCACGTGGGTCATGCAAGGAACGTTTACCAGCTTGCCAAGCTTTAAAGCTGCCACTAATTTACACCCATTATCGCACACAACCAGACCTAGTTGGAGGTTCAGCAGGGAGAGCCACTGATCGGTCTGTTCTTTTATTACCTTCAACAGTTTGGCTGCATTATGAGCTTTATCACCAAAACAGATGAGCTTCAGCAGAGTATGCTGCCACTTTGCCAAGGCAGTGGTGCAGACCTCCCAGCTAGGGAGTGATGGGGAGGCTACTTTTGATGAGGAGTAGGGTTGAGCGAAACAGATCGGCACTTTTCAAAAGTCGCCGACTTTTAGCAAAGTCGGGTTTCGTGAAACCCGACCCGATCCCACTCTGGGATCGGGTCGGCGATACACGATCTGTAATCCAAAGTCGGGTTTCGGTTTTTATATATATATATATACACTCACCGGCCACTTTATTAGGTACACCATGCTAGTAACGGGTTGGACCCCCTTTTGCCTTCAGAACTGCCTCAATTCTTCGTGGCATAGATTCAACAAGGTGCTGGAAGCATTCCTCAGAGATTTTGGTCCATATTGACATGATGGCATCACACAGTTGCCGCAGATTTGTCGGCTGCACATCCCAAAGATGCTCCATACAAGGCAGGATGGATCCATGCTTTCATGTTGTTTACGCCAAATTCTGACCCTACCATCCGAATGTCGCAGCAGAAATCGAGACTCATCAGACCAAGCAACGTTTTTCCAATCTTCTACTGTCCAATTTCGATGAGCTTGTACAAATTGTAGCCTCAGTTTCCTGTTCTTAGCTGAAAGGAGTTGTACCCGGTGTGGTCTTCTGCTGCTGTAGCCCATCTGCCTCAAAGTTCGACGCACTGTGCGTTCAGAGATGCTCTTAGGCCTACCTTGGTTGTAACGGGTGGCGATTTGAGTCACTGTTGCCTTTCTATCAGCTCGAACCAGTCTGCCCATTCTCCTCTGACCTCTGGCATCAACAAGGCATTTCCGCCCACAGAACTGCCGCTAACTGGATTTTTTTTCTTTTTCGGACCATTCTCTGTAAACCCTAGAGATGGTTGTGCGTGAAAATCCCAGTAGATCAGCAGTTTCTGAAATACTCAGACCAGCCCTTCTGGCACCAACAACCATGCCACGTTCAAAGGCACTCAAATCACCTTTCTTCCCCATACTGATGCTCGGTTTGAACTGCAGGAGATTGTCTTGACCATGTCTACATGCCTAAATGCACTGAGTTGCCGCCATGTGATTGGCTGATTAGAAATTAAGTGTTAACAAGAAGTTGGACAGGTGTACCTAATAAAGTGGCCGGTGAGTGTATATATATATATATATATATATCATAGAGAGACACATATATATATATATATTTATATTTACTTCAGCGCGATAAAGTCGAAAAGCCGGTAATTCAATTGCCGGCTTTTCATTTCTCCTGCCTAAACCCGACATGATATGAGACATGGTTTACATACAGTAAGCCATGTCATATCCCCCTTTTTTTTTGCATATTCCACACTACTAATGTTAGTAGTGTGTATGTGCAAAATTTCGGCGCTGTAGCTATTAAATTTAAGGCCAAATATATTTATAAAATGTAACAAAGTTTATTGAAGACAAACATACATGAATATAAAAACATGATAATGGCCACCAGTGCAGGAAAAGAATGGTGGGACAACACGGATCAAACTCTACAATGGTATATATAGAGTAATGTAAACACTGTAATTATACAGCCCAAGGTAACCCCTGGACCCCTGGACGAAGCATTTCCGTGCGAAACGCGCGTCGGGTGTGGTGGGTCTCCGGGTCTACTCCTGTGGTAACTATACTTATATACTGTTTGTTTACTTATGCTCAATGTATATTTTGCATTTATCTATGTGTTAGATTTTTCAGCCCAGTGTGTAGTGCCTTTTTAACATGTGCATTACATTGCATTAGGCACAGTCTAATTTAATTTAATTCTGATACGGCATTTGCACTCAATGCACGGTAGCACTTTATTACCTTTCCAAGATGTATTTTGTGTACGGGTATTTACCATGAATAAATTTTCCCGGGCTGTACTATAATAGTACTTATATCACATTGCTTTACACATATATATTACCTTGGGCTGTATAATTACAGTGTTTACATTATACTATATATACCATTGTAGAGTTTGATCCGTGTTGTCCCACCATTCTTTTCCTGCACTGGTGGCCATTATCATGTTTTTATATTCATGTATGTTTGTCTTCAATAAACTTTGTTACATTTTATAAATATATTTGGTCTTTTAGTGAAGGTTTTTTCTCTTGGTGTCTATTTATGGTACCCTTCATGACTTAGTAAGGGATATTATTTGGTGTTTTTTTTTTATTTATTTTTTTTATTAAATTTAAGGGTTAAATCGCGGAAAAAATTGGCGTGGGCTCCCGCGCAATTTTCTCCACCAGAGTGGTAAAGCCAGTGACTGAGGGCAGATATTAATAGCCAGGAGAGGGTCCATGGTTATTGGCCCCCCCGTGGCTAAAAACATCTGCCCAAGCCACCCCAGAAAAGACACATCTGGAAGATGTGCCTATTCTGGCACTTGGCCACTCTCTTCCCACTCCCGTGTAGCGGTGGGATATGGGGTAATGAAGGGTTAATGCCACCTTGCTATTGTAAGGTGACATTAAGCCAGATTAATAATGGAGAGGCATCAATTATGACACCTATCCATTATTAATCCAATTGTATGAAAGGGTTAAAAAAAAACCCACACACATTATTAAAAAGTATTTTAATTAAATAAACACACAGGTTGTTTTAATATTTTATTGCTCTCTCAATCCACCTGAAGACCCTCGCTTGGAAAAATAATAAACCAACCATATACATACCCTCTGATGAACTGTCACGTCCCACGAGGTAAATCCATCTGAAGGGGTTGAAATATTTTACAGGCAGGAGCTCTGCTATAATGCAGCTGTGCTCGTGCCTGTAAACCTCGGGGAATGAAGGAAATGTAGGTCAATGACCTATAGTTACCTTCAGTCGTGGTGATGTGCGCCCTGGTGGATGTCCTCATGTGACCTGGAGCATGGGAAAAAGTTCCCAGGCTGCAGTTCATGAGGACATCCAGCAGGGGGCGCATCACCGCGAATGAAGGAAATGTTAAAAACGAAAACCCGACTTTGGATTACAGATCGTGTACCGCCGACCCGATCCCAGAGTGGGATCGGGTCGGGTTTCACGAAACCCGACTTTGCTAAAAGGTTTAGGCAGGAGAAATGAAAAGCCGGCAATTGAATTACCGGCTTTTCAACATTATCGCGCAGAGGCAAATATTAAAAAAGTATGCTTCCCCATTGAATTGCATTGGGTTTTGTGTTTTGGCCGTTCCCCGACCCCGACTTTTCAATAAGATCGGCCGATTTCACTCGACCCGACTTTTGAGAAAGTCGGGTTTCGTGAAACCCGACTCGATCTCAAAAAATGAAAAGTCGCTCAACCCTAATGAGGAGTAGTAGAGACAGGATCTGAAATACAAGGAGACTGAAACCCTGATGGAAGTTGGGACAGTTATTCTTGGTGCGGGTAAGATGTGTGATGTCCCAGCCTCTAACTCTGTTCCAGACTCCACCAGGTTCAGCCAGTGTGCTATAAGGGAAGTGTAGCATCCCTGACCACAAGAACTTGCTCTTGTGTCTATGGTAAACTAGAACTTCCCCGTGACTGCGTTGGCCAGAAATTGGCTGATTTTGTTTAACACATGCTCATGTAACTCATTGACTGCACACCACAAAAAATAGTGTTGGATGTTAATTGAGTACCATGTGGCTGCCACTGCCAAGAGGTCATGGACTCAGTTCCCACAAGTTGAAACGTCAACATTTCCTGGGCTACCAATCTGGCTATGTAGGTGTTTAGCATTTTGGCCTGTGGGTGGGTCAATATTTCTGCTTTCTGTTAACCCCTTAACGACCGCCGATACGCCTTTTAACGGCGGCCGCTAAGGGTACTTAAACCACAGCGCCGTTAATTAACGGCGCTGTGGAAAAAGTGAATAGCGCCCCCCAGAGTCGGATTTTCTCTGGGGTCTCGGTTGCCGAGGGTAGCCGAGACCCCAGAGAACATGATTCGGGGGTTTTTTACCGACCCCCAAGTTGCGATCGCCGGTAATTAACCGTTTACTGGCGGTCGCAACAAAAAAAACAATGCGATCTGCCGTTTAATTTCTCTGTCCTCCGATGTGATCGCACATCGGAGGACAGAGAAATGTGGTCCCCGATGGCCCCCAATAGTCCCCCGATACTTACCTACCTCCCCCGGTGCTCCTCGTGGCTCCCCATGGGCGCCGCCATCTTTTTTCCGGGAAAAAATGGCGGGCGCACGCGCAGTGCGCCCGCCGCCCGGCACCCAGAAGATCTTTGGGGTCTCGGCTGCCGTGGGTAGCCGAGACCCCAAAGAACATGATCGGGGTCGGTTTGCACCGACCCCTGTTTTGCGATCGCCGGTAATTAACAGTTTAAAAAAAAGCGATCTGTAATTCTCTGTCCTCTGATGTGATCGCACATCAGAGGACAGAGAAATAGGGGGATTCGAGGACCCTATGATACTCACCCGGTGTCCCTGGGTCCTCTTCTGTCTCCTCCTGCCGGCCGGCTTTTTCCTTATGGCGGGCGCATGCGCAGTGCGCCCGCTATCTGCTGCCATCTGCCGGCCGGCAGGAGAGACGAGTTGGGGCAAAAATTAGGGTTAGGGTTAGGGTTAGGGCTAGGGTTAGGGTTAGGGTTAGAGTTAGGCTTAGGGTTAGGGTTAGGGTTAGAGTTAGGGTTAGGGTTAGAGTTATGGTTAGGGTTAGAGTTAGGGCTAGGGTTAGGGTTAGGGTTGGGGCTAAATTAAGGGTTAGGGCTAGGGCTAGGGTTAGGCTACTTTCACACTAGCGTTTTTTGGCTTCCGTCGCAATGCGTCGTTGGAGAAAAAACGCATCCTGCAAAAGTGCTTGCAGGATGCGTTTTTTCTCCATTGGCTTGCATTAGCGACGCATTTCGACGGATTGCCACACGTCGCATCCGTCGTGCGACGGATGCGTCGTGCTTTGGCGGACCGTCGGCACAAAAAAAACCACATGTAACTTTTTTGTGCGACGTGTCCGCCATTTCCGACCGTGCATGCGCGCCCGGAACTCCGCCCCCGCCTCCCCGCACCTAACAATGGGGCAGCGGATGCGTTGAAAAAACAGCATCTGCTGCACCCGTTGTGCGGCGCTTACAACGCTAGCGTCGGTACGTCGGCCCGACACACTGCGATGGGCCGAGTACGATGCTAGTGTGAAAGTAGCCTTAGGCTTCTTTCACACTTGCGCCGGTACGGGGCGGTCGCAATGCGTCGGCCTGACATACCAACACACGTTGTGAAAATTGTGCACAACGTGGGCAGCGGATGCAGTTTTTCAACGCATCCGCTGCCCAGTCTATGTCCTGGGGAGGAGGGGGCAGAGTTACGGCCACACATGCGCGGAAATGGCGGATGCGACGTACAAAAAAAAGGTTACATTGAACTCTTTTTGTGACGACGGGGCTAAAGTTATGGTTAGGGTTGGGGCTAAAGTTAGGGTTAGGGTTGGGGCTAAAGTTAGGGTTAGAGTTGGGATTAGGGTTAGGGGTGTGTTGCATTTAGGGTTTTGATTAGGGTTATGGTTAGGGTTGAGATTAGGGCTGTTTTGGGGTTAGGGTTGTGATTATCATTAGGGTTGTGATTAGGATTATGGATCAGGTTGAGATTAGGGTTAGGGGTGTGTTGGAGTTAGGGTTGGAGTTAGAATTGGGGGGTTTCCACTGTTTAGGTACATCAGGGGGTCTCCAAACACGACAGCCAATTTTGCGCTAAAAAAGTCAAATGGTGCTCCCTCCCTTCTGAGCTCTGCCGTGCGCCCAAACAGTGGTTTACCCCCACATATGGGGCATCAGCGTACTCGGGATAAATTGGACAACAACTTTTGGGGTCCAATTTCTCCTGTTACCCTTGTGAAAATAAAAACTTGGGGGCTAAAATCTTTTTTGTGGGAAAAAAAAATATTTTTTTATTTTCGCTACTCTGCATTATAAACTTCTGTGAAGCACTTGAGCATTCAAAGTTCTCACCACATATCTAGATAAGTTCCTTAGGGGGTCTAGTTTCCAAAATTTGGTCACTTTTGGGGGGTTTCTACTGTTTAGGTACATCAGTGGCTCTGCAAACGCAACATAACGCCCGCAGACCATTCTATCAAAGCCTGCATTTCAAAATGGTGCTCCTTCCCTTCCGAGCTCTGCCGTGCGCCCAAACAGTGGTTTACCCCCACATATGGGGAACCAGAATACTCAGGACAAATTGGACAACAACTTTTGGGGTCCAATTTCTCTTGTTACCCTTGTGAAAATAAAAACTTGGGGGCTAAAAAATCTTTATTGTTAAAAAAATATATTTTTTATTTTCACAACTCTGCATTATAAACTTCTGTGATGCACTTGGGCATTCAAAGTTCTCACTACACATCTAGTTAAATTCCATGGGGGGTCTAGTTTCCAAAATGGGGTCACTTTTGGGGGGTTTCTACTGTTTAGGCACATCAGGGGCTCTCCAAACGCGACATGGCATCCGATCTCAATTCCAGCCAATTCTGCATTGAAAAAGTCAAACGGTGCTCCTTCACTTCCAAGCTCTGCGGTGCGCCCAAACAGTGGTTTACCTCCACATATGGGGTATCGACGTACTCAGGAGAAATTGCACAACAACTTTTGTGGTCTAATTTCTCCTGTTACCCTTGTGAAAATAAGAATTTGTGGGCGAAAAATCATTTTTGTGAAAACAAATGCGATTTTTTATTTTCACGGCTCTACGTTATAAACTTCTGTGAAGCACTTGGGGGTTCAAAGTGCTCACTACACATCTAGATAAGTTCCTTAAGGGGTCTAGTTTCCAAAATGGTGTCACTTGTGGGGGGTTTCCACTGTTTAGGCACATTAGGGGCTCTCCAAACGCGACATGGCGTCCGATCTCAATTCCAGCCAATTCTGCATTGAAACAGTCAAACGGTGCTCCTTCACTTCCAAGCTCTGCGGTGCGCCCAAACAGTGGTTTACCTCCACATATGGGGTATCGGCGTACTCAGGAAAAATTGCACAACAAAATTTGTGGTTAAATTTCTGTTTTTACACTTGTGAAAATTAAAAAAATGGTTCTGAAGTAAAATGTTTGCAAAAAAAAGTTAAATGTTCATTTTTTTCTTCCATTTTGTTTCAGTTCCTGTGAAGTACGTAAAGGGTTAATAAACTTCTTGAATGTGATTTTGAGCAGCTTGAGGGGTGCAGTTTTAAGAATGGTGTCACACTTGGTTATTTTCTGTCATATAGACCCCTCAAAATGACTTCAAAGGTGATGTGGTCCCTAAAAACAACATGGTGTTGTAAAAATGAGAAATTGCTGGTCAACTTTTAACCCTTATAACTCCCAAACAAAAAAAAAATTGTTTCCAAAATTGTGCTGATGTAAAGTAGACATGTGGGAAATGTTATCTATTAACTATTTTTCGTGACATATCTCTCTGAATTAAGGGCATAAAAATACAAAGTTTGAAAATTGCAAAATTTTAAAAATTTTCGCCATATTTCCATTTTTTTCATAAATAATCGCAATTAATATCAAAGGAATGTTACCACTAACTTGAAGTACAATATGTCACGAAAAAACAATCTCAGAATCAGCAGGATCCGATAAAGCTTTCCAGAGTTATAACCTCTTAAAGTGACACTGGTCAGAATTGTAAAAATTGGCTCGGTCATTAAGTACCAAATTGGCTCTGTCACTAAGGGGTTAAACATCTAGGGCAGGGCCAAGTGAACGCTGTGCTGGTTCAATGAACTGGACGTGGTTGCTGACTGTTGTGTCTGTGCAACTGCAGATTGTGGGCAGGAGGCATCAGTGTTCACTTCATGGACAGCAGATTGTGAAGGCTGTAATGCAGGGGAAGGTGCAGTGGTTTCACACTCAGAGAAAGATTTTGTACCCAGGCGAATGCCCACCTACTTGGGTGCTTGGCTGACTTGTGCTTTTATATGCTGTTGGTGATAAGGTTGGCAGTGTTCTTGCCTCTTTTTTGCTTGGTTTGTCAGGTGATTCAAATTACATGGTTTTTTTATGAGGGAATTTCAGTAAAAAACTGCTATACAGGAGAACAATGCACCCTTGGCCTGTTATCTAGCCAAATGTGGGGGGCGCTGTGTAACCAAGTGATCCTCCTGGTCAAACAACTACCTCTTCTTGCCTGTTTTTATGCTATGGACCAATCCCTATGTGCACTACTCGCTAGGTGTGCCAACATGCCAGGTTGGATCAGTGGCCTCATCATTTACCATGAAATCTTCCAATTCCTTAATCTGATCCTCTTTCTGAGTTGTGAGTTTAGGCTGACCTGATGGCAACTGTGCATCATGATCATCCTCCACCTCTTCAGACATGAATTGAACTTCCACAACCTTGCTTTCTCCTTGTCGTGGGTGCGCAAATGTTTGGGCATCACTGCAGTCCACCTCCTCAAGACCTTCTTTAACCCCTTCATGACCTTGGGATTTTCCATTTTTCTGTGTTCGTTTCTCGCTCCCCTCCTTCCCAGAGCCATAGCTTTTTTATTTTTCCATAAATATGGCCATATAAGGGCTTATTTTTTGCGAAACAAGTTGTACTTTTGAATTACGTTATTGGTTTGACATGTCGTGTACTAATAAACAAGAAAAAAATTCCAAGTGCGGTGAAATTGCAAAAAAAGTGCAATCCCACACTTGTTTTTTGTTTGGCTTTTTTGCTAGGTTCACTAAATTCTAAAAGTGACCTGTAATTATGATTCTCCAGGTCAGTACGAGTTCATAGACACCTAACATGACTAGATTATTTTTTATCTAAGTGGTGAAAAAAAATTGCAAACTTTGCTTAAAAAAAAAAAATTGCGCCATTTTCTGATACCCGTAGCGTCTCCATTTTTCATGATCTGGGGTCGCTTGAGGGCTTATTTTTTGCATGCCAAGCTGGCATTTTTAATGATTCCATTTTGGTTCAGATACGTTCTTTTGATCGCCCTTTATTGCATTTTAATGCAATGTCGCGGCGACCAAAAGAACATTCTGGCGTTTCAAATTTTTTTCTCGCTACGCTGTTTAGCGATCAGGTTAATGCTTTTTTTATTGATAGATCGGGCGATTCTGAAAGCGGCGATACCACATATGTGTAGGTTTGATTTTTTTTTTATTGATTTATTTTGAATGGGGAGAAAGGGGGGTGATTTAAACTTTTATATTTTTTTCACATTTTTTTTTTTTTACTTTTGCCATTCTTCAATAGCCTCCATGGGAGGCTAGAAGCTGGCACAATGCGATCGGCTCTGCTACATAGCAGCGATTATCAGATCGCTGCTATGCAGCAGAAATGCAGGTGTGCTATGAGCGCCGACCACAGGGTGGTGCTCACAGCTACCAGGGATCAGTAACCAAAGAGGTCTCAAGGATCTCTATAGTTACTCTGCAGAAGCATTGCTGACCCCCGATCATGTGACGGGGTCAGCCATGGGCTCATTTTTGGCCACCCAGCCGGAAGCGCCAGTTAAATGCCGCTGTCTGCGTTTGATAGCGGCATTTAACTAGTTAATAGCGGCGGGTGAATCGTGATGCGGGCTCACCGCCGGAGCCCGCACCAAAGAGGGGGATCTGACCTCAGACGTACTATCCCGTCCGA
Source organism: Ranitomeya variabilis (assembly GCF_051348905.1). Lineage (NCBI taxonomy): Eukaryota > Metazoa > Chordata > Amphibia > Anura > Dendrobatidae > Ranitomeya > Ranitomeya variabilis. Next base: position 142,529,924 of record NC_135234.1, on the reverse strand, counting down.
GGTCAGAAAGGGGTTAATGGTGCATGTTGAGGGGCCTAACAAATTACAAGGGAATGTAAACAGTTTTTCAGAGTGGCCAGAGTTGGGGTCATATGTCTCCTGGCAATCTTTATAGTGGGATGATGAAGGACAAGGTTGAGGATTCAGAGGCCCAACCTCTTGGCTACTGAGACTGGACCCTGTGGAAGACTTTGTGGTGCTGCTTGTCAACACACTGGAGCCTTTGTCTGCCATCCAACCCTTAACATCCTCGCAGTTGTTTGGGTTCGGCAGTGGTGTACCGCGCTGACTACATTTTGACCAGAAGCTAGAACTAGATCCAGTCACCTTCTGAACTGTAACACGGCCTTGGCGACAACCACCACATCCAAGTCTCTTAACATCATCTTTTCTCATATTGAATGTTCTATGCTTATACAAAACAAATTCCTGGCTTTACTTTTGACAAGTACCCTTACAGAGGTGTCATGTTCAAATTCAGTATATCTAGCAATGTGTGGCAATTTTTTTAAGATATCACTTTTATTACAAACCTAAACAGCAGACTCATGAAAATTATAGACGAGTAGGCACTTTGTGTATCTCAGTAGGCTTTGCGCCATTCGCAAAACTGCTAGATAAAGATATGCTTTTATTAAATTAATAGAAAATTATGATTTTTTTGTATACCTCTTGTAATAACTGCAAAGTGTATTGTGATGTCCCCATCACGGCGTCTTTCAGCATGTATGATACAGAAATCTTGAGTTATTTTTTAAAACCTTTTTACATTGTGCAAAGCACAAATTTTTACTCTCAATTTCTATATATTCTATTATTATAATTTGTTTAGTGTGTTGCCCTTCTCACGGTCTCTAAGTGTGTATTTGGTAGCCTGATGTTGATTTTTGGTTGAACGCTTGGACATTTTGGCACATGAATGCCTTAATATGCTCCACACAATTCTTCGGGTTTCAGTCTTACACAGAATTATAATATGAGTACTGAAACATGCCCTAAATAAATGCTACTACCAGCATATACATAGAGTATGTTTCATTACTCATATTATAATTATCCACACATCCTTTTATAAAGGGAAATTCGACATAATACCTCTGTTAGCATGTGCTGTATACTGCTCATATACTTAATACCCCAGTAGGTGGGAGGAACGCCTGGGCACAAAATCTGTGTCTGATGGTGAGACCACTCGCCCTTCCCCTGTGTTACGCCCTCTGCTGTTAAGGAAGGAGGCGCTGATGCCTCCTGTCCACAACCTGCTTTTGCACAAACACAACAGTCAGCAACCACGTTCAGTTAATTGCCCCAGTGCAGCGTTCAGTTGTCCCTTGTCAGCATATAAGTCTGTTCACAAATTGTTAGTTAGATAGGGCATACATATTCGTTAGCACTTTATATTGTCCGGTGTTGGACAAAGTCCATTGCTGACTTTTTCAGGATCCTGAATGACACTTCGGTCTCTTTATTAAACTTTTGCTTCCCCTACATTTCCTACATTTGGGTCCTTGCAAAAAAATTGTGGTGGGGTATTAGCCAGTTTATGAATATTTTAAGCATGTCTAAGAGACTGGGTTAACACGCTCCAAAGACGTATTCAGGCCGCAGTCTTTCACATATTGGATCATGGCAATTGCCAAGCTAAGGCATTTACTTGAGCTCTGTAGCACTGCCTGTCACCTGAGTAATACCATCCACAGACCTGACACTCTCTTGGACATGTCCTGTAATTGTTACACAAAACCATGCAAAAGATACATTCTGCCTGGTTGGGTAGTTTCCAGAAGAAGTGCTTGGTCTTGTACAGTTTGGTCATTGGCACTCCTGTCATTTTCCCTTGAGGAAGCTGCTTCCATGTAAAATAAGGCTTGTACCTGTTCTGACATGGTTTTCTGGCATGACAGACTGACCACAATACAGGCCCTCTCTTGCATACACTGTATTCAGAATTTAATTCTAATTCTTTTGGTGTCTGGTAGAATCCAATTTACTTACAATGATCATATAGCTCCCCCAAATCCTGTATTGTATTCACCTTACAACGGCTTCACCCACTATGACAGTGATTACATTGGCATCCGGTGGCAAAAATGAACTGTGGACCTTACAAAATGCAGGTTTCAGAGCACCTGGTGGCTCTCTGAAAATTAAAAGCGAGGGTCATATATTGACATGGTGGTGGACATGGTGGTCAAAGCTAAAAATTCAAATGGGCATATTCGAAATGGCATTGCAAAGGGATGGTGAATGAGTATTTCACTATCTTGCTATTTGGCATGAAGTAGTGACCTCCCAAATGGAAGAGTGAGAGCTCTCCCAAATGTATGATACAGGGCCTCCTGAGGGCCCTTACCAAACTCAGGTTTCATGGCACCTGCTGGCACTTTGAAAATTGTAAGCGAGAACCGCATAATGACATGGCCGGGTAGTGTTGGCAAGCGAAGCTCAAAATTCAAATGGGCATGTTTGAAATGGCACTGTAAAAGGATGTGTAATATGTATTCTACTATCTGGCTAACTATTTGGCATGAGGGAATGACTTCTCAAATGTAGGAGTCAGAGCCCTAACAAATATTAAAGGAAAAACTAAAGCCAAAACACTTCGTGTGAACATATTCTAAAGGGGATGTATAATTTTTTTTTTTTATTTTTTTTTTATTTATCTTTATGTCCATGTAATTATGAAGGAAAAAATGTTTCTTAGCATTTTTTCCCTTTAAAAAAATGTTGTTTCTTTGGTGGGTCTTTTTAAAACCCATAAAACCAACGCAATTGTCTGACATTATTCCCAGATACCATACGTGAGTCAGAAAGGCATGCAGACATTTTTTCCATGCTGTTCCTATTTAGTTTAAGCTCTTTCCCATCAATTTCAGCTTGTTTTCCCATGCCCCCTGACCTCTTTGTTGGGTCAGCAGAAAAATATCCGGTTTTCCCATTGACTTGCACTGTATTCGTTATTTGGTACGAGTACATGCTTATTAGAAATTATTTGTGCCGATTTTCATGAATCCAAATATTTCACTATTCAATCATCACTAGTCATAACTCATTAATGGAAAGTTTTAGGGAGTTGGTTTTGGCACCAGTGGATCTGGTCATACCCCTGCTATGCATTGAGACTAAACACATCTTTGATATCATGTTCCCACTGGTCATTCTAGATACCTCCCCTCCTTGGGGTATTTGAACAGATCGAGACCCTGGGTTGCACTCAGTTAGTTCCAGAGGTCTCAAAAATGTACACAATGTACAACTAGGACATACAGTATCTCCATAACTCCTTATGAAATTACATTTCTAGAATGTTGTTGGGTAGCTTCAGCATGACTCTATATTGCAAGTATGCCTTTGTGCTGCTCTGCGCTGGCTAGCACAAAGTGTGACATCTGTCACTCGCAGCCTTTGGAGGCTTGACTCCCCTGCTGAGCTGGGTACCAGCTTTCTCCTTGAAGTTTTGAGAATATTGGAGTTCCTGGTGAGTCCCTGCTGGACAAAGGAAAGAGGGTTTTATAATCCCAGGCCAACTAGGATACAAATAATTGGCATGAAATGATATCTCCAATATTCTTCACAGTTGTACACCACTTTTATGTTCATAGCTTATCCTTAGGATAGGTCATCAGTGTCTGATCGGCCAGGATTTGATACCCGCCATCCCCACCGATCAGCTGCCAGTAGAGTTGGCAGCTCCTGCCTCAAGCCAGAAGTGCATGCATGCCAAGTTGCTCCATCTACTTGTAGTGGACGGGACTTGTTACTGCACATTCCCCTTCTATTGATTTGAATGGGAGGCAGATGTTGTGTCCCCTGAAGCAACCACTACAAGTAGATGGAGCAGTTCGGCAAGTGAGTACTTCTGGCTGGAACCCGCTGACACTGTCACCAATAACAGCTGATTGACAGGAGTAACCCAAGACCCAGGCTGATCAGACATTGATTGATTAACTATCCTGAGGATAGGTCATCAATGTAAAAATATTGAACAACCTCTTTAATGTCAATTGGATTGATCATGGTGGTAGCATAGGTACTAATAAATGTTGCATGCTTCTTGTTTGTAAGTGGGAGCTGAAGTGTCATTAGGCAGTCATTAATGCCCTCCGGTAACTGGACAAGTTTATGAACAAGGTGAGATTTGATAACAAATCCCACTCCTGATTCTCATAGTTCAGTGCTACCTCAACCACTCCAAAAAAGAGTGTATCTACCACTACGCTTTGTCAGTTGGCCCTTGTCTGCTAACCGTGTTTCGCTGAGAAATGCTATGTCCATGTTGTAGAGCTCCTTAGCAAACAGTGCCATTCTTCTTTTCAGTGTTTCTGCCTTGATATTGTCTATCAGAGTTCTCACATTCCATGTGCCAAAATTGAATACCATAATTTTCTTCTTTGTGTGTCAACTGCTATGAGAATACTTGCCAGCTGTGGAAAGCTGGACAGGTCAAGGTGAAGCAGAGTATTTTTGAAGCACCTTTTTAGCTCCTTCCTCAATGAAGGTGAGCAGAGTTATCCTAAAGAGGGCTGTTCAGACACCCAGGGGGCTGCCAAACTCCATTGCCGCTTCGGTCCAGTGTAAAGTGACCCTGTGCTATGAGTCACCTGTGTGCAGGTTCCTCACTGCAGATTCTAGTGATTCGCCACCTGCTGCTTTGCCATTCCCCAATTGCCACAGTACTTTTAAGAGTGGTGATTGAAGTCATGACGTGGGCTTGATTTGGATTAAAGTGAGGAAGAATTTTCCAGGTCGACCATCCTCACTCTCTCATTCATACCTATAGCTGAAGATAGGTCAGAAGGCAATGGATGGCCAGAAGTGTCCTACATGTGCCTCACTGCATCCCCTCAGTGCTCCATAATGCTCTGCTGGAAATTGATTTTCTGTTTGATGAAACTTAGATGGTTTCTTCTGCACAGTCAACCGAATCCAGCCTTCACATTCATGGCTAGGCAAACTCTTAAAATAACAATGTGCCTTAAAACTAATGGCAACCCCACTTGGTTTTGTCAACATGTCAAGGTGGTGTTCCGGGATGTACGAAACTGCCACATGCTAGCAGTTACAGGTGAGAGCTGACTACCAGTTGAGGATCAAAGATGGTCAAGCTGTCCTAAAAGTACATGGCAAGCGCACCAACAATTTATTTATTCTCCTTGAATCAAATATTTGTGAACATTTGGCGAAGATGGAGAATTTGAATTTCAAATTATTTGCTCATCTCTAGTGTTGTACAAAAACATATGTATGGGGTGTTTGTGTACAGGCAGTGACAACACAAGAAGAAGCAGTTTCTTTTTATAAGGTGAGGTGCATAAATCATCCCTGTTTGAGGATAAGCTTTTTTTATTTGCTAAATGAAGAATTACAAGCTTTTTAAAAATAATACAATTATAATGGGACTGGATAGGATGCCTGTTCTGAAAGAAAAGGAGTAATGGCTTCTCAACTAGGTTGAAAAAAGTATTCCTTTTTTGAAGTCAGCAACAAGTTTGTTATACTTAAAATAATTAAACAATTAAAAAAGCTTTTTATTAAGTTATTCAAGAAGCATTCTTTTTAGGGAGCAAGACAAGACTAGCTTTGTTAGAAGTGAAGAATAGTGATGGGCAAGCACTAAAATGCTCGGGTGTTCGTTGCTCGGGTTGAGCAAATTGGAATGCACAGGTGCTCGACCCGAGCAACGAGCCCAATGTAAGTCTATGGAAAACTCAAGCAATTTGCAAAGGGACTAGAAATTGTGCAAATCGATGGGAACAGTGCTCCAATGACATGGTAACAGCATGGGGGAGACCCCAGGAAGCATTTCTGACTACCAGGTCAATGCTGTGAACAATGTTGTCAGAGTCTTAAGCCACTATTTCAGACTCACACCAAAACATACAAAAACAAAACCAAAATTGATTTTACTGGGAAATATGTTAAGGAACATCATTTCCAGGGTAATGACTTGTATATAAGGCAAATTAAATAACAAAAATGCTCCTCCACACCTTGGGCTATGTTCCTACGAAGTATTTTTCATGTGTTTTTGAACGTAAGCATAGCTTTCAACCAAGACAAAAGCATTCACTGGGAAATGTTATTTTCACATTATGCAACCTTATCTGACCATGTGGTGTGTGACATATCATCAGACACATCCTGTTTCATTCATGAGGGAATGACTCTGAAAGTCACAAAGCCTATTTTTATAGGGACATCAGGTGGCATTTACTATTCTTAAAGGGCCAGCAGTCAGCCTTCACTATTATTAGGCTACTTTCACACTAGCGTTGGGCACCGCACGTCGCAATGCGTCGTTGTGGAGAAAAAAACGCATCCTGGTCCAAAACACGACGCAACCGTTGCACGACGGTTGCGACAAGTGGCACTGTGTCGCAATGCGTCGCTAATAAAAGTCTATGGAGAAAAAACGCATCCTGCAGGCAACTTTGCAGGATGCGGTTTTTCTCCACAACGACACATTGAGATGTGCAGTGCCCGACGCTAGTGTGAAAGTAGCCTTAGAGAGCCATCAGCCAGCTATGCTTTGTTGTTCCCATTATTAAACAGTGGGTCTCCTATACTGTTATTGTGTATGCAGTGAGTGGCAAGGCTGCCCAAAATTTGGACGCACCCCAATACCCCTTTGTAGAGTAATGTTCTCTTAATTAGGAAGTGGGTCTCCCATACTGTTTACCTATGCAGTGAATGCAAGTGCTGCCAAAAATTTGGAGGAACTCTAATGCCCCTTGGAAGAGATTCGTAGAGGTCACAGGGCCTCCTGAAAACAATGTTCCCATTATTGGGAAGTGGGTCTCCCATAGTGTTTTCCTATGAAGTAAATGAAAGGACTGCCAAAAATTTGGAGGCACTCCAATTCCCCTATGAAGAGAAGTAGAGGAGGGTATCATGAAAAAAATGTTCACATTATTAGGAAGTGGGTCTCCCATAGTGTTTGCCTATGCAGTGAAGCAATGGCTGCCAAAAATTTGTAGGAACTCCAATGCCACTTTGAAGAGATGTAGAGGAGGGCCTCATGAAAATTTTTTCCCATTATTTGGAAGTGGGTCTCCCATAGTGTTTGCCTATGCAGTGAAGCAATGGCTACCAAAAATTTGGAGGAACTTCAATGCCCCTTTGAAGAGATGTACAGGAGGGCCTCATGAAAAAATGTTCCCATTATTAGGAAGTTGGTCTCCCATAGTGTTTGCCTATGCAGTGAAGTAATGGCTGCTAAACATTTGGAGGGACTGCAAAGGCCCTTTGAAGAGATGTCCAGAAGGGCCTCATGAAAAAATGTTCCCATTATTAGGAAGTGGGTCTCCCATAGTGTTTGCCTATGCAGTGAATGCCAAAAATTTGGAGGCACTCCAATGCCCCTTGGAAGAGACGTGAAGAAGGGCCTCATAAAAAATGTTCCCATTAGAAAGGAGTGGGTCTCCTATACTTGTAATGCCCATGCATCAAACACATCCTTTAAAAAAAATTATGTGAGTGCTGCATCACGGACCATGGTCACCCTGGTGATATGGTGGCGGAGGATGAGGATGAGGAGAAGAAGGAGGACAACAGGAAATAGCCAAAATCAGGAAGCGTATACCCATGTGTGGGTGTGAAGAGGTGCATGGGAATAGACCTCCTAAAAAACCCCACAGGATTTGAGTTTACTTTATGTTGCTATTATTCAGTGGTGTTGAGAAGTATGGCCCAATCCAGCCCTTCTTCATTTTTATAAGAGTCAGCCTGTCAGCATTTTCAGTTGACAGGCGGATGCGCTTATCAGTAATAATTTTGCCAGCAGCACTAAAAACACTAAAAACGCTAGTGGCAGGGCAGGCCAGGACCTCCAAGGTGTAGAGAGCCAGTTCATGCCACGTGTCCAGCTTGGATATCCAATAATTATAAAGCACGGAGGTATCACGGAGGAAGTTGGTATGGTCAGCAAGGTACTCCCTGGCATCTTCACAAACTTTGCACACCTTGTGAGAGTACCCCGAACCTCAGGGCCTGTGCAATGGGAGGGTCTGAGAAAACTTTCCCAGAAATTTGACAGGGTTTCCCTGCCTCTGCTGGATTGGAGTTGTGTCTCTCGCGCTTGCACTCCTTGGTTGTCCAACAAACTGTGACCTCTGCTGCCAGCGTTTTCAGATGGGAATTTTTGTAAAAGTACAGCAACAAGGGCCTTCTAGTACTGCCCCATATTAGTAGACCTGTCCACATCAGGAATAAGATTTAGAAAGTTCACCAACCAGTAATAACTGTCACCCAAAATTTTGAGAATGTGAGGGTCATGGGAAAGGCAGCATAACATAAACTCAGCCATACGTGCCAGACTGCTAACAGGCAAAGCTTCCGTGTCCTCACTAAAAGGACAACTGACCATGCTCTCCTCCTCCTTGTCCTCAGGCCATCCACGCTGAACAGCCGGTTTGATATTTGTGCAGGTAGTACCTTATATAGCACATGAAACTAGCTCCTGTTCTTCCTCCTCTTATTCCTCATTGTCACCCAATCCATGTTGGGATAAGATGAGGCTGGGCTGTGTGTAATCACCCTGTATGGTTGCTTGCTCCATCTCAAGCGTGGTGAAAGCTGTAGCTGACTTTCTAAAATGGGCACTCAGGCAGAGTACCTTGACAAGCAGATCCGGCAGCTCCAGGTTGGTTTTGAGAAACGCTGAACCACAAGGTTAAGCACATGGGCCAGGCATGGTACCTCACCTCACCTCAGAGCCATCACTAGGTTCTGGCCATTGTCACACATGACCATTCCTGGCTGTGGATTCAGCAGTGTTAGCCACAGAACTTCCTGCTCTTTCAGAGCTGTCCACAACTCTTCAGCATTGTGTGGTTTGTCTCCTAAGCATATTAACTTCAGCACAGCCTGTTGTCGCTTTGCTAAAGCAGTGCTGCAGTGCTTCCAGCTTATGACTTATGTGATTATTTCGGAGATGGAGGCTGAAGAGGAGGAGGAGGTGCAGGAGCTTTAGACTGTGGGGGCAACCCTGATTGACGTAGGGCCCACAATCCTCAGCGTCCGGAAGACGTGTTCTATCTCAAGGTCCAGCTGGGTCCTAGCTTCCACTATGGTAACCCAGTGTGCCATCAGCAAGACGGTAGTCCCTGCCCACAAGCACTTGTTCACGTGTCTGTGGTTAGGTGTACTTTCCCAGTAACTGCATTGTTGAGGGCAAGGCTAATGTTGTGGGACATGTGCTTGTGTAATGCATGGATGGCACACCGGGAAAAATAGTGGTGGCTGGGGACTGAGTACCGAGAGACGTCCGCCGCCATCAGGTTGTGGAAAGATTCCATCTCCACGAGCCTAAAGGGCAACATTTCGAGCACAAGCAGTCATGAAATGTATGAATTTAGTAGTGTGGCCTGTGGGGTGCGCTTGCGTTCCAAGGACTGGGGTATAGACAACTGAATGCTGCACTGGGACAAGGAGGTGGACGTGCTTGCTGATGTGTTAGTTGAGTGTGTGCAATGAAAGGTGCAGGGTAGGAGGCATCTTTGCAATGACCATGGACAGGGAATTGGCTTGCACACACAACATTGGAAGAAGCAGTGGTGTCACCCGCAGACACAGTTCCTGGACCCTGAGGTTCGGCCCACAAAGTCGGGTACTTTGCTGCCATGTGCCTGATCATGATGGTGGTGGTCAGGCTGGTAGTTTTGCTACCCCTACTGATGCTGGCCTGGCAGGTGGTGCAAATGGCCTTTTTGGGGGTTATTGAGAGGAAATGAAGTATGGTCTGAGGGAGCGCTGGTGAATAGTCCTGTCGGCAGGTAAGGGGAGTTACATGCGGTCCATCTGTAGCAGCTCCAGCTGTGTTCCCCCGAAGGAGGAATGGAGCTTGAAGAAAAAAACATTTGCAACACTGTCTGCAGAACGCTCAGATGAAAGTCACAGAGGGCCAGTGGTGAAGAGAATAAAAACCTTTAATCCACAATGCGTTTCAACGGCATATCGCCATCGTCATCAGGTGGTATGACTATTAGGAAGGGTAGGGGGGTATTTAAAAACAGAAAGACCAATAGAAACAAAGAAGTTATTAACAAACAATTAGATGCAAATTAACAATAAAATTACACATGGTACAAATGATTGCGGCTGTGAAGCAAAATTTAAAAGGGGGAGCATGGGATAATAGATTAAAAATTGGATAAAAACAAGCAGCATAATAATAATGTATGTAAATAAGAAATTGTGAATAAAAAATATAAATATAAGAAAATGTATGTAAAAAATATAAAAATGCATAAAAATACACATCAATAAGGGAAAGGACAACCGAATACAATAATGCAGATTATTTAGCTACATTTTTATTCTCTCCACCACTGGCCCCCTGTGACATTCATCTGAGCGCTCTGCAGACTACGTTGCAAATTTATATTTTTTGGGGAAGTTATTGGCAGAGTCTTAAAAAAACAACCAGACTCAGGAAGACCTAACAGATGGACTGGCAACTTCCGTCGTGTTGGTGTTATGGGGAACGGTTGCCCGCTTTTTGACTGCGGCCACCACACTTCTTCTTCCTGCCTGTTGGGGTGCTTTGCTTCTCTCCCCCTGTGTGCTGCTGTCCTCGCTTGGCATGTCCTCCTGCCAGGTTGAGTCAGTTACTATATCATCCAGCACCTCGTCTTTCACTTCCGCACCCTGGTCCTTCTCCTGACTCTCTGGCAATTGTGTCTCATCATCATCCACCTCTTGTGACACTTTCTCACCTTCGTGTGACCGTTGCTGCTCAAATATTTGGGTATCATTAAATGCGATCTCCTCTTTCTCTGCTTCAAGTAGACCAGGCTTGAGGCCCAAATCTATAAATGGAGGAGTGAACAGCTCTTCGGAGTGTCCAAGTGTGGGATAAGTTGCCTCTGGGCACTCAGCATGGTGGGAGGAAGGAGGATCAGGGTGAGGAATATGCGGTCCAGACTTATGGCTACTGAGACTTGACCGTGTGAAATACAGGGTGGTGGTGGCAAAGTGACTGGAAGCAGTATCCGCTATCCAACCTTTTGACACTGGTCTAAGTTCAATAGTGGTGTGCTGCGGTCCCCTATTAATTGGGACAGGAAGGTCGTGCAAGAAGATGTCGGTGTTTGCTGTGGCACAATTTCAGCATGCCCACGGCCTCAGCCTCTGCATGCATCATCATCATCACGTCCTGTTACCCATCCTTTCCCACTCGCCTTGCCCATTTTAAATGGAGGATAATATTTTCCACGTTGACCACAAATGGCTGAATTTGGAGCAAACTTATATGCGATCTGCGTGACGAAAAAGCACAGTTTTAAATAGCTGGAACGTAGGTAACTATGTTTCACAGCAAACTGGTGTCAATAACTTCACTAACACACTGCAACAAAATTTAAATGAAGGCCAGAAATGGCAGAATTTTGAGAGCAATTATATATGATCCGTGTGACGGACAAACCACAGTTTTAAATAGCTGGCCTCTAGGTAACTATTTTAAACAGCAAACTGGTGTCAATAACTTCGCTAACATACTGCAAAAAAATTTAAATGGAGTCCAGAAGTGGCAGAATTTTGAGTGCAATTCTATGTCATCCATGTGACGGACAAACCACAGTTTTAAATAGCTGGCCTTTAGGTAACTATTTTTAAAAGCAAACTGGTGTCAATAACTACGCTAACACTGCAACAAAATTTAAATGGAGGCCAAAAATGGCAGAATTTTGAGCACAATTATATGTGATACATGTGACAAGCAAACCACAGCTTTAAATAGCTGGCCTGTAGGTAACTATTTTTAACAGCAAACTGGAGTCAATAACTTTGCTAACACACTGCAGCAAAATTTAAATGGAGGCCAGAAATGACTGAATTTTGAGCGCAATTATATTTGATCTGTGTGATGAACAAACTACACTTTTAAATAGATGTATTTTTAGAACTGTAATATTGAAAGGATCTGGCTGTATTCTGCAGTGCCCACAAGCAAATGGAGCAGAAAAACGGTGTTCTCTGGATTGCTTTTTAAGCAAATAAACAGGATTAAAATCCCCAAAAAATATTCCTGACCCCTGATACCTGGGGCTATGTCAAGAAATATCTGAAAAAGCAACAGCAGCAGCAGACAGAACTGGAGTGGACCCTCTTGATATGTGCCCTGCCGTCTGCCACATACACTGCCTGCCTACCTAGCATTGATATCTATGCAGCTGGATTAGTCCTCAGAAGGACTGTTAGTTGAGATGACTATGGGTATAATATGTTGTATACACTAAGGCCGGTTTCACATTAGTGTTTTGAGGAGCTGTGGAGGGCTGCGGACTTCCTCCGTGAAGCCCCGCCCTCGGCAGCACCTCCACCGCTAGCTCCGCCTACTTCTGCATGTGTCGACCAAAGAGAACCAAAAAATGCCCCTAAAATATAAATTTTAATTGTATTAGGTAAAATGACCTATATAGGGTCAGGAGACAATGGTTAAGTTTAACAATATAAACTTAACACTAAAAAGGATAGAGGTATAACAAGTGAGGGGGTGCTCTCTCCCTTACTCACCCTACCTTACCGTGGAGGTTGGCACCCTAAGTTCGACATGGCGCCCCCACTCGATGACGGCTCTTCCTTAAGACCCTAAGGGGGACTAACAAAGAAAACACCATCACCAACATCAGTATTTTAAAGTGCTAATGTGCTTTAAAAGTGCTTAAATAACACCTGCATAGGTATATACCAATATTTTCATATACCAATTTTTCTTTGTTTCAGGATTCTGATTGATATGAGTCTTGATACCTTATAACTAAGGTGCAACTGTGAGCAAAGATATAGAATAATCTTATAGCAATAGGTTATCTAATTGTGCCGTATCTTGAACCATTTGTTATCACCTCATAAAAAAGATACAAAAGCTCTTATACCCTGTCTCATTAGTATTAACAATATACCACACAAGGGGCAACCAGTAAGGGGTAATGACTCTGTTTCTAGTTAATAGTCAGGTTGCCAGGTATCATCAATCGCAGTATTCCACAAATGTAAAGGCATAATCATGCTCATAAATGCTTAATAAATAGTAAATTCCCAAATTATATACCACAATTAGCAATGTACCACAAGAAAGGGATAACCAATGTTTCTGGTTACATAATCAGGTTGCCACATATCATCAGTCACAATATATTCACAAATGTGAAGGCACAGTCATGCTCACAGGTGCTTAATAGGTAGATTCCTAGTTATATACCACATTATGAAAAATTGCAGGGATATAAGTGATCCATAATTAGATCGTGGTCATAGAAAAAATCGTAAAGATAGTACTTATCGATTAGTTGCCCATCCTGACGCGCAGATAGACCGGGGTTCATCAGGGGACCAAACCGGGGGCTTATTTTCCGGACCGGGGGCTGCTACAATACGCTGCACCCCATCCTGACCACTCACTATGAAGGGTTACCTCATCGTCGCTGTCCTGTTTAAATAGCGTTCGCCGCCATAATCAGCGTGCCCACATACCGGATGTGACGTATCGCAAGTACGGACTTCAGGCCGGACTTCCGGTATAACAAGCACATAACCGTTCCTGCTGAGAGGAAGACATTCCTGGTGATACCCAGCGGTGGAACGCCTTGAGCTCCACCATGCGCAGTCGTAATCAAAAGAAGGAGTGTCCACAACTCTGCTTTTAGATAGGCAGAGGCGCTACTCCACTACAGAATATATTCACCATTCAGATTCCTCATATTAAAGCATTTTGAAAGATACGGTCTCATAATTACGGCTCCTTGTCTTGAAACATTTAAAGGCACCATTACAAATGTTAGTATGGGCAAAAAATAGGAATGCACATTCTGAATAACAGGACTTAGTGAAACAAATTTGGCAACCCCTCTATGAAGGTCTCTTATTAGAACAAACATTTTTCTCTCACCACCACTGTATCAGTGGGGTTAACTTTGAAAGACCAATTTGATACTGTTCCACTGATTAAGTAGGAACTCCTTTTGTGGTCTTACGGAAGACCTATACATTATCAGTTCGCTGTCACTAGGTACCTTGTGAACACAACCATAATTACTTTAAATAAAGCTTGTGAAGTTGAATTGCTCATTCAGACCTGAAGGAGACATGGATTCCAAAAGATAGATCCACCTTGTCTCTCGCTGGAGTATTTTTCTATCCCAGTCTCCCATCCTGGCAGAGATAGGGACGGTCTCTATAGCCTGGAACGAGAACGAGTCGAGATCTCCCCCATGATTTCCACCATATGTCGTGCTAGTGGGGTCTCGCGTTTATGCTTAATATCCCCTACGTGTTCACCTATCCTGATCCTCAGCTGTCTTTTTGTTTTCCCAACATAGTTTAATGGACAGCTGCATGTACAGAGGTAAACTACTCCCATTGTGCTGCAACTGGCAAAGTCCCTATTTTTAAAGGTACGTCCTGTAGCCACACTACGGAATGTATTTGATTAATTAATCAGTTTACAAGTTTTACATCCTCTACACTTAAATGTACCCAAATTTCTACGCTCCAACCAAGTGCCTCCCACCTTTTGAGGATTTAGGTGACTGTGGACCACATGTTCACGTATAGATTTCCCCCTTCTGTATGTCACTGAGCGAAACCTAGGGAAACATCTGACCAAATCCGGGTCAGCTCTCAGAATACCTCAATAACGCCTCAGGATACCCATCACCTTCTGATTTTGATCGTCATAGGTACCGATCAATCTAGTTAGATTGTCATTTTGTTTTTTTGATCTAACAGTTAATAATTGATTCCAATTTAATCCTCGTGCCGTCTCATATCCGGCATCGATCACATGGTCTGGGTATCTTCTTTCTCTGAAGCGTTGTTTTAGTTTAACTGCTTGATGTTCAAAATCTGATAGAGAGGAGCAGTTCCTGCGAAGTCTGAAGAACTACCCTTTCGGTATGCCCCTCTTTAAATTAGTGGGATGATAGCTCTCCCATCTCAGGAGACTATTGGTAGCCGTCTTCTTTCGATAGATAGAGCTACTCAATGTCCCCTTACTATTTCTCCAGACAAGGACATCCAGAAAGGGATCTTATCTCCTCCCACCTCGCAGGTAAACCTTAAATTCAAATTGTTGTTATTCAAGTGGTCCACAAATCTCCTATATGAGTTAGCCTCCCCTAACCATAGGACGAGGATGTCATCAATATAGCGCCCCCAAAAAATAATATGGGGGCACCATGTGACATCCTCATCCCTGAATACCACCGTTTCCTCCCACCAGCCCAGGAGCAAGTTAGCGTACGTAAGGGCACAGGGAGTCCCCATCGCTGTGCCCCTGAGCTGGTGGAAGAACTCCCCGCTAAACAGAAAGAAATTGTGAGTCAACATATATCAGAGTAGTTTAACTAAAAAGATATTGTGTGGAAAACAGTGGTTCCCCCGTGCCTTCAGATAATACTCAACAGCCTCGATGCCCTTGTCATGTGGTATACTGCTGTACAGGGTTTCCATGTCTATTGATGCCAGAATAATATCTGACTCAAGTTGGATCCCCTCAATTTTAGTGAGTAAATCTGAGGTGTCTCTAATATATGAAGGTAGGGAGTGTACAAATGGGCGCAAAATTTGGTCAAGACACTTGAATTTTGGCAGAGCGCATCCATACCGGCCACAATTGGGCGTCCTTTAAGTGGGCTATAGCCCTTGTGAACTTTTCGTAGGGAACAGAAAGTTGCCAGCGTAGGATGTTTGGGGTACATAAAATCGAACTCGTTCCTAGATATAAGGCCATTCCCTAGTGCTTCTGATAATATTGCTCTCAATTCAGTTTGGTAGGGCAATGTGGGGTCCTTTTTTAGAATCTCATAGGTTGTGGAGTCAGATAAAATATTCCTACACATGGGGAGATACTGTGATGTATCAAGGACCACCACATTGCCCCCCCCCCTTGTCAGAAGGCTTAATTATGATGTTATAATTTTTCTCTAGGGAAGACAGTGCTTTCCTTTCTGAATCCTCCAAATTGGATGTAGATGCATTTCTTCTTGGATCTATTGTTAATCTCTTTAGTAACTAGATCCAGAAAGATGTCAATGTTACTAAAGATTCCAGTTGGAGGCATCTTCTTACTTTTAGGTTTCAGGTCTGAATATGGGCCTTCCCCAATACCCCGACTCCACTCCATGGCTAATCCAGCCAACAGTCTTACGTCTTCTAATGAGTCAGCTGATATACCCAGTAATTGGCATTGGGATTTATCATTATTAATGTAGAACTTCCTCCATTTTAATTTCCTCATAAATAGATTAACATATTAGACCCATAAAAATGGGTCAAACCGGGTAGTGGGTACAAATGATAATCCATGGCTCAATACTAATAGTTCAGGTTGAGACAGTTCGTGGGAGGACAGGTTGATGATTTGTTCTGCCCCTCCATCTTCATGATTAACTATCTTTTTTGGCCTTGGGGGAGTCGTGTACGTAGTGGGTAAGGAAGTAATTATCTGTTCTCTAAAAAAGAGGCAGATGAGGAAGACAATGAGGGTACTAATGCCAAGGTGTTTGATGAACCTTGTGCAGGGGATGTCGGTTTCTAATATGACCCCCGTTTTCCCTTGTAACCCCCTTTTTGCCATCTTTTTTGAGACCCTACTTCTGCAGGTGGCCTGCATTCGGCCTGTGTACCTATCTTTAACATTAGGTACACAGGTCGTGCGGCTGTATGCGGATGCTTCCACATGCATCGTTTTGACGATGCGGCGACCAGCGTAGGACGCAGCTGGTTGCAATTTATTTTTTTCTCCGCATCGTCAAAACGACGCATGTGGAAGCATCCGCATACAGCCGCACAACCTGCGTACCTAATGTTAAAGATAGGTACACAGGCAGCATGCAGAAGTAGGCGGAGCTAGTGGCGGAGGTGCGGCCAAGGGTGGGGCTTCACAAATTAAGTCCGCAGCTCCTCAAAATGCTAGTGTGAAACTAGCCTAAGAAACAAGCAAATCTCTCCATAGCTTAGCAGCACCTCTCCCTACACTGCCTGATTCTGGAGTAGACCTGATGATGCTGGGCAGCTAGCAAATCACTGTAATGCCACAATCAACATGGCTACGGCATTACAGTGTGTGGCAGACAATCCCTGCATGTTCATTGGCTCTCTAAAGAGCACTAAAAATGCAGGGAGGGAACCCGTGCTCCCGCCAAGCAACCCCGGAAATACTCGTCGAGCTCCGAGAATCTTGAGCAGTGAGATGGTCGGGCGAGTACCGAGTAGTGGCGAGCATGCTCGCTCATCACTAGTGAAGAAGCAATGAAGAAGCCCATGCAAAAAAATTGTAACATTTTTGGAGGTTCTTTCTTATTTTTCTACCCTCAAAAGAGTATTACATTTTAGCTCTAAACCACAGCAGCTAGTCAAGACATGTGTGGTTGACAAGGCTGTGCAGTGACAGATGCTGATAGTGGCAAAAGCCACTCAGTAGTGAATTAGAATGGGGCAGGCAAGGACATATTTGGCAATGTGGGGCCACTGACGGCAGCCCTGACAGAAACAGAATTGAAGTATAGCTGATATGATGTAGAGGCTACAGATGCGCAATTGAGCATGGGCCATTAGCACTGGCACCAACAGAATCATGTAAAAGACATTAAGGCAGGTAGACTGAATGGAAAATTTAATAATTGACATGAACCATAGGTGATTGAAATTCAACAACGTTCCTTGCCTGATTAATTTTGACAGATGTAAGGTTTACCACAATTGCGGCAAATGACCTTGTCTGCTTTGATGTGAAAAGCTACAAGCAGTTCAGTATCACCTTTCTGACAATACACTGTAGATTGGACATAGAAGTGCGACAAAAGAGAAAAGGGTGCTCATTCTTACCACTGGTTCAATCTCCTGCATAATAAGTTCATGAGATTAAAGCTTAGGGATTCTGCTGGATAAAATACACAGTACAAGTGCAGCTGAATCTGGTGGTTCAGATAGTGAGACTCAGCAGCAGATAAAACATCTGGTCTGCCATCTCATGTAAACTGTAATCTGCTTCTGCCTTAATTATTTGTTGTAGTTGTAGTGCAGTTACACGCAAATGAGTGCTCCGCTAAAAAATCATTCACAGTATTCCAAGTAGAAATGTTTGATAATTTACAACAAATTTGCCTATTTTGCCCATGCCTTGTCCAAGCACCAAACAGCTGGAAAAATGTGGATTAAGCAGGGAGAAGAGAGCGTTTTCCTATTAAAACATGCAATCATCAGCTGTTCACTCTTCAATTGCTTCATCATGCAGGGAACGCAGGTGCTCATGGTCATACGCCAATTTAATCACCCCAAAGTAATTTAATAATTAAAAAAAAATTAAAGAAGAAATTTTTTTCCTGAATTTAAAGAATTTTGAGTTGATAAGTTACAACAATTTTGCTCTGTGTCTTGCTCTGCACAAGATTTCCTAATCTTGATCAGGTAAGTCACCAAAGTTGAGGGCACAATAAGTTGAAGGCACAATAAATACAGGTGGTTTGGAATGGGTTATGCTCAATTGCATGACTTGATGAATATTTCTTCCCCACAATGCAGTGAAGGGAGAGGATGAAAATACAGAAAGCTGTAGATGTGAATGATGAGGTGGCTCATTAAAATGATAAAGCACTGCTTGTGGATGTGGACTGGTTGTTAGAAAGACGATCATGAGAAGAAGAACAGCTTGAGTCTTCCTCGTTTTGCTGTAATTTTTCTTTCCTTACATGTGCAGGTGATGTTATTCTCCCACTCTCTGAGTCTTAAGCAGTGAGTGAAATGGTGTGGGATGTTTGTTTTTTGCAGATCCTTGCAAATCAAATTGTTGATTGCTCAAATTCACGGGGACATGTTAATTTGAGAAAATTCAACTTGAAGTAAATCTACAGCTAATCTTTCTGCTCATTTCTATTCAACACCATAATAATAATAATCGTTATTTATACAGCGCCAATACATCCCACTGCACTTTACAGTTTAACAGTTCATACACAATACAATAACTAAAGCAAAATAAGACAACCCTGCTGGTGAGAGCTTACAATCGACAATGAGGTGGGGGGAGACAAAGTACAGGGGCTTATTTACAATGAGGGTCTAGCCATCTTGAGAGAGTGGGGGATAGATAAGGCTGCATGACCTGGTCACCAGCCAGTATTTGTGGTGTTATTTGGTGTGGTGGAGTTTATTCTCAGATAGTGAATGGGCTATACACACACACAAACACACACAAACACAGGGACTTTGACTAGGGAATGTGATAGGCCACCCTAAACAGATGTGTTTTTAGGAAGCGCCTAAAACTGGGTAAGTTGTGGATAATCCTAATTTCATGGGATATAACATTCCAGAGGATTGGGGCAACCCGGGAGAAGTCTTGGAGCCGGGAATGAGAGGTACAGATTAGTGCAGAGGTTAATCAAAAGTCGCTTGCAGAACGGGTAGACCGATAAAAAGAAATGAGGGGGGTACTGGACAGTGGAGAGCTTTGTGGGTGACAACAAGCAGTTAAAATTGGATCCTAGAATGAATGGGCAGCCAGTGCAATGACTGGCGAAGAGCAGACGTGTCCGAGTACCGATTAGCCAGATGGACAACCCTGGCTGTTGCATTAAGGATGTACTGGAAAGGGGAAAATTGAGTGAGGGAGAGGCCAATAGAGCACTAAAGTAGTCCAGAAGGGAGTGGATCAGAGCAACAGTGAGGGTCTTTGTAGTTTACATGATGAGAAAGGGGAGGATTCTAGAGATGTTCTTTAGGTGTAAACGGCAAGAATGGGCAAGAGATTGTATATGGGAGGTGAAAGAAAGATTGGTATCAAGCTAGAAAGTGCGCCTGCTGCTTAGGCATTATGATGGTGCCACCCAACCCAAGAAGATGGAAATGTCAGATTTAGGGAGGCTAGTAGAAGTGGGAGCAGAAGACGTTCAATTTTGGAAAGTTGAGTTTCAGATAGAGAGTGGACATGATGTTGGAGACTGCAGACAGACAGCCACTTGTATTCTGTAGTACAGAGGGGCTAAGGTCAGGGGATCACATTTTTGTGTGTCATCATCATAAAAATGGTACTGAAAGCCAAATCTGCTGATGGTTCATCTAATTGGGGCCATGTAGAGAGAGAAAAGAAGGAGGCCAAGCACTGAGCCCTGAGGAACCCCAACAGTGAGAGGAAAAGGAGATGAAGTAAAGACAGTGAAAAAAACACTGAAGGAGTGGTCAAAAAGATAGGAAGCAAACCAGGACAGGGCAGTGTCCTTAAAGCCTATTGATTGGAGCATAGAGAGTAGGAGATGGTGGTCAACAGCATCAAAAGCTGCAGAGATCGAGAAGAATGACCAGAGAGTGGTCACCATTACAATTTGCTGTCAGAAGGATGCTGGTCACTTTGATGAGTACGGTTTCATCAGAATGTAGAAGGCAGAAGTTGGATTGTGATGGATCTAGGAGAGAGTGAGTGGAGAGATAATGGGTAAGGGGGGAGTTGATGGGCACTCCAAGAGTTTAGAGATGAAAGGGAGATTGGAGACTGGTCTGTAGTTATTTGTGTAGGAAGGATCGAAAGAAGTTTTTTAATAATGAAGTAATGATAGAGTGTTTGAAGGAGAAGTGAAAATACGAGAAGCGAGTGAGAGATTGAAGATTGCATTTAGGTGAGGAGTGACGACTGGAGAGAGAGACTGGAAGAGATGTGAGGGAATGGGGTCAGTAGTACATGTTGTAGGACGAGTAAAAGAGAGGATCCTGGAGACTTGGTGGCTTGGACCTGATTTCCAGAAAGATATTCTCTATTTTCTCTAAAAAGTGGGAGGCCAGGTCATCAGCACAGACGTCTGTGATAGGGGCCTGCGTTTTTGGACTGGGGAGGGAGTGAAGGGTGTCAAATAGTGTTGAGCATTTCGATACCGCAAGTATCGGGTATCGGCCGATACTTGCGGTATCAGAATTCCGATACCGAGTTCCGATATTTTTGTGGTATCAGAAATCGGAATCGGAAGTTCCCAGTGTATGGTTCCCAGGGTCTGGAGGAGAGGAGACTCTCCTTCAGGCCCTGGGAAACATATTCATGTAAAAAATAAAGAATAAAAATAAAAAATATGGATATACTCACCCGTCCGGCGGCCCCTGGACCTTACCGATTGTAACCGGCAGCCTCCGTTCCTAAGAATGAGGAGTTTAGGACTATCGATGACGTCGCGGCTTGTGAATGGTCACGTGCCGCTCATGTGACCACTCACACGACCAATCACAAGCCGCGACGTCATCGCAGGTCCTAAACTCCTCATTGAGTGTGCTGGCGTGGGCGAGGATTTGTGAGCGTGAAAGAGAGAATACACTATAAATTGTAGCTGTAGTTTTTTATTTTTCCGATATTAAAAGGACATATGAAAATAATAAAATAAATAATATGTATTATTTGCTGCTTTTTCCCCACTGGACTAGTCATTCATTCTCAATATTCTCATTTCATAAGTAAAATCTGTTGTCAATGAGTACAAAGTTCCCCATTACTAAGATAGGAGATATCAGCTAGTACTCATTAAGTACTATGGAGAGGGGAGTATGCAGAAGGAGGGAGACAGACACTGAGTTACTGCTTTTCAACCCCAATTATATAATAATAGAAAAAAGGAACTGAACAAGAAATGTAAGTAGGCGCCGGACCCAGACCGCGACGCCCATGGGACCGGACCGCAGCGGGACCGCCCCTGGGTGAGTATAATACAACCTGTTATTCTTCTCTTTCAGGTTACATCGGGGGCTTATCTATAGCATTACAGAATGCTGTAGATAAGCCTCTGATGCCGGTGGGCTTATCTCATATACATATAAAAAAATGCTGCAGCATGTCGCAATATAAGTATGGTGTATACAGTTGAAAAATTGAACTAGAAAAACAGGGGTGCAAACACAGACAAGAACTAAATTAAATTTAATGTCTAGATTTTTTTTTTGTAACAAAATTCAACTTTCTTTTCCAAAAAGGATGTAACAAGAAATATTAGGTTGGTAAATGTACAGAAAACAAAAAAGTGGCAGCAGGCCATAACATGTGTTATGGACTAGTAAAATAGATGTTCTAAAACAGACATGCACAGTTAAATGTCTCTTTCTTTTAAAGAAAAACTATTCTATTTTTTTGTTTACAACATTTGTCCTCATTCCCTAAAAAGGATGTAACTAGACATGCTCGGTTGGAACACATACCCAAAGCAAACTTCTGCAGTAGGGCCATAGTATACATGTGGTGGGTTTGGTTGTCAAATTGGACTAGTAGGTGTACAAAAACAGATACAGTATGCACAGTTAAATGTCTAGATTTCTTAAAATTTTTGCAACAAAATTCCCTTATTTTTCTCAATTAGTCCGAGCAAAAAATGCTTGATAATTAGGTAAATGTGTAGTATGCTAAAGATGGCAGTATGCCTCAGAATAGTTATGGTGTGAACAGTTGTCAAATTTGACTAGCAAAGAAAGTGTACAAAAACAGACATGCACAAATAAGTGTAGTCTAAGGGATAATTTTTCTCCTTATGGACATGCCTACCATGCCAGGGTAAGGAGAATTATTGGCTATGTAATGCTCCTCTGGGAAATTAAATATGCAAATTGTGTCTCAGAGTGAAGTGAACCTGAACTCTAGTGTCACCTGTTGGAAGTAGAAATCCTAAAAATTCCCAGTCAGTGGTCTCTTATAAAGCCAAATCATATCCCATGCCTTGCAGTGAGGAGGGGCAACCGCCGCCTCAAAACTTGTGTCTGAAAATTGAGATTCTGTTTTGGCTTTTATCCTAAGTTATGTGGCAAGGCTTGATAAAGAGTTGATTTTAACTTTTATGATAACTACTTTCAATAAGGTGGCACTATAGTTCAAATAATTTTCCTCTCTATTGAAACAATTTACACATTTAAAGGTATAAACTTTTTTATATTTTTGCTATATTCTTTTAAAAAATGCACCCCCTTTCTCAGCAAGGTCAAAACATGAAATATTAGATATTTACATGCCCAAGAACTGAGCACCTGAAATAAACCACTCTGATGGTGTTGTGTGTTCAGATGTAAATATTGATACAGAGGTGCAAAACAAAACAAAAATTGTGACTGACAATCATTGTGATGTAGACTCTCTCATTTAATCCAGGACTGATATTCGACACATCGGGAAAACCTATTTTACACAAATGACTTAGGGTACTGTCACACCCTGCAATTTTCGTCGCTACGACGGCACGATCCGTGCGTCGTAGACTGCGGTCACACTTTGCAATCACGGCGCTGGAGCGATGCCGAGGTTCGCTGGTAACCAGGGTAAACATTGGGTTACTAAGCGCAGGGCCGCGCTTAGTAACCCGATGTTTACCGTGGTTACCAGCGTAAAAGTAAAAAAAAAAAAACCGTACTTACTCACCATCTGATGTCTGTCAGGTCCCTTGCAGTCTGCTTCCTGCTCTGACTGAGTGCAGCCGTACAGTGAGAGCAGAGCACAGCGGTGACGTCACCGCTGTGATCTGCTCTCACTTTCCGGCCGGCGCTCACAGTCAGAGCGGGAAGCAGACTGCAAGGGACCTGACAGACATCAGATGGTGAGTATGTACGTTTTTTTTTTTTTTACTTTTACGCTGGTAACCACGGTAAACATCGGGTTACTAAGCGCGGCCCTGCGCTTAGTAACCCGATGTTTACCCTGGTTACCAGCGAACGCATCGCTGGATCGCTGTCACACACAACGATCCAGCGATGACAGTGGGAGATCCAGCGACGAAAGAAAGTTTCAAACGATCTGCTACGACGTACGATTCTCAGCAGGGTCCCTGATCGCTGCTGCGTGTCAGACACTGCAATATCGTAATGATATCGCTAGAACGTCACGAATCGTACCGTCGTAGCGATCGTAATTGCACTGTGTGACAGTACCCTTACTGTTACATCCAGGGTATCAAGTTGAGCTCAGAACGTGTACCTAGAGCAATCATTGCACAAGCTCAGCTTAGCTGACAGCCAAGCTGTGCAACAATAGCCAGGGAAGGTGTTAGCACCATCCTTAGCTGATTAACCATCTAATCCTTGCAGTGTTGGGGTCCTGGGTTCAAATCCCACCATGGACAACATATGCAAGGAGTTTGTATGTTCTCCCCGTATTTGCATGGGTTTTCTCCCATATTCCAAAGACATATTGATAGGGAATGTAGATCGGGAGCCCCAAGGAGGACAATGCCAATAATGTTTGTAAAGCACTGTGGAATTAATGGCGCTATATAAATGAGAAAAATAAATAAATAATTGGCATGATCCATAGTGATTGTAACATTTAGAAGCCTGTGAGAGGGTGGGAGTTTCCCCTTCTACCCCATGATGCAATCACAGGTTAACAATGGTTGCCCTGGTGGCTGTAGGTCTAAAAATGTCCTCAATCACTGCCAGTTATGGTGGACTTTTGCAGCCTGCAATTTTCACCTATTAACCCTGGTGAAAATGAAAAATCTGGTCATAAAGTATTTTAATGGAAAAAATGTAATAATTTATTCTCATGTCCCAATGGTATAAAACTCTGTGAAGTACCTATGCTCAATATAATTCACACAGCATCCGCAAAGCATTCTAGGAAAATCTGTATTGCAATATGGCAATTTTTCCCTTCTGAATTCTGCAATGTGTACTAACAGAAGTTTATGATCACATACAGTTTGTGGTATTGGTGTACTCAGAATAAATTGCTCTTTTAACTCCTGTGAATGTAAAAACAAAATTGTAGGCTAAAGAATGTGCAGAGACTTCTGATCATGCGCAGAGACACATACACCCAGCTTAAAAGGATCAATGAGAGCAGGGAAGAAGCCTTACGCATGGGCTAGTTAAGTATGGCGCTTGCAATGTTGCTGGCACTTGTAAGTTAAAATGTCACGCCCACAGTGGCTTGATAACATGCTTAGTGGGCCACCTAGTCTGGGAACACTAATATCCATCGAGTAGTCAAAGCCCTCATTTATATATAATAAATGTATGTTAGAAATGCTTTTTCTAAAGATCTGTTTATGTATGTGATATAACACTGTGCTGTGACTCTTAGGAAGTGTGTCTGCATATGCAAATGCAAATGATGGTGGTTCTGGGGGCATGGGGGACCTGACGTGTTCTATGTAAGTCTCATGCACATGTTGCTTAATATTGCCTTGATGATATGCAGCAGATTTACATCTCCAGAATGTCAATTCTTTTTGCCTTTTTGCTGAAGATTTAACCTATACGAATAAGGCTAGTTTCACACTAGCATTTTGAGGAGCTGCGGAGGGCTGCAGACTTCCTCTGTGAAGCCCCGCCCTCGGTCGCACCTCCGCCACTAGCTCCACCTACTTCTGCATGCAGCCGGCATGCGGCCTGCGCACCTATCTTTAACATTAGGTACGCAGGTCGTGCCGCTGTATGCGGATGATTCTGCGTGCCGCGTTTTGACGATGCGGAGAAAAAAAAATTGCTACAAGCTGCGTTCTACCAGAACCAAAGAACATGAAGTATATAACTCATAGATATATTAAAAAAATATATATATGTTTATTAATATACAATACCAAAAATACCAAAAAATAACATCCAGATAATAAACAGCAGATTAAATACTACAGAGTCATTTGAATATTGAGAAATGGGTGCACCAAAACCAGTGTTGCACCATGGATAAAGATAAAGGGCATAACTTGTAGTAACACAATTTTAATGGGTACCTGTATCATGAAATGCCAGTGCCTAATATACCACAAGGATAAATGTTACACAAAAATGGAAGGGGTATACCATATAGTCCAGTGACCCCAACGTAATATCAGTATAAAGGGACTAGTCCCATGCTGTCATCTTACCCTTCTCTCTATCCATGTGTGTCAACACGCGCCCCTACGCGTGTTTCGCCCACGGCTTCCTCGGGGGGCCCGCATAATATACGTGTCTCCCAAATCCAGCTTTTATAGTCCACGGCGGTGCTACTATATGGCGCATGTCTATGATGATTACGGGCGCCGCAAGCCGCATCATCACAGGCACCAACATGGCGGTGCGGGTCACCGGAATGTGCCGGTGATGTCATTGACCCGCACACATCAAAAAAAGGCGCCGGAGACGATGCCGCAGCCCTTGCCCGCGCCAGAGACATGCGCACTAGCTCTGCAATGGTTTTCTATGCAGCCACCAAAGGTAACGGATTAAATAGAAACAAAAGACGGCCCATAGATATGTCATACAAAACTCGCATCATCATATTTGATCACCCGATATGGGAACCCAGGGAAAATACTACATACATCAAAGTAGTGAGAAAAGATTCTTAAAGGACATAAGTGTATTGACATTTATCTCTGCCAAAATGACATATGTGTCAGATATAGAATATAAAATGCTATAATCGTGATAAAATACAAAATTACACTGATCATAAAGTGACATAGTGGATACATAATATAGATTCTACATCAGTCATAAATATAAAATATAAAAACTAGCATGATAATAAAGTGACAATGTGCATAAATATAAAGAAAAGCATTATCCCGGATCCGACGATCTTATTGCATGAGATGAAATATGGAGGTCTGTGTCCAGGCCGACTTTATTCAGTAAAATGCATCAATGAAAAAAGGTCCTTATTGTAACTATAACACTAAATAAATGAAAAAAACAAGAGTCAAATATATTAAAAACAAAAGGAAAAAACAGTGATCCTCAGTCCAAAGATGACATAATCTACAAAAATGATGTAAAATTCAGTTGCTCATTGAGTCCATGGGGAATCATTGTATCAAGATTTACTATCCAACAGCATTCTTTTTGATTTAGAACCCGTAGAGCATCACCGTCTCTTATCCCCATATGGACACAATCAATCCCCCAGACTTTCAACTCTTTAGAGTTACACTTATGTTTGAGTTTGAAATGTCTGGGGATTGTTTTTAAAGACTCCACGTCATCCACATCACGAGCGGCCTCTATATCTCGCACGTGTTCACGGGTCCTAACCCATAACTCACGTGACGTAAGTCCAATATATATCAAATTACAACTACACATGGCATAATATATGACATGCGTAGTTGCACATGTGATATTTTCTCTAATGTCATATATCTTGAGGCCACTCGATGATGTGAAGGACGTGGATCTGATGTGGTTCTTACATGCCAAGCATTTCCCACAGGGAAAGAAGCCCTTCCTATTGCCCTTGCTACCGAATAGAGAAGTGGGTTTTGAGATGTAATGACTTGACACTAAGGTATCTCTGAAGTTTCTCCCTCTTCGTGCTGTCATAAAGGGTGTCGGGGAGAGTTGTGTTTTCAAAACAGGGTCGGTTAACAGGACCGACCAATGCTTCTTGAGAATGGTTCTCATAAGGTCCCATTGCTGATTGTACGTAGAAATGAACCGTACCTCTATATCCTTACCCTTTCTCCTACTGAAATTACCCCCCTGTGGACCCAAGAGATCACTTCTCCTGGTGTTTTTAGCTCTAACATAGCCTTTCCTAATGCACCTGTTGCTATACCCACGATCTCTAAACCTTCGCCCAAGGTCTTTGGCCTGTCCCTCGAATAGTGCATCTGAGGTACATATTCTGCGAGCCCGCAGAAACTGGCCAGTTGGAATAGCAGCAATCGTGGAATATTGGTGTGCGGAAGATGCATGTAATAATGAGTTGACGGACGTTTTCTTACGATACATATCCGTGTATATCGATCCATCATCTTGCACCCTTAATTCGACATCAAGAAAGGACACCGCCCTTTGATCATAAGTATAGGTAAGTCTGACGTTGGATTCATTGCGGTTCAAGCCCACCATAAATGTTTCTAAATCACTAGCAGAACCCTGCCATATAAACAAAATATCATCGATAAAACGAAACCATCCAAGGACTTGGGGGGAGGCCTGTGCATCGTCCAACAGCAAACCCCTCTCCCAGAAACCAAGAAAGAGGTTTGCGTAGGAAGGCGCACACGCCACCCCCATAGCGGTACCACGTTGCTGTAAAAAGAATCGATCCTTGAATGTAAAAAAATTGTGGGTGAGAATGAACCGCAACAAATCCAACACCAGCTCCCTCATATCAGCATCAAGATTGCTGGACTCCAAGAAAAACTGTGACGATCGCAGTCCATCCTCATGTTTAATGCTCGTGTATAGGGATTCAACATCCACCAGTACAAGAAATGCACCAGTGTCGAGGGACAGACCATCAAGGCGCCTCAGGACATCCGTTGTGTCCCTGACATAGGAGGGCAGCGTCTCCACCTGAGGGTGTAGATAATGTTCAATGAATTTGCAAATGGGATCACACAGCCCTCCAATGCCAGAGACAATCGGATGCCCCGGGGGATTGACTGGATCCATGTGGACCTTGGCCAAAAGGTAGAACATGGGCCAACAGGGCATTTGACCATCAGACCATCTAGGACCTTTTTAGAGATGATACCCCTTTCATGTGCTATCTCTAAGATATAAGTAAGTTTCGTTTGAAAAGGGACCAATGGACTTTGTGTTAGTTGGGTATAGGTCTGTTTATCCCTTAATTGTCTAAAGGCCTCTTTCTCGTACCTCTCCACTGGCCAGATAACCACATTCCCCCCTTATCTGCTGGTTTGATGACTACGTCATCCAATTGTTTTACGTCTTCCAATGACTTCCGTTGTAAAGGAGTTAGATTGTCCCTACTCCTGCTATTATGAATTAGTTTAAATTCTTCTGTTACTAATTTAGTAAATATGTCAACCTGTTTCTTGCTCGGTTACATAGCCATCGCCCTGGTCAGTAGTTGATCTAGATTGCAATTTTCGTAATACCAATTTCCGAGAAAATAGGTGGAGGTCCTTTAGTGCTAAAAAGAAATTGAAATTATTAGTAGGGGCAAACGACAAACCCAGACCCAAAAGGTCCTTCTGGGTCTGAGACAGCACATGAGAGGACAAATTAATCACCTCCAATTTATTTTTCGTCCTTTTCTCCACAGGGGGTGAGGTAGGTATTTTACGTTTCTGATTTTTCTTTCCTCTCCATCTTGAATGATTCTCTCTAAAGAAATCTCTCCTCTCCCATATTGTTTTAAGATTTTCAGAGCCCTGAGCTCTGTCTTCAGCTGAAGATATAGATGATATGGAAGTAGATCGTGCCCTTGAAGACGATCTCTGACCAATTCCCTTTCTTCTCCATTTATAGACCTGATCATTCTGAAAATCTAATTGATCACGTTCATATTTCTTCGTTTTACCTTCCACAATATCCTTTTCCCATTTAAGCTGTTCCGAGTCAATTTCCCTTTTAAGTTTTGTAACTTTTTCGGGAGTTAGATGCTCATTAATATTATCTTTTATTTTTTTCAATTCACCATCAATCTCTATAAGAGATAGTTCATTAGATTTTATCAAAAGTTCTAAGAATGTTTTGGAGCAATTAGAAGAAGCCTCTTCCCAAGCTTTAATAAAGTCTTCATTAATTATAGGAAAAGAGGGAAACACTTGGATCCTAAGACCCCGTGGAATAAGACCACATCCAATGTATTTTTCTAAAAACGCCTTATTCCACCAAAGGCGGGTGCGCTTTTTGAGCAACTCTTTATATTTCTTGATTAATTCACTGTCATCTCTGGACTTTAGATCACATGGGGCACCCAGACCCTCATCAAATACTCTGTTTAATTGTGTCCGCCACACAATATAATATTTAATATATCTATGAGTTATATACTTCATGTTCTTTGGTTCTGATATATTAGGAAGTATCTCAGGGTATTATCCCAATTAGTCCTGGGTGATCCAGACAGGACTGTCCTCTTTAGTTATGGTTTCTGTGTTTGAGGTTTTGTTTCTGAAGCTGCGTTCTACGCTGGTCGCTGCATCGTCAAAACGAAGCATGCGGAAGCATCCACATACAGCGGCAAGCCCTGCGTACCTAATGTTAAAGATAGGTACGCATGTCGCATGACGGCCACATGCAGAAGTAGGCAGAGCTAGTGGCCGAGGGCGGGGCTTCATGGAGAAAGTCCACAGCCCTCCGCAGCTCCTCAAAACGCTAGTGTCAAACTAGCCTAGGTAAGGTGAAATCTGTAGCAGAAAAGCATATAAAATGCAACCAAATCACAAGAAAATGTTTATTTTCACAATATTTTTTCTGCCAACACATCAGGATTTTCAGCAGAATTTTCTGCTGAAAATCCTGTATGTCTGCACATACCCTATATGTTTTATGAACATAAAAAATCAGTTAAATATTGAAATTTTTTATTTTTTTGACAAATTTCCGATGTTTTCATAAATAAACAAAATCATATCCTAAATATACCACTAATATGAACAAAAATGTGTCATGAAAAAAAATCTTAAAATCACTAGGGTACGTGGAAACAATTACCGCATAAACTCAGGTTGGAAAAAATGGGCTGGTTAAGAAGGTGAGAATTAGTTTTTTGCTCTTTTTTTTAATCCATCATACCCTTCTACACCCAAATGAATGCTCAAGACATGCAAAAACTAAGTACTGCTGCATGTGATAAGTGTCTGACAATGATTTGAGATTTTTTTTAAATAAAATATTGTGTTGGCTTGCTCTTGTTGAGCCCATTAAGAGAGAAGAAACAATGTGTAATTCAAACACATCTGGACAATTGCCAGTTGCACCAAATTACTGATCAATCTCACTAAGTATGTCACCTTAATCAATTAAATCTCCTTAAAGCTCACAAGCTATTACACTTATCTTCTTCAGTGCTGCACTTGTACTATGCATTACTCTGTAGAGAACTTTTTCTTTCTATTTCTTTCTATTTCTGATGCTGAGTTTTGACATCCTTTCTAGCCTAAAATCACCCTAGAATCACTGGCTTAGGCTGCCTAGGCTTTTATATAAGCTCTGATACCTTTGCCTGTGATAGCTACAAGGTGTTATGTGGAAGTTCACAAATTATTGCCTTTGATAATGTTAGCCTTTGGTAGCTTATGCAGTCTGCATTGTGTAAAACCTTGATGGGCATTTTTTTGATGATTCGTTAAAATCAAATCACAACTTTTTCAAATTCACATGGATGCGTGATTTTTTTGATATTCAACATGAGTCACATTGAATCAATTTGGTAATCTCTAGTACAAAGCATTACCTTTCACATAGGTATCAGCCATGAAATCATTTCATAAGTGACCTCACATCAATCTTTACTGAATAATGCTATTACTTTAAGCTCTTTATGACTTTATGACATATGACATGCTTGCTTTCTGTGTTTCACATTGTGTCTCAATGACATAACATTTTTAATATTAAGGTCCACAAAAGTTCTGAAAGACTAAACATTTAAGTATGCTAATTATGAAATGTGTTCTTTCAGAAAATGAGCAATTTATGTACACAATCCATCAACTAATTTTCTATCCAAGTTCAAGTTGCATGATCTAAACCAATTAACCTTCATTTATTTAACAGGCGGTTGAGAGGCACAGAGTTGAATCCATTAGCAAAGTACAAATAAACCATGTATACTGCAATCATTTTTAATGATTCATTTCCTTTTCCTCCTTCATGCTTTACTGTTAGAGATACAAGTATATTAATATTTCTAAAAGCAACATAACACTTAAAGGAAGTGTCCTATGAAAAATAATTAAAACACGGTTCAAAAATTATGTCTCTTATGGCTTTTTCAAGCAAGCGTATAAACAGTCTATGTGCTTCACAAACCAAAAACAGAGCACATGTACCCATTATAACCAGTGAACTAGTGGGAAAAATCATGTTATGCACTAGTATACATTATTCTTACTGACCAATAATGCATGCAATAAAAGAAAGCTCTGGTACCTGTCCACAATGCATATTTGCACTTGCTTCTGCAGACAGAAAAGTCATATCCATAATTAGCTTTTATGACTTCCCCATTTTTAAATATGGCTGCCTAAACCTGACATTCTTCATTTGTGACTAAGCTGACCCTTCTATGCAGAGCGCTGACTCAAACTGACAAATCACCAACCGCAAATAATATTCTTCTGTGACTGAGTAGAGTGATGTCATATATTCCATAATGCCCTCTGTTTCTTCCACACAAATATGCATTCTGGGTAAAAGGAGACTGGTATTGGCTTCCATTTGTGGCCACTACAGCCCAGATGGTTTCAGCCGGTGATGATGCTTTTTTTCTCCTTTCACACTACCCCACCTAGTACCATTGACACTGTTTTCTTTTACTGTACATTTTGTACAAGACAATTACTAATGTTCAACAGTCCCATTAACCCCCATTACTCAACTTGTGCCAAACAGATATAAACAAATATAAATTAATGTCTGGACTTTGGAATTTTTTTTAAAATTTATTTAAAAAATAATGATTCCCAGTCAGTAAAAAGGATTGTACAACAAATGCAAAAACTCACTCCTGTCACTCATGCCAAGCAAGCACATTGTTTCTGACTTATACTGATTTAATTAGCTTTAGCAAAAATATTTTTGCTGGCTTGCATCTGCTTTCTTGTGCATTAAAAATGAAGAAAAATGTGTAGTTGAAATTCAAATACAGCAAGACAAATGCGAGCTAATCAGCTACATTAATCAATAAGCAATCATCACACTTGCACTGCTGCTGTCACTTCTACTGTGGTTCATCTCCCTATGAATTGCACCTTTGCAGTATTTATAGACTACTACCCTAATATTCTTCAATACTGCAGTTCTACAACATATTACTGTCTGCAGTATGTATCTAATTCATCAGGACTTTGTCTTTCTATTACTGTTGCAGATCAGTGAGCTCTGATGTCCTCTAACTATCTTAAATTGCTCTAATATAACTGCTGCATTTCCTGCTTTGGCTTTTAAACAGGCTGTGATAGTCTTTCCTGATTGACATGAGGTTACAGCTTCAAGGCACAATGAGGAAGTTTGTAAGGTCAAACCTGAGGTTATGTAAACCTCTTTTTCTGCATTGGGTAAAAAGATGGGAACATTTTTTGGCTATTTAATATTTAGGAACGACAAGAAGTAGAGCAGATTTGTTAACAGTATTGCAGTTTTGGGATTTATGATTTCTGTTTGTATGATTTGAAACATTATATTTTAACTGTTAAAAACTAAAATGATTTTCCTCTCCAGAACATGCAGAGTGGAAGCAAGCGTATTTTCACAGATGCTGAGCAAGCAGCCCATACAATGTGTCTTGCGAATGCTATGGTCTTTCAGTCAAGTGCAGTTTTAATTATGCTGGATTTAGTTGACATTTTGTTAGGATTTAGGGAAGTGATGGGAGAACTACATCTGACAATAAACTTAAACTTTAACATTATTTTGTTTTAACACATCACTTTTAATTCTGACACTACTGACAATATGAACCACCTATTTTCTTCTTGATCGGGTTATGTATCATTTTTTGCAGTTTAGCCTTTTCCTCTTCTTTCTTGAAAGAGCCAAACTTTATTTTCTTTCTACATTGAAATATGAAGGCTTCTTTTTTAGCAAAGGAGGTGGCAGTTTTATATCTAACACTTGGACTTATGACTCACTAAATGGACATACTTCATACCTCTACTTCAGTGATTTTCAACCAGTGACACATGGTCGGGTGTGCCACGGGGAAAGTTCCCCAAACTATGGTGCCCCCTCCTTTCTGCCTCGATCTCCTGTCCGCTCCCCTCCTCCCTCCTGTCCGCTCCCCCGGTCCTCCTGTCCGCTCCCCCGGTCCTCCGATCCCTCCCCCCGTGTTCCGATCCCAGCCCCCCATACTTACCTAGCTCCAATGTCCCTCCCGGTGTCCGGCCGTCTTCTCCATGGGCGCCGCCATCTTGGAAAATGGCGGGCGCATGCGCAGTGCGCCCGCCGAATCTGCCGGCCGGCAGATTCGTTCCTATACATTTTGGTCGCTGTGATAAGTTCTATCACAGCGATCAAAATAAAATAATAGTAAATAAAAACCCCCCTTTATCACCCCCATAGGTAGGGACAATAATAAAATACAGAAAATATAATTATTTTTGTTTTTCCATTAGGGTTAGGGGTAGGGTTAGGGGTAGGGTTAGGGTTAGGGTTAGGGGTAGGGTTAGGGTTAGGGGTAGGGGTAGGGTTAGGGTTGCACTTAGGGTTGCACTTAGGGTTGCACTTAGGGTTAGGGTTGCACTTAGGGTTGCACTTAGGGTTAGGGTTGCACTTAGGGCTAGGGTTGCACTTAGGGTTGCACTTAGGGCTAGGGTTGCACTTAGGGCTAGGGTTGCACTTAGGGCTAGGGTTGCACTTAGGGTTGCACTTAGGGTTGCACTTAGGGCTAGGGTTGCACTTAGGGCTAGGGTTGCACTTAGGGCTAGGGTTGCACTTAGGGCTAGGGTTAGAATTAGGGTTAGGGTTAGAATTAGGGTTAGAATTTGGGTTGCAATTAGGGTTAGGGTTGGAATTAGGGTTAGAATTAGGCTATGTGCACACGGTGCGGATTTGGCTGCGGATCCGCAGCGGATTGGTCGCTGCGGATTCGTATCAGTTTTCCATCACGTTTACAGTACCACGTAAATCTATGGAAAACCAAATCCGCTGTGAACATGGTGCGGAAATTACAGCGCGGAAACGCTGTATATTCACACTGAGTGAGTATAAATACATTTAGAATCTATATTATTAACTATATGTAGAATATGTACTGTTTTAGTGTCATTTTGTGCCATTTTGGTTGGTGGTGTGCCCCGGGATTTTTTAAGTATAAAAAGTGTGCCGCGGCTCAAAAAAGGTTGAAAATCACTGCTCTACTTGACTGACTCCACATCACTAAGCCATCACTCCCATCACCTCTCCTTTTGTAATATAGACCTTCATTTTACAAACTTGGCTTATCTTTTAGAGTCATTACATAAACCATCCCAAAAACAAATGTCCTGTCTTAACATCTCTTAAATGTTATGCTCTTGTTTCATTAATTAAGTTGTTATGCCTGAAGAAGGAACCTCTGTGCTCTGAAAGCTTGCACTTGTAATATTTCTGGCTTGTCAATAAACACTTCTAAAATGCTTTTGCATTTTTGGGGCATAATAGTATTTACATTGTCTTGACTGTCATATTTTCAACAGCCACAACCTTTTTGCTTTTGCATAAACTTCATTATGTAAATAGGAAGGAAAAGTAGTGAAAGTCAACATTCCTTTAAAATCCAATGTCTTTAACCCCTTAACGACCGCCGATACGCCTTTTAACGGCGGCCGCTAAGGGTACTTAAACCACAGCGCCGTTAATTAACGGCGCTGTGGAAAAAGTGAATAGTCGGATTTTCTCTGGGGTCTCGGTTGCCGAGGGTAGCCGAGACCCCAGAGAACATGATTCGGGGGTTTTTTACCGACCCCCCGAGTTGCGATCGCCGGTAATTAACCGTTTACCGGCGGTCGCAACAAAAAAAAAAAACGCGATGTGCCGTTTAATTTCTCTGTCCTCCGATGTGATCGCACATCGGAGGACAGAGAAATAGGGTCCCCGATGGCCCCCAATAGCCCCCCGATACTTACCTACCTCCCCCGGTGCTCCTTGTGGGTCCCCATGGGCGCCGCCATCTTTTTTCCGGGAAAAAATGGCGGGCGCACGCGCAGTGCGCCCGCCGCCCGGCACCCGGATGTTCTTTGGGGTCTCGGCTGCCGGGGGTAGCCGAGACCCCAAAGAACATGATCGGGGTCGGTTTGCACCGACCCCTGTTTTGCGATCGCCGGTAATTAACAGGTTACCGGTGACCGCAAAAAAAAAAAAGCGATCTGTATTTCTCTGTCCTCTGATGTGATCACACATCAGAGGACAGAGAAATAGGGGGATTCGGGGACCCTAACATACTCACCCGGTGTCCCTGGGTCCTCTTCTGTCTTCTCCTGCCAGCCGGCTTTTTCCTTATGGCGGGCGCATGCGCAGTGCGCCCGCCATCTGCTGCCATCTGCCGGCCGGCAGGAGAAGACGAGTTGGGGCTAAAATTAGGGTTAGGGTTAGGGTTAGGGTTAGGGTTAGAGTTAGGGTTAGAGTTAGGGTTAGGGTTAGAGTTAGGGTTAGAGTTAGGGTTAGAGTTAGGGTTAGGGTTAGAGTTAGGGTTAGGGTTAGGGTTAGGGTTAGAGTTAGGGTTAGAGTTAGGGTTAGAGTTAGGGTTAGGGTTAGAGTTAGGGTTAGAGTTAGGGTTAGGGTTAGGGCTAGAGTTAGGGTTAGGGTTAGGGCTAGGGTTGGGGCTAAATTTAGGGTTAGGGTTAGGGCTAGGGTTAGGCTACTTTCACACTAGCGTTTTTTGGCCTCCGTTGCAATGCGTCGGAGAAAAAACGCATCCTGCAAAAGTGCTTTCAGGATGCGTTTTTTCTCCATTGGCTTCCATTAGCGACGCATTGCGACGGATTGCCACGTCGCATCCGTCGTGCGACGGATGCGTCGTGCTTTGGCGGACCGTCAGCACAAAAAAAGCTACATGTAACTTTTTTGTGCGACGTGTCCGCCATTTCCAACTGCGCATGCGCGGCCGGAACTCCGCCCCCGCCTCCCCTCACAATGGGGCAGCGGATGCGTTGAAAAAACAGCATCCGCTGCACCCGTTGTGTGGCGCTTACAACGCTAGCGTCGGTACGTCGGCCCGGCACACTGCGATGGGCCGAGTACGAAGCTAGTGTGAAAGTAGCCTTAGGCTTCTATCACACTTGCGTCGGTACGGGGCGGTCGCAATGCGTCGGCCCGACGTACCGACGCACTTTGTGAAAATTGTGCACAACGTGGGCAGCGGATGCAGTTTTTCAACGCATCCGCTGCCCAGTCTATGTCCTGGGGAGGAGGGGGCAGAGTTACGGCCACGCATGCGCGGAAATGGCGGACGCGACGTACAAAAAAAAGGTTACATTGAACTTTTTTTGTGACGACGGGGCTAAAGTTATGGTTAGAGTTGGGGCTAAAGTTAGGGTTAGGGTTGGGGCTAAAGTTAGGGTTAGAGTTGGGATTAGGGTTTGGATTAGGGTTGGGATTAGGGTTACATTTGGGATTAGGGTTAGGGGTGTGTTGGATTTAGGGTTTTGATTAGGGTTATGGTTAGGGTTGAGATTAGGGCTGTTTTGGGGTTAGGGTTGTGATTATCGTTAGGGTTGTGATTAGGATTATGGATCGGGTTAAGATTAGGGTTAGGGGTGTGTTGGAGTTAGGGTTGGAGTTATAATTTGGGGGTTTCCACTGTTTAGGTACATCAGGGGGGTCTCCAAACACAACAGCCAATTTTGCGCTAAAAAAGTCAAATGGTGCTCCCTCCCTTCTGAGCTCTGCCGTGCGCCCAAAGAGTGGTTTACCCCCACATATGGGGCATCAGCGTACTCGGGATAAATTGGACAACAACTTTTGGGGTCCAATTTCTCCTGTTACCCTTGTGAAAATAAAAACTTGGGGGCTAAAAATCTTTTTTGTGAGAAAAAAAAATATTTTTTAATTTTCACTACTATGCATTATAAACTTCTGTGAAGCACTTGGGCATTCAAAGTTCTCACCACATATCTAGATAAGTTCCTTAGGGGGTCTAGTTTCCAAAATTTGGTCACTTGTGGGGGGTTTCTACTGTTTAGGTACATCAGGGGCTCTGCAAACGCAACATAACACCCACAGACAATTCTATCAAAGTCTGAATTCCAAAATGGCGCTCCTTCTCTTCCGAGCTCTGCCGTGCACCCAAACAGTGGTTTACCCCCACATATTGGGTACCAGCATACTCAGGACAAATTGGACAACAACATTTTGGGTCCAATTTCTCTTGTTACCCTTGTGAAAATAAAAATTTGGGGGCTAAAAAAATCTTTTGTGGGAAAAAAAAATATTTTTTATTTTCACTACTATGCATTATAAACTTCTGTGAAGCACTTGGGCATTCAAAGTTCTCACCACATATCTAGATAAGTTCCTTGGGGGGTCTATTTTCCAAAATGGGGTCACTTGTTGGGAGTTTCTACTGTTTAGGTACATTAGGGGTCTGCAAACGCAACATAACGCCCGCAGACAATTCTATCAAAGTCTGCATTCCAAAATGGCGCTCCTTCCCTTCCGAGCTCTGCCGTGCACCCAAGCAGTGGTTTACCCCCACATATGGGGTACCAGCATACTCAGGACAAATTGGACAACTTTTGGGGTCCAATTTCTCTTGTTACCCTTGTGAAAATAAAAACTTGGGGGCTAAAAATTTTTTATTGTTAAAAAAAAAATATTTTTTATTTTCACGACTCTGCATTATAAACTTCTGTGATGCACTTGGGCATTCAAAGTTCTCACTACACATCTAGATAAGTTCCATGGGGGGTCTAGTTTCCAAAATGGGGTCACTTTTGGGGGGTTTCTACTGTTTAGGCACATCAGGGGCTCTCCAAACGCGACATGGCGTCCGATCTCAATTCCAGTCAATTTTGCATTGAAAAGTCAAATGGCGCTCCTTTGCTTCCAAGCTCAGCCATGCACCCAAACAGTGGTTTACCCCCACATACGGGGTGTCGGCGTACTCAAAACAAATTGTACAACAACTTCTGGTGTCCATTTTCTCCTGTTACCCTTGGTAAAATAAAAATTTGGAGGCAAAAAGATCATTTTTGTAGAAAAAATGCGATTTTTTTATTTTCACGGCTCTACGTTATAAACTTCTGTGAAGCACCTGGGGGTTTAAAGTGCTCACCACACATCTAGATAAGTTCCTTAAGGGGTCTAGTTTCCAAAATGGTGTCATTTGTGGGGGGTCTCCACTGTTTAGGCACATCAGCGGCTCTCCAAACGTGACATGGCGTCCGATCTCAATTCCAGCCAATTCTACATTGAAAAAGTAAAACGACACTCCTTCTCTTCCAAGCTCTGCGGTGCGCCCAAACAGTGGTTTACCCCCACATATGGGGTATTGACGTACTCAGGAGAAATTGCACAACAACTTTTGTGGTCTAATTTCTCCTGTTACCCTTGTGAAAATAAGAATTTGTGGGCGAAAACATCATTTTTGTGAAAACAAATGCGATTTTTTATTTTCACGGCTCTACGTTATAAACTTCTGTGAAGCACTTGGGGGTTCAAAGTGCTCACCACACATCTAGATAAGTTCCGTAAGGGGTCTAGTTTCCAAAATGGTATCACTTGTGGGGGGTTTCCACTGTTTAGGCACATTAGGGGCTCCCGAAACGCGACATGGCGTCTGATCTCAATTCCAGCCAATTCTGCATTGAAACAGTCAAACGGTGCTCCTTCACTTCCAAGCTCTGCGGTGCGCCCAAACAGTGGTTTACCTCCACATATGGGGTATCGGCGTACTCAGGAAAAATTGCACAACAAAATTTGTGGTTAAATTTCTGTTTTTATACTTGTGAAAATTAAAAAAAATGGTTCTGAAGTAAAATGTTTGCAAAAAAAAGTTAAATGTTCATTTTTTTCTTCCACATTGTTTCAGTTCCTGTGAAGTACGTAAAGGGTTAATAAACTTCTTGAATGTGGTTTTGAGCAGCTTGAGGGGTGCAGTTTTTAGAATGGTGTCACACTTGGTTATTTTCTATCATATAGACCCCTCAAAATGACTTCAAATGAGATGTGGTCCCTAAAAAAAAATGGTGTTGTAAAAATGAGAAATTGCTGGTCAACTTTTAACCCTTATAACTCCCTAACAAAAAAAAAAAAATTGTTTCCAAAATTGTGCTAATGTAAAGTAGACATGTGGGAAATGTTATTTATTAACTATTTTTTGTGACATATCTCTCTGATTTAAGGACATAAAAATACAAAGTTTGAAAATTGCAAAATTTTAAAAATTTTCGCCATATTTCCATTTTTTTCATAAATAATCGCAAGTAATATCGAAGAAATGTTACCACTAACTTGAAGTACAATATGTCACAAAAAAACAGTCTCAGAATCAGTGGGATCCGATAAAGCGTTCCAGAGTTATAACCTCTTAAAGTGACACTGGTCAGAATTGTAAAAATTGGCTTGGTCATTAAGTACCAAATTGGCTCTGTCACTAAGGGGTTAATCAGAAAAACATGTTTAAACTGGCTGCAGAGTGGAAAGGAGCATGTGCTGGATGACGATCGTTTTGTACTTTCCTGCGCTTCCAATGGTCCTGGAATTATTCCAGGACCAGTATAAGCACAGTAAAGCGCAAAACGATCATTGTCCAGCACATGTCCTCCTTACCTCTCTGATGTCCATTGTAAACATGTTTTTCTGAATAAAGACATTGGATTTTAACCCCTTCATGACCCAGGGTATTTCCTTTTTTTTTCATTTTTGTTTTTTGCTCCCCTCCTTCCCAGAGCCATAACTTTTTTATTTTTCAGTCAATATGGCCATCTGAGGGCTTATTTGTTGGGACAAGTTGTACTTTTCAACAACATCATTGGTTTTAGCATGTCATGTACTAGAAAATGGGAAAAAAATTTCAAGTGCGATGAAATTGCAAAAAAAAGTGCAATCCCACACTGGTTTTTCTTTGTTTGGCTTTTTTGCTAGGTTCACTAAATGCTAAAACTGACCTGCCATTTTGATTCTCTGGGTCATTCTTAGTTCACAGACACCAAACATGTATAGGTTCTTTTTTATCTAAGTGGTGAAAAAAATTCCAAACTTTGCTAAAGAAAAAATAAAATTGCGCAATTTCCGATACCCGTAGAGTCTCCATTTTTTGTGATCTCGGGTTGGATGAGGGCTTATTTTTTTGCGTGCCGCTTTTAATTATACCATTTTGGTGCAGATACAT
Organism: Ranitomeya variabilis; assembly: GCF_051348905.1. Lineage (NCBI taxonomy): Eukaryota > Metazoa > Chordata > Amphibia > Anura > Dendrobatidae > Ranitomeya > Ranitomeya variabilis. Next base: position 142,489,255 of record NC_135234.1, on the reverse strand, counting down.
TCTTTTGATTGCCCATTATTGCATTTTAACGCAATGTCGCGGTGACCCAAAAAAACGTGATCCTGGCATTTTTTATTTTTTTCTCGCTGTGCTGTTTAGCGCTCAGGTTAATCTTTTTTTTATTTATAGATTGGGCGATTCTGAGCCCGGATATACCAAATATGGGTATGTTTGATTTTATTTATTGCTTTATTTTGAATGGGGTGAAAGGGGGTGATTTAAACTTTTATATATTTTTTATTTTTTTTCATATATTTAAAACTTTTTTTTTTACTTTTGCCATGCTTCAATAGCCTCCATGGGAGGCTAGAAGCTGGCATAGCCTGATTGGTTCTGCTACATAGGAGCAAAGCTCAGATCGCTCCTAGAATTGCTGCATTGCTATGAGCACCGACCACAGGGTGGTGCTCACAGCAATACGGCATCAACAACCATAGAGGTCTTCAATAGACCTCTGGTTGTCATGTCGACACATCGCTGACCTACAATCACGTGACAGGGGTCAGCAATGCGCGAATTTCCGGGCCCAATGGCCGGAAGCGTTAGTTAAATGTTTCTGTCAGCGTTTGACAGTGGCATTTAACTAGTTAATATCGGCGGGTGAATCGCAATTTCACCCGCCACAATTGCAGGTACCTATTAGGTATATACTCATCCTCGGATGCACCCTGCTTCTTTCTGGCAGCCTTCCTTCCTAAGAATGAGCGTGTGAAGGACCTTAGATGACGTCGCGGCTTGTTCATGTGACCGCTCGCGACCAATCACTAGCCGCGACATCACCGCAGGTCATTCACGCGCTCATTCTTAGGTAGGAAGCCTGACAGTTAGTACCAGGGCGCGTCCGAGGGTGAGTATATCAATATTTTTTTATTTTGATTCTTTATTTTACACTTAAATATGGATTCCGATACCGATTCCCGATATCGCAAACATATCAGAACTCAGTATCGGAATTCCGATACCAGATTCAGAAGATCGCCGACCTCATGGCCGACCCCACACAGGGGTCGGGTCGGGTTTCATGAAACCCGACTTTGCCAAAAGTCGACGACTTCTGAAAATGGCCGACCCGTTTCGCTCAACCCTAGTAACCAGCACTGTTCTACAGAGAGCAGATGCTCCTAGGACTAAGTCCTGCTTTTCTCCTACTGAGCAAGCCCAAGGGGCGACCTCTCTTTGGAGGTCAGGGATCACATGCTCAAGTCCTGAAGCAGTTCCTATTGAACCACTAGGAAGGTCCTGGAGAGCTTCCTCTATAAAAGGTTTGCATGGCCACTAGTATCAACTTTTGTTGATGAGCGTATGAGCTTAGCTACTTGGTGGTCTGTTTCAGCATGTGATTAGGGTTGGCTGAAAGCCGTTATAATTCCGGCACCTCCGGAGAGGAGTTTGTGTATGAATTCAGGGCTGGGATATAGCCACTAGAATTCCGGCACCTTCAGAGAGGAGTTGTTTGAGTGTTGTTGCAGACTGCATTACCAATGTAAACTACCTGCTCCAGTAGTGAGCTTTGATCCCCTGTGAGGTTAACAGGACACAGCATCATCTTTAATCCCGGTGACTGTCAACTAATAGAGTTCGCTCCTATACAGACCGGGTGACGTAACCCGTGTCTATTCAGGCGTAGTACTGTTTTACACTTTTCTACAACTTTATACTTGATCTGTCTAATGTATTCCTTGGTTTATATGATGCTGTTTGATCACATGTCTTAAAGCAAACTTAAGAGTACTTAATAGAACAGTTGTAGTTATATTGAGGATAATGACAGACAGGTGTAGTCAAATAACTATTTATGTGAATTCTGGAGGCAATTCATCACTCAGGATTTTATTTTAGGATTTCAGACTACATGGTGGCTGAATACAAGTGCACGTTACAATTTTCAGACATTTTTTAAAAAAAATAGAAAGCCATGTTTTATTTTCTCTACACTTCCCAAATAATTACTACTTTGTGTTGGTCTATCGCATACAATTCCAATAAAATACATTTAAGTTAGTGGGTGTGACATGAAACAATGTGGAAAATTTCACAGGGTACGAATACTTCAAGGCACTGTATACATTATTTAAGAAATCTATCAAGCTACAGGTTCATCTCACAAAATTAGAATATCATCAAAAAGTTATTTCAGTTCTTCTATACAAAAAGTTAAACTCATATATTATACAGAGTCATTACAAACAGAGTGATCTATTTGAAGTGTTTATTTCTGTTAATATTGATGATTATGGCGTATAGCCAATGAAAACCCAAAAGTAATTTTCTCAGTAAATTAGGACACTTTATAGCACTAGCTTGAAAAATAATTTTAACATCCGAAATGTTCGCCTACTGAAATGTATGTTCAGTAAATGCACTCAATACTTGGTCAGGGCTCCTTTTGCATCAATTACTGCATCAATGTGGCGTGGCATGGAGGCGATCAGTCTGTGGCACTGCTGAGGTGGCAACCCCTGGTTGCTTTGATAGCTGCCTTCAGTTCATCACCATTGCTGGGTCTGGCGTTTCTCATCTTCCTCTTGACAATTCCCAATAGCAAACACATACCCAACACCTTATAATGGCCCCAAATGCTACCATAACACATCAAATGAGGGACAGACACCAGGAAAGTGGCCTCAATTCAGTCACTGTTCAAATTTTAGCTTGAAACTGCAGCAATCAGCCAGGCATGAGGATCGGGGTCTAGGAGAGCATTTACATTTTTCAATTGAATGCCACAGTAAAATGAGGTGGGTGAGGGATCGGTGTATGCCCCCTTTTCTGGGAGCCCTGATACCAGATGCAACACCTCTACACCTCTACCTGCTTTCATGCTGAGCCACTCAGGTGGCACAGATATTAGTGTCATAGACTACCATTGTCAGAAAAAATTAAGGATAGTTGAGACCAAGGAAGTGGAGGCCTGACGGTGTCGGAGGCCTACTGCTACAGGCAACAGGCATGAAGGACACCCAATCAAGAGTGTTTACATTTCCAAAAATTATTGCCAGACACCACCAAAGTGGCATCAATTTCACCACAGTAGGAATAGTGTAATACAGACCTATAGGTCTTCCACTACACCCAATCCAGCAGATGGACAACTAACCAGGAGTGTCCACATTTCCAAAAATTATTCGCAGACACCACAAAAGTGGCATCAATTTCAATGCAGTAGAAATAGTATAATAGGGACACCAACCAGGAGTGTTCACATTTAAACAAATGAGGGCCTAACACCACAAAAGAGGCATCAATTTACCACAGTGCAAAAAGTATAATAGGGACCGACAGGTCTTCCACTACACCCAATGCAGCAGACAGTGCAGTGTGTTTTCAATACACTGTTGGTTACCTTTAATTACTATTCATTTTCCTCTAGTAAAATAGTTCGAAGTCTTTGGACATTAAAAAGGCATTACTGAGCTCAAACAATTTTCTATTGATTCCAATGAGAACTTAGTATTCTGCAGAAATCTTTCAGGCAAATAGTGGATTTTTTATTATGCAAATCTGGCAAATTTATATGCTGCAAATTAAAATTGGGGGGAATTTAAATTCCAAATTATCCACTCATCTTTACTTAAAACCATAGAAATCTCTCTGCACATGCTTTTTTTTCATGACCAAATGCTATATTTGCCTATGAGCTAAAATAGACCGTTTAATATTAATAATTGTAGTTATTCTATAAAGTAATTATTTCTAACATTAAACTTTTTTATTAAATAAGAGTTTAAATTTTCAAAATGCTTTCCTTTTTGCCAAAAGAATACTATAAAATCTACTCGTACTTCGAATTTAATGCTTAAGCCTTCTGAAATAAAGCTATTCATTATTCTTTTTAATAAACTGATCCTTCGTTTTTCATGCTTATCGGACTAATCCTCATTTTCTTGATTTTCAGTTCCAATTTTAGACTAGTGGAAAATTATAACTTTGTTTTGTATGATTGATATATTTTCTTTCAAGCCATAGCAATTTTATGTAGCAACTAACCTGTTATTTCCAACCACAATAATCTTCTTTATAGTGAAAAATAACAAGAGTAGAAGTTTACTAAAGAAATTTGTTTTCATAATAAAGCTAAGGTCATCACCTCAACTATACAGCATGTAAGCAAAAATCATGAAATTATAAGATAGATAAAATATGACAAATATTTCAAAGTGTCTAATTCAAAGTTTTTTCCAGTTATATTGAACCTCAATTCAAAAAAGTTTTCATGTTGTGTACAATGTAAAGAAAGCAAGAAAGCAATGCTTTGTAACTCCTATTGCCATATTTTATTCATAACAGAGCATATAACACAGACGAGAAACTGAAAGTTAAAATTTGTTTGGAAAAAACACCTAAAAAAAGTTGGTAGAGGGTTAAGAAAAGCCTGGAAGCGTAAGTAGTACTAAAGGAAAACAAGTTTGGAGTCCTTATTTAACTTATTCAGATGACCATTAATTAAAAAAGCATGATAGAGAAGCAGAGTCTAAGAAGGTGAGAGAGTCACCAATCTGTGAATAACTGCGTCTAAACACCATGGAACAATTTCATAAAAAAATGTTTTTTTAAATGGTTCTCTGGTCTTTAACCAAAAGTCTGCAGTCACTCTATGTCACAGCAGACTTTTGAATCATGACAACAAGCATATCGCATGCTGTCAAGATTCTCTGATGTCTGCTTAGAGAGCGAACTGTCACATGACCACAAGTATGCTATTTGCATACATCCAGTCATTTTATATCTAGAAGTGCATACCCTAGTCAGATTGTGGCCATAAGCATGCATGTTCCATACTTGCGCTCTCACCACAGTCACCAGATAAACCTGACAGCAGTGTGTACGCTTTGGGAATCACGAGTCTGCAGTCATATACAGTGACTTCAAACTTTTAACAAAAGATAAGACACCTCTTTTAAGTTAAAATTGCAAAGACTTTGACTACCCCATGATCTACAGTACATAATACCATAAAAAAAAAATAAGAGATTGTGAAGAAAAGGCCAGTGGCAATTTAAAAGGCCTTAGAACTGCATTAAAAACATGTGTTACTAGGTAATATGGGGTGACATTAGTGCCTATGGCATGGGCAACATACACATATTAAAAGGCACTATAATGCTGAGCATTACATAAAGGTTTTAGAACAATGTATGCTTCTACCCAAACAATGTCTATCTTAGAAAAGGCTTTGCATATGTCAGCAATAGAATGCTATCAAAATAGCATGGCTTTGCAGAAGAGATTGGTTAATGAACTGAATTGCCTGCAATCCAGGCCTTTCCCAACAAAAAATATTTTGAGTATTATGAATTGGTAAATCCAGAAAAATTACCCTAGTCTGTTGAGCAGCTATAATTCTATGTCAGGCAAGTTGAGACAACATTCCTCTCTCAAAACTCTAGCAATTCACTCCAGAATTCCTCTCTGGGATGCTGTTGAACTTTGGACTCACATCAACAAGACTGCCTGATCACCCGAAGCACGTCTGCAGACCATTTACTTCAACTGTAGGATTTTACAATTCCCTTCAACTCTCGAGTCCACAAGGATGTTTGCCCTCCTATCTTTAACTCTTTTGGTCGCTAACACCGGTGAGTTGGGTTTAAATGCTCCTTGATGTTATTATTCATACACTACACATATTTATTTTATCAAGTTTAACATTATTTATTCATCTACCACTAAATAGCTGCTTACATGTATGCTATATGTAATTTAGACTACAGGGTGGATACTCCTAAATAAAATGAGAATGGTTGGTGATATCAATTTCCTGTTTGTGGCACATTAGTATATGGGGGGGAAATTTTTTCAAGATGGGTGGTGACCATGGTGGCCATTTTGAAGTTGGCCGTTTTGGATCCAACTTTATTTTTTCCAATGGGAAGAGGGTCACGTGACACATCAAACTTATTGAGAATTTCACAAGAAAAACAATGGTGTGCTTGGTTTAACATAACTTTATCCTTTCATGAGTTATTTACAAGTTTATGACCACTTATAAAATGTGTTCAAAGTGCTGCCCAATGTGTTGGATTGGCAATGCAACCCTCTTCTCCCACTCTTGACACACTGATAGCAACACAGCATCTGAAACAATGGATACTGGAAGCCTGTGCTAGCATTTCTCCTGCGGTGTTGCTATCAGTGTGTCAAGAGTGGGAGAAGAGGGTTGCAACTTGGATCCAAAATGGCCGACTTTAACCTGGCCGCCAAGGTCACCACCCATTTTGAAAAGTTTTCCCCCTGCCATATACTAATGTGCCACAAACAGGAAATTGATATCACCAACCATTCTCATTTTAATTTTGTCTATCCATATAAATGGCCCGCCCTGTATTTAGTGACTCGTTTTGTCCTACTATCTCTGTGCATTCATGCATTTTATACATTAACATTTATGGAGCGCCCCCACACCGCCGCAGGGCCGGGGGGTACCCGGAGCCGGGCCTCTAGGTCTCAGTCCTGGGGTTGTCACGGTGGCTAGACCCGGTCCGTGGCCCTGTCTGTCAGTGGGGGACGTCCGGTGCAATAAGTGGTGTTGTAACGGTGCAGTTGTGGGGTGCAGGTCGCGGTAAATAACGAGGACACCAGGTTGCAGTCTCTTTACCTCTTTACTGGAGATCTCTGAGTCCTCAGTCCAGAATACGGTTCACCAGGCTGCGCAAGTCCGGCCGGTCCAATGGCACTTCCAGAGTTCTCTTCACAGGTGGAAATCGGTGCCTTCCTTCTTAGCGCTATGTGTTGTAGTCCTCCCCTGCTGTGCTTACGGAAAGTACCCCACAACTGTTGTGTATGTTTCTTAAGTTCCCTCACAACTCGATTAAATGATGTTCTTCTAATCGTCCGTCCCTCCCTGATGTTACGGTTAGAACGGCACCCGTTTGTCGGGTAGGCCTGGAGTTCTTCCGGGACCCTAGAGACGCCCCTCTCCCGCAATTGCCTCCCAAGACTTCATAGGTGATATGTGTTAGACAGCCCGCCTTAAACTGACTGTCCTGCCGCTGTTTAGAGTATTGCTTGAAGCTGAATGTTATAATACTCCCTCGGCGTTCCGGCCACCGGTAGTGCGCCTCAGTAGGGTGTTGCTTCGGTCTTACAGCACGACCCCTACTGGAATTCTCCTATTGCTTGATCTCGTTTCTCACTCAGCACAATCTATCTCGCTTCTAGTCCTTTCTTAGGGCACCGCCGCTATTCTGAGCAGGCACGGTCCCGTTACGTTCTTTCCAATGCCAAGCCTCTGCCAGGATCCCACCCCTGGCAGAGACCCTACTGTCTCTTCCTCCACAACACCCTCTGCCACAAGGTGTTGCTTCGTTCAATCCAGTCAGCCTTCTCTTCTAACTTCCTGCCTGACCCCCAGTTTACCCACTATGGTGGGGAGTGGCCTAATGAATAGAACCCTTAGCTCCCCCCGGAGGCCCTGCGGTGAAATGTATTGGTGTCTGTGATACCTGATCAGATGAACTCCTTCAGTGCCATCGGGCGCACCGTAGCTCCCCATAGTGGCGGAGCCACAGTACTGCAACGACCAGGACTCTGGGGCGCTGCACTCCCCCCTGGTTAAACACAGTACTCCGGGACTGGGAAGAAAACAACAATACAGGTTAGCAAAAAGACATACAATTTTTGTTGAGTGCAAAACAATAAGTATACTTGAACAGGCTTCCCTTTATGGGAGGTGAGGACACTTTAACGTTACAAACATAATTAAATATCATAGCAACAGGCTACAATTAACTCTCATTACCCAACCGGGTATTCTACCAAGTGCAATTTAATGAACAATAATTTAACATTGCCTTCAAGGAACATACACTCTTAGCTCGCTAAAGGCCTTCCCATAATCACATTACAGGGCAAGTTAACTTTTCATTCTCCTACTTTGAACCTGCAGGACCGCCTGTCCCTATGGCACCAGACCTACTGCCTCTCCTTTCTTTTACAGGACCACCCCGTTCAGCCAGGGCCTACTGCCTTTCTCTACTATACATGGTATAGACATAACATTCCTTTCAATTAGAGAACATGGAGCCGGCTCTACTTGGCTCCTATTAGGACTCACTCACTAACCCCTACAGGTTCACTTTCTGTCCTTAGTAACACATTATTAACTTTCTATGGGGACTCAGGGTTTACCTTCTATCCTCACCTTCATTATTACTTTCTTACTTTCACTTAAGCAGAACTCTAAATCTGCCCCTACGGGCTTTCTGCATCTTTATTTTTCAAAGAACATTATCTAGGTTTCACATTTTAAACAAATTGAACACACATAACTTTCCTATATGCAAAGCAGTTACATTTCTTCCAGAGCATCATCATCAGCATTTCTTCACATTTAACCAGTTAAAACACATACAACTTTTCTCATTCCAACATTACCATGGCATTACTGTTCTTAAAACAGTATCTCTCGTAAGTACGCTGTTGGACATCCCCTTTAAAAGAGGATCAAGTCTTTCTGAGGTAGCTCGTCTTCTCAGCCTACCAGTCTTTGTTCAGCAAAGGTTCCAGAACGGTATCTTCGCAAAGAGTCTTTAAATAAAACCAGTAGGAAGCGCCTTTAATAAGGTGCAAACTATTTACAAGAAAGTTTGGATCATGCACTGTTCATGATTTCTCAGTTTGTAAAACTTGTGCAAACTTGTAGAAAAACAAACAATAAGGATCCCGGGTCAACTAAGGGATCCATAAAAAGTTAACCCTGGACGGGTTTAGTAACAAACAATCAGGAACAGTAACTATTTACATCTTCAGGTTTCCGAGGTTTATTCTTCCAAGTCTGGGGCGGTCTCCCCCCCGGTGGAGGCAGCTCCTGAGCTGGTAGTTGGTCTCTCAGGCGCCCTCAGATCAGCCGGTGCCTGAATTTGAAGGCTAATCCTGCTTGCAAGTTCTGGAGCCGCTACGAGGCGTACGGTGGTGATAGGAATAAGATCTGGCAAATCGGGATCATTCATGATCGGAGCAACAGGGGGCGCTCTTTCAGGCCCACACCGTCGAACGTTCCGGGCACACCATCCTTGTGCACTCCGATGGCGGGTGTAGGTCACCTGATATCCCCTCTGTAACGGATCACCATTTCGGCTGCAGCAGGGGGTCTTCACGTTATAGCTAGTAACAAAAACATCAGTTGGTAGCCCCGGTTCTTGTATGGAACCCCATCCCCTCTTCGGGTGGTAGGCCAGCACGGTTCCCCGCTTTACCACGTCTTTCCTACCGGAACCAGACTTCTTACGTTGTGTGTCAGGCGATTCAGTCTCGTCTCGATCTTTCCAGTGTTGAATCAAACATTGCTTATACTGTTCCCAGGTAAGTACCGCAAGGGTAAGGCCCTCTTCCCGGGTCCCATCCGGCCCGGTCCAGGGGGTGTCCCACCGAAGGATCACCCCGTCTAGGCCCAAATCTAGGGGTTCTCCCATCTTGGTTGGTAGTGGGGGCACTAGCTTCCCCATCGCGTTAGAGGTGAGGATCACCCGCTCCACCAAGAAGGAACGATCATTGCTAGGGTGAGGAGCGGTCACAGGAGCGGGATCGATCGGAGGAACCGGATCGGTCGGGGGAGCAGAATCGACCGGGGGAGTAGGGGCGCTTTCCATACCTGCGCCTGATGTGATTCCACCGGTGTCGATCCGTTCCGCCGATAAGGACACTGGAGTCAGCTGCTGCTCGGACCGCGGCTCCTCCAATGCGGTCCTCGGACACGGCTCCGCTCGCTGTGGTTCCTCCTCCGCTGACTCCGAGGCCAGGATTGGGTGACTCGGCTCCGCTATCTGTTCCAAAGGCTTCGGATCTGCCGGCTGTAGAGGACACGGGTCCACCTCTAGTGAACGAGGGTAAGCCGGGACTGCTCCTTCCCCGTTCCGGCACTCGCTGTTCTTCATCATGATCTGTTGATCGGTGGCAATGCATGCATCTGACTCCGCCATTTCTCCGAGGTCGGGCTTCTCCATCACCCGCTTCCCGCCGTTGCAAATCAGGGGGTTGTCCTCTGCTTTGGGGCAGGTCATCTCCTTGCAGCCAGAAGCGCAGGGGGCGGTATCCATTTCTCGCGCCATTCTGGTAGTCTCCTCCCATAGCACGCCCTCCTTCTTCTCCGAAGTAGCAATGGCGGGTGCTTTTGGCGGGAACTTCTCTTGGTCAATGGTAGCACACAGTCTTTGCAATAAAGTACAGTTCAAGCACAACAAATCACAGTCTCTAGGCACACATGACCTGATTCTTCAGGCTTAAGTAGATCCTGTTCGTGACGCCAAGATTTGGAGCGCCCCCACACCGCCGCAGGGCCGAGGGGTACCCGGAGCCGGGCCTCTAGGTCTCAGTCCTGGGGTTGTCACGGTGGCTAGACCCGGTCCGTGGCCCTGTCTGTCAGTGGGGGACGTCCGGTGCAATAAGTGGTGTTGTAACGGTGCAGTTGTGGGGTGCAGGTCGCGGTAAATAACGAGGACACCAGGTTGCAGTCTCTTTACCTCTTTACTGGAGATCTCTGAGTCCTCAGTCCAGAATACGGTTCACCAGGCTGCGCAAGTCCGGCCGGTCCAATGGCACTTCCAGAGTTCTCTTCACAGGTGGAAATCGGTGCCTTCCTTCTTAGCGCTATGTGTTGTAGTCCTCCCCTGCTGTGCTTATGGAAAGTACCCCACAACTGTTGTGTCTGTTTCTTAAGTTCCCTCACAACTCGATTAAATGATGTTCTTCTAATCGTCCGTCCCTCCCTGATGTTACGGTTAGAACGGCACCCGTTTGTCGGGTAGGCCTGGAGTTCTTCCGGGACCCTAGAGACGCCCCTCTCCCGCAATTGCCTCCCAAGACTTCATAGGTGATATGTGTTAGACAGCCCGCCTTAAACTGACTGTCCTGCCGCTGTTTAGAGTATTGCTTGAAGCTGAATGTTATAATACTCCCTCGGCGTTCCGGCCACCGGTAGTGCGCCTCAGTAGGGTGTTGCTTCGGTCTTACAGCACGACCCCTACTGGAATTCTCCTATTGCTTGATCTCGTTTCTCACTCAGCACAATCTATCTCGCTTCTAGTCCTTTCTTAGGGCACCGCCGCTATTCTGAGCAGGCACGGTCCCGTTACGTTCTTTCCAATGCCAAGCCTCTGCCAGGATCCCACCCCTGGCAGAGACCCTACTGTCTCTTCCTCCACAACACCCTCTGCCACAAGGTGTTGCTTCGTTCAATCCAGTCAGCCTTCTCTTCTAACTTCCTGCCTGACCCCCAGTTTACCCACTATGGTGGGGAGTGGCCTAATGAATAGAACCCTTAGCTCCCCCCGGAGGCCCTGCGGTGAAATGTATTGGTGTCTGTGATACCTGATCAGATGAACTCCTTCAGTGCCATCGGGCGCACCGTAGCTCCCCATAGTGGCGGAGCCACAGTACTGCAACGACCAGGACTCTGGGGCGCTGCATTTATTCTGCTCATTTTTTATACCCATATTTGAACTACTTTGTTCTACTATGCCCCAGATTTGAGCCTCATTCTCTGTTTTTGTAGTCCTCCATTTAGAGAGATGTATTAATTTGTGCTGAAAATTTTATTCAGCTCACATTTATCTGTTTAGCGAGGAAAGAATTTCTTTGGAATATGATCGGCAAACCTAAATTCGGCACAAATATGACATCTTATTAGTTATTGGAAATACGACCAAAATTTAATAAAATTGGAAAAATTGTTAACATTCGGAAAAATAGCGGGAAAATATTTGCGTTGCCACAAAAGTATTTCCAGCACTTTAACAATGATAATGGTAGTGTATCATGTGCATTTGGCAAGTATTAGATGAGGAGAGGGGGTTTGTAGGGCTAAGAGGAGCAGCATTCTTGTAAACGGTCATTTTTTTTTCCTCTAACTTTATGTGTGCACATTGTAGCTAGCCAATCAGGGTGCAGGGAACATCCACAATGTCCTGACACAACGACTTGTGTCATTGGCTGTTAAAATCACATGTCCCTCTACGTATAAAGAGTGGACATCTTGTTTTAGTGCCATTTTGACACCGTAACAGTGCAGAGAGGCTGCTCCTGATGCTGGCACTGGGAACAGTAAGATTTTAGCTAGGCGGTTGTATATCAGTCAGATAGTGTAGCTAGCTTGTGTCCAGTGTGGCTGTTACATTTACCTTCCAGCAATTTTTTTTGCCATCACTGAGGTCCACAGAAAAAGCCAGCAGGGCACAAGTCCTACAAGTGTGTTGTGAACTGCTTCTATTGTGCTCCATGGACAAGTATAGCATTCTAAATAAAAAAAAAATATCTAGCTAAATGTGAAACAGCCTTCTGTATCCCAGATTTTAGCTAGTTAGCTAGGAGGTTGTATATCAGTCAAGTAGGGTAGTAAGCTAGTGTCCAATGTGGCTGTACAATTTACCTTACAGCATTTTTGGGGCCATTACTGAGGTCCACAAAGACAGCAGGGCACGTATCCTACAATTGTGTTGTGCACTGCTTCTATTGTGCTCCATGCACAAGTATAGCATTCTAAATAATATTTTTACACCAGCTACAAGAGAAACAGTCTGCTGTATCTCAACTTGTCATTTAGTGCTGTGGGGATATGAAACTGTCTGCAGACCTAAGGTACATTAAAACTAAATTATAATTTTTCTGTTGCAAAAAGTTATCATGCCGTATCACACTCTGTTATTATGTTGGGTTGAAATGAAGATGTAGAGGCCTGATCCAGAGTCCACCCAAAAATTCTTGCCATACAGTAGGGGACCTGACTTTAAAATAGTTTATAGCATTTAGTGTGGTATAGAGGCCTGATTCAGAGTTCACCGAAAATCATTCTGTTCCTAGTGTCATACAGTAGGAGACATGACTTTCAAATAGTTTGTAGCATCTAGTGTATTATAGAGGCCGGATCCAGAGGCCACCAAAAATCCTTCTGTTCCTAGTGTCATACAGTAGGGACCTGACTTTAAAATAGTCTGTAGCATCTAGTGTGTTATAGAGGCCTGATCTAGAGGCCACCAAAAATCCTTCTGTTCCTCATGTCATACAGTAAGGGACCTGACTTTAAATAATTAATAGCATCTAGTGTGTTATAGAGGCCTCATCCAGAAGCGACAAAAAATTCTTCTGTTCATAGTGTCATATAGTACGAGACCTGACTTTAAAATAGTTTGTAGCATCTAGCGTGTTATAGCATCCTAATCCAGAGGCCACCAAATAATTATTGTGTTCCTAACATCACACAGTAGGAGACCTGACTTTAAAATAGTTTGTAGCATCTAGTGTGTTATGGAGGCCTGATCCAGAGGCCACTAAAAATTCCTCCGTTCCTAGTGTCATACAGTAGGGGACCAATTGATACCACTTTAGTAATGTCTGCTAATAATTTTTGGAATTGTTAACACTCCTGGTTGGGTGTCCATCTGCTGCATTGAGTATACTGGAAGACCTGTTAGTCCCTATTATACTATCTATACTGTGGTGAAATTAATGCCACTTTGGTGGTGTCTGCCAATAATTTTTTAAAAATGTGAACACTCCTGGTTGGGTGTCCATCTGCTGGATTGGGTGTAGTGGAAGACCTGTTGGTCCCTAATATACTATTTCTACTCCCATTTGTTTAAAAGTGAACACTCCTGGTTGGCGGTCCATTGGCTGGATTTGGTGTAGTGCAAGACTGATCCAGAGGCCACTAAAAATTCCTCTGTTCCTAGTGTCATATAGTAGGGGACCAATTGATGCCACTTTAGTGGTGTCTGCCAAAATTTTTTGAAAATGTGAAAACTCCTGGTTGGGTCTTCTTTATGTGTGTTGTCTTTAGCTGTAGGCCTCCGAGATCGTCAGGCCTCCACTTCCTTTGACTCAACTACCCGCGTTACTATCTTTACATTTTTCTGACAATGGTAGACTACAAAACTAATATCTGTGCCACTTGAGTGTGGCTCAGCATGAAAGCAGATAGAGGTGTTGCATGTGGTATCAGCACACCCAGTAAAGGAGGCCTACACCGATCCCTCACCCACGTTGTCATACTGTGACATTCTATTGAAAGCTCTAAATGCTGTTCCATACCCCAATACCTCATGCCTTGCTGATTGCTGCAGTACCATGCTACAATTTGTACTGTGGGTGAATTCAGGCTACTTTCCTGGTGCATGTCCCTCATTTGATGTGTTTTGGTAGCATTTGGCGCCGTTATAAGATGTTGTGCATGCATTTGCTTTTACCTCCCATTGACATTAATTTTGTTTGGCTATAACAATTTAGCAGGGACAATAATCTTCATTACTCCGCATTTGGAGTGTGTCAGGAAGGCGATCTAAGAAAGAAGTTATTTTTCTACTGTTCGAACAAATAGCAAACACAAATACCTCAGTGACATATTAGTGCCAAAAATAGGGCTACAAGTAACCCATTAGATAGATACCCACTCCAAAGTATATATATATATATATATATATATATATATATATATATATATATATATATATATATATATATATATAACTGGAGAAACAAGGAGTAACCAGATATATTAGGTAAAAAGATATATATTTTACTGAAAATCCAACAGTAAGGCAAAAAATTACCACCAAACACAGTCATAACAAAATGACACATAAACAAGAATAGACAGGAAAGCCACAGGGACACCAATTGCAACTGCCCGGTTGTTAGTAACTAATAAATTTAAAGTGCTTGTGCAATAGTATAATTCATGGTAAGGAGACTCCTTCAATAAGGGATATTAGAGTCACTACAGTACATCCTATCACAAAAAAACCCCTACGGAAGGAGAGCACTTAGCACGGGCAGAGGCAGGGGCAGAGGCAGGGGCAGAGAGACCCTAGGCCGGTATTAGATGACCCCGACACGCGTTTCGCATGTTCAATCTACCGATTTATCAAAGGGAATACAACAATAGAGTAGCAAGGACCATTTATGGTCACATGGAGAGTCACATGGTATGCATACGGCCAATCAGCGTGCTTAAAAGCGGCACATGCGCAGCGCGTCTCCCAGGTCCTGGAAGGCACATCTCGTCATCATGTGTTACTGCGCACATGCTGGGAGGGGGATTGTCCCCGCGCATGCGAGCAAGACAAGAAGACACGACAATGTCCACCAGAGAGCGGGAGCAGCAGTACGCATGCGCACAACCACTGTGCCACCAATGTGGAATCCAAATAACTATTTCGGTGCCATGATATTACAATCAGCTAGTATGATTAAAGGAGCAACCCACATCAGTTTTAGACCTATACAATTACAGAGACATCACATCTATGTGTCATGAAAATGTAATAGAGAATCATAATACCACAATACATAATTCACATATTCAAATGTATAGATATCATAAGCGCCGTCAGCCGGTTTATAAAGATGATATGACAGACGATATATCTGTAATTCCAATGTCCATGAAAAGCCACAAGATCAGTCCCGCTGCAAAAATATAATAAAAATAAAAATATATAAAAAGACTAACTAACTAACACCATATATAGGGGAATGTGGGAATGACGAACCAGGGGAACGGAGGCATATTGGGGATTTATTATCACAACAAATCATAAGAATGATGCAAATGATAATCACTCGTTTAGTCCCCTAGGGGTCAGGGTATCCAATAACACGATCCATTTCGCTTCAACCTGGGCAAGAATTTTTTTTATAATCACCTCCCCTGATCGCAAGGTGAATAACATCAATCCCCCTCACCTTAAACGAAGATGATCACTGCTATGGTACTGTCTAAAGTGACGGGGGATAGTCTTCAGGAGGGTAATATCAGTCGCTGTCTTGGCCGCACAAATGTCCTGCACATGCTCCCGTAAACGTAATCTCAGCTCTCTTGATGTAAGTCCAATATAAATTTTTGAGCAGCCACAAGTTGCATTATAGATAACATTCATGCTACTGCATGATATCCGATGTCTAATGTCAAATTGTTTCTTACCAGAAGAGCCAAAAGTGGTGCAGCACAGGACATTTGGGCAGGCAAGACAGCGACCACATGGTATGGACCCAGGTATTGGATCCCTGGAGCCAAACGGATGATTGGAGGTGGGAGTATAATGACTCCTCACTAGGAGATCTTTAAGATTTTTTGATCTCCTGTCATAGAGGGATAGACGCCAAGAGATGTTCCCAGGGAGGGTTCTGTACTCAAAATCGGCCAATGTTTTTTAAGAATCTGTCTCATATCCTCCCATTTGTGATTGAATGTAGATATAAACCTTATTGGTCTATTTTTTACTTTACAAGGTCGGGCTCTGGAAGATTTAAGAAGATCACTCCGTGGAGTAGCCCTTGCTCTCTGATATCCCTGTTTGATGCACCGGTTTGAATAACCGCATGCGGCAAACCGGGATCTTAAATTGGAGGCCTGTTTTTCAAATTTGGCATCAGATGAGCAAATCCGCCTCATCCTAAGGAACTGTCCGACCGGGACAGCCCTAATCGTGGAAGAATTGTGAGCAGAGGACGCATGAATCAGAGCGTTAACAGATGTTGGTATCCATCTGGATATGTCCAGATTGATCAACCTCAAAACTGACATCAAGGAGATTGACCTTCTTGACATCGAATGTATAAGTGAGGCGGATGTTTAAAGAATTCTGATTCAGCGTCCCCATAAATTCCCCAAGCTGCTGCGCCATGCCATCCCACAAGAAAAAAAAATATCATCCATATATCTGTGCCAGCACAGCACATGGGAAGCTGCCTGTGGGCCCCCGTCACCAAAAAGGATCTCTCCCAAGACCCCAGGAAGAGATTTGCATATGAGGGTGCACAGGCCGTGCCCATGGCTGTGCCATGCTTCTGTAAATAAAAGTGATCTTTATAGACAAAAAAATTGTGAGTTAGGATTGAACACCCGAAACGCACGTCGGGGTCATCTAACACCGGTCTAGGGTCTCTCTGCCTCTGCCTCTGCCCGTGGTAAGTGCTCTCCTTCCATAGGGGTTTTTCTGTGATAGGATGTAGTGACCTTATTGAAGGAGTCTCTTTACCATGAATTATACTATTGCACAAGCACTTTAAATGTATCAGTTACTAACAACCGGGCAGTTGTAATTGGTGTCCCTGTGGCTTTCCTGTCTTTTCTTGTTTATGTGTCATTTTTTATGACTGTCTTTGGTGGTAATTTTTCACCTTACTGTTGGATTTTCAATAAAATATATATCTTTTTACTTAATACACTATATCTGGTTACTCCTTGTTTCTCCGGTTATACATGTTTGAATAAATAGCGCATCTTTATCTAGCAGTTGTGCGACTGGCGCAATTTGGGTACAGATAATCTTACGTGACAATTTAGCAGGGGCAATAAATTTCATTGGGCTGAAGTCACACTAGCTTATTGCAACTGATGTGAGAGCAATGGATACAATATGCTAATGACTCTCGGGTCCTGCTCTGCTGCAAGCAGGAGCCGAGTTTCATGCGTCTGTGCTCCGAGCCTCTCGCACAGAGCGGATTGGAGCACAGCTGCGGAGGAGGCAGACAAACTAATTTCTCCATCTCCTCCATTGCCGGTTTTAGAGTATAACGCACATGACTTGGATGATATCCAAGTGATGTGTATTGTCTCACTCGCACCCATAGGCTTATATGGGTGCGAGTGAGCCGAGACTCGATGATGTGAGTTGCCCCATAGAGGAATGCTGGTCCTTTTCCTATGCGTTTTTTTAATCGCATAGCACTCATCCGTATTATACGATAGTGTGACTCCGGTCTTACTCTGCATTTGGAGTGTGTCAGCAATGTGACTGAAGAAAAAAAAAATTCTATTGTTTTTTTTTTTTAAAAAGCATGTATTTATCTAGCAGCTGTATGACTGGTGCAATCTGGGTAAAGATAATCTAACATGACAATTTTGTAGTGGCAATAATCTTCATTACTCCAAATTTAGAGTGTGTCAGCAAGGCACCTGAAAAAAAACATCATTTTCTTTTGTTTTAAAAAATAGCGCTTATCTAGCAGTTTTGCAACTGACGCAATCAGAGTAGAGATAATCTTATGTGAAAATTTATCAGAGGCAATAATTTTCATTTCTCTACATTTGGAGTGTGTTAGCAAAGTGTTTGAAAAAAAATCATAATTTTCTATTGTTATGAAAAATATCGTTTCTCTAGCAGTTGTCCGACTGGCACAATCTGGGTAATTTTACTTGATAATTTGGTAGGAGCAATTATCTTCATTACATTGCATTTGGAGTGTGTCATCAAGGTGATTGAAAATAAAATTAAAATTTTCTTTTATTTTAAAAAGCAGCGCTTCTTTATCTAGCAGTTATGCGACTAGCATAATCAGGGCAGGGATAATCTTATGTGACAATTTAGCATGGCCAATAATCTTCATTACTCTGCATTTGGAGTGAGTCAGCAAGGCGACTGACAAAAAATGATAATTTTCTTTTATTTTAACCCCTTCCTGACATGCCCCGCACTAGTATGGCGCATGTCGGGTCCCCTGCTTTGATGTGGGCTCCGGCGGTGAGCCCACATCAAAGTCGTGACATGTCAGCTGTTTTGTACAGCTGACATGTGCGCGCAATAGCGGTGGGTGAAATCGCGATTCACCCGCTGCTATTAACCTGATAAATGCTGCTGTCAAACGCTGACAGCAGCATTTAACCGGCGCTTCTGGCCGCGTGGCCGGAAATGACCTCATCGCCGAGCCGTCACATGATCGGGGGTCGGCGATGCATCAAGATGTTAACCATAGAGGTCCTTGAGACCTCTATGGTTACTGATGCCAGCCTGCTGTGAGCGCCCCCTGTGGTTGGCACTCATAGCAAGCCTGCATTTCAGCTACATAGCAGCGATCTGAGCCGATCGAGTTGTGCCAGCTTCTATCCTCCCATGGAGGCTGATGAAGCATGGCACAAGTTAAAAAAAATGTTTTTAAAAATATGAAAAAAAAAATATATAAAAGTTTAAATCACCCCCCTTTCGCCCCATCATAAATAAAACAATAAAAAAAATCAAACCTACACATATTTGGTATTGCTGCATTCAGAATCGCCCGATCTATCAATAAAAAAAGGATTAACCTGATTGCTAAACGGCGTAGCAAGAAAAAAATTTGAAACGCCAGAATTCCTTTTTTTTGGTCACCGCGACATTGCATTAAAATGCAATAACGGGAGGTCAAAAGAACATATCTGCACAAACATGGTATCATTAAAAAACGTCAGTTTGGCAAGCAAAAAAATAAGCCCTCACCTGACCCTAGATCACGAAAAATAGAGACGCTATGGGTATCGGAAAATGGCGCTTTTTTTTTTTTTTAGCAAAGTTTTGAATTTTTTTTCCACTTAGATAAAAAATATCCTAGACATGTTAGGTGTCTATGAACTCATAATGACCTCGAGAATCATAATGGCAGGTCAATTTTAGCATTTAGTGAAGCTAGCAAAAAAGCCAATCAAAAAACAAGTGTGAGATTGCACTTTTTTTGCAATTTCACCGAACTTGGAATTTTTTTCCCATTTTCTAGTACAAGACATGGTAAAACCAATGGTGTTGTTCAAAAGTACAACTCGTCCTACAAAAAATAAGCCCTCACATGACCATATTGACGGAAAAATAAAAAAGTTATGGCTCTGGGAAGGAGGGGAGCAAAAAACAAAAACACAAAGACGATAAAGGGCCGCGTCGGGAAGGGGTTAAAAATAGTGATTATCTAGCAGTTGTGCGACTGGCGCAATCTGGATAGAGGTAATATTACCTGACGATTTAGCAGGGGCAATATTCTTCATTACTCAGCATTTGGAATGTGTCAGCAAGACGATCTAAAAATAATTTATTTTTCTATTGTTTTAATAAATAGTGTTTCTCTATCTAGCAGTTGTGCGACTGGCGCCATCTGGGGAGAGATAATATTACTTGACAATTTAGCAGGAGCAATTATCTTCATTCGGCTGGAGTCACACTTACCGTATAAAAAATCGGTCCAATTGTTGACGGCCGAGAATCGAACAAATGTTCCCTGAACAGTGATCCTTATGTAATCCGTTTGCAATGCACGGATGCAATTTCCTCACATCCAGTAACAGTGTGACATCCGTATGGCATCCATATGCAATGCGATTTTAACATGAGCTTTTACATACAGCAGTTCTGTCTATGTAAAAGCTCATGTTAAAATCGCATTGTAAAACACAACGGTAAACATCGTTTTAAGATCAAATAATCTGTATATATATATATATATATATATATATATATATATATATACATATATACCGTATATATACCGCATACAGTATAGAATAGAATAGAATAGGTTAGAATAGAATAAATCGAATAGATACAGTTATATGAAAAAGTTTGGGCACCCCTATTAATCTTAAGCTTAATGTTTTATAAAAATTGTTTTTTTGCAACAGCTATTTCAGTTTCATATATCTAATAACTGTTGGACACAGTAATGTTTCTGCCTTGAAATGAGGTTTATTGTACTAACAGAAAATGTGCAATCTGCATTCAAACAAAATTTGACAGGTGCATAAGTATGGGCACCCTTATCATTTTCTTGTTTTAAATACTCCTACCTACTTTTTACTGACTTACTAAAGCACCTTTTTTGGTTTTGTAACCTCATTGAGCTTTGAACTTCATAGCTAGGTGTATGCAATCATGAGAAAAACTACTTAAAGTGGCCACTTGCAAGTTGTTCTCCTGTTTGAATCTCCTCTGAAGAGTGGCATCATGGGCTCCTCAAAACAACTGTCAAATGATCTGAAAACAAAGATTATTCAACATAGTTGTTCAGGGGAAGGATACAAAAAGCTGTCTCAGAGATTTAACCTGTCAATTTCCCCCCAGAGGAACATAGAAAGGAAATGGAAGAACACAGGTACAGTTCTTGTTAAGGCCAGAAGTGGCAGGCCAAGAAAAACAATAGAAAGGCAGAGAAGAAGAATGGTGAGATCAGTCAAGGACAATCCTCAGACCACCTCCAGAGAGCTGCAGCATCAACTTGCTGCAGATGGTGTCACTGTGCATCGGTCAACTATACAACGCACTTTGCACAAGGAGAAGCTGTATGGGAGAGTGATGCGAAAGAAGCCATTTCTGCAAGCACGCCACAAACAGAGTCGGCTGAGGTATGCAAAAGCACATTTGGAGAAGCCAATTTCTTTTTGGAAGAAGGTCCTGTGGACTGATGAAACCAAGATTGAGTTGTTTGGTAATACAAAAAGGCATTATACATGGCGGCAAAAAAACACAGTGTGTTGTATAGTTGACCGATGCACAGTGACACCATCTGCAGCAAGTTGATGCTGCAGCTCTCTGGACGTGGCCTGAGGATTGTCCTTGACTGATCTCACCATTCTTCTTCTCTGCCTGTCTGATGTTTTTCTTGGTCTGCCACTTCTGGCCTTAACAAGAACTGTACCTGTGTTCTTCCATTTCCTTACTATGTTCCTCACAGTGGAAATTGACAGGTTAAATCTCTTAGACAGCTTTTTGTATCCTTCCCCTGAACAACTATGTTGAATAATCTTTGTTTTCAGATCATTTGATAGTTGTTTTGAGGAGCCCATGATGCCACTCTTCAGAGGAGATTCAAACAGGAGAACAACTTGCAAGTGGCCACTTTAAGTAGCTTTTCTCATGATTGCATACACATGGCTATGAAGATCAAAGCTCAATGAGGTTACAAAACCAAAAAAAGTGCTTTAGTAAGTCAGTAAAAAGTAGGTAGGAGTATTTAAAACAAGAAAATGATAAGGGTGCCCATACTTATGCACCTGTCAAATTTTGTTTGAATGCAGATTGCACATTTTCTGTTAGTACAATAAACCTCATTTCAAGGCAGCAGAAACATTACTGTGCCCAACAGTTATTAGATATATGAAACTGAAATAGCTGTTGCAAAAAAAAACTATTTTTATAAAACATTAAGCTTAAGATTAATAGGGGTGCCCAAACTTTTTCATATAACTGTGTATACACATAGAATAGGTGCGTGTGTGTATATGTATGTATATATATATATATATATATATATATATATATATACTGCTAAAAAAAATATAGGGAACACTTAAAAAACAGAATATAACTCCAAGTGGATCAAACTTCTGTGAAATCAAACTGTCCGCTTAGGAAGCAACACTATTTGACAATCAATTTCACATTCTGTTGTGCAAATGGAATAGACAGGAAATTAATGGCAATTATGAAGACACACTCAATAAAGGAGGGTTTTGCAGGTGGGGACCACGGACCACATCACAGCACAATGCTTTCTGGCTGATGTTTTG
The DNA here is from genome assembly GCF_051348905.1 of Ranitomeya variabilis. NCBI lineage: Eukaryota > Metazoa > Chordata > Amphibia > Anura > Dendrobatidae > Ranitomeya > Ranitomeya variabilis. The sequence continues at coordinate 142,467,021 of NC_135234.1, read as the reverse complement.
GTCACTTTTAAATGTTGGTTGTGCTTTCACACTCGTGGTAGCATGAGACAGACTCTACAACCCACGCAAGTGGCTCAGGTAATGCAGCTCATCCAGGATGGCACATCAATGCGATCTGTGACAAGAAGGCTTGCTGTGTCTGTCAGCGTAGTGTCCAGAGGCTGAAGGCACTACCAGGAGAAAGGCCAGTAGACCAAGAGATGTGGAAGGGGTGTAGGAGGGAAATAACCCAGCAGCAGGACCGCTACCTCAGCTTTTGTGCAAGGAGGAACAGGAGGAGCACTGTCAGAGCCCTGCAAAATGACCTCCAGCGGGCCACAAGTGTGCATGTGTCTGCACAAATGGTTAGAAATCGACTCCATGAGGACAGTCTGAGTGCCCAATGTACACAGATGGGGGTTGTGCTCACAGCACAACACCATGCAAGACATTTGGCATTTGCCACAGAACACCAGAATTGGCAAATTTGCCACTGGCACCCTGTGCTCTTCACAGATGAAAGAAGGTTCACACTGAGCACATGTTACAGAGTCTGGAGATGCCATCAAGAGTGATCAGCTGCCTGCAACATCCTTCTGCATGACCAGTTTGGCAGTGGGTCAGTAATGGTATGGGGTGGCATTTCTTTGAAGGGCCACACAGCACTCCATGTGCTTGCCAGAAGGAGCCTGACTGCCATTAGGTACCGCGATGAGATCCTCAGACCCCTTGTGAGACCATATGCTGGTGTGGTTGGCCCTGGGTTCCTCCTATCCTAATGCAGGACAATGCCAGACCTCATGTGGCTGGAGTGTGTCAACAGTTCCTGCAAGATGATGGCATTAAAGCTATGGACTGGCCCGCCCATTCCCCAGACCTGAATCCGATTGAACACATCTGGGACATTATGTCTCACACCATCCACCAATGTCACATTGCACCACAGGCTTTAGTCCAGGTCTGGGAGTAGATCCTTCAGGAGACCATCTGTCACCTCATCAGGAGCATGCCCAGGCATTGTAGGGAGGTCATGCAAGCACTTGGAGACCACACACACTACTGAGCTTCATTTTCTTGTCTTGAGGCATTTCCACTGAAGTTGGATCAGCCTTTAACTTCATTTTCCACTTTGATTTTGAGCATCATTCCAACTCCAGACCTCCGTGGGACAGTAGTTGTGATTTACTTTGATCATTTTTAGGTTTTATTGCTCTCAACACATTCCACTATGTAATAAATAAAGATTTACAACTGGAATATTTCATTCAGTGATATCTAGGGTGTGGGATTTTAGTATTCCCTTTATCTTTTTTGAGCAGTGAATATATCTTTATGTTTCATAGAGAGATAAATAGCAGAATAGCCGATAATTCATTTGTCGGTTTCTGTAAAATTATTGCAGAAGCCAACAGGATAGGAGACATGGTTTGCATACAGTAAACCATTGCAGAACAGTAAGATTTTACATGTCAGTGACTAATACTGTTGGTAGTATGGGACCTGTATGTATTTAATAAAAGAATGTTTTCATGCAAAAAACTGATGTGGGCTTCCGTGCAATTTTCGGCACCAGAGAGGGAAAGCCAGTGACTGAGGGCAGATATTAATAGCTTAGAAAGGGACCATGGTTATTGGACCCCCCTGGCTAAAAACATCTGCCCCCATCCACCCTAGAAAAGGGGCATCTGTAAGACGTGTCAACTTAGCCTCTCTCTTCCCACTGCCCTGTTGAGATAGCATATAGGGTAATAAGGGGTTAATGTCACCTTTGTATTGTATGGTGACATTAAGCCTGGCTTAGTAATGGAGAGTTGTCAAGAACACACCTATCTATTACTAATCCTAAAGTTTTGTATTCAACTATCTAGCTAACTATTTGCCATGAGGGAGGGTGCTCCCAAATGTAGGAGTGAGAGCACTGTCAAATGTGAAAGGAAAAACTAAAATCAAAACTCTATGTGTGAACAGATGCTTAAAGGGCACCTGTCACCACGTTTTTGGAAGATGGGATAAAAATAGCGTTAAATAGGGGCAGAGGTGGGCGTTACATTAGTGTGTTTGTTATGCGTTTATTACCCACCGAAGCTGCCGAAATACCTTTGCAAAGTCACCGTTTTCGCCTGTCAATCAGGCTGGTCTGGTCAAAAGGGCGTGGTGTCTTCCCCCAGATCTTGCTTAGTTTTCCGTTGGTGGCGTAGTGGTTTGCGCATGCCCAAGGTCCCGAATGCACTGCACAGGGGAGTTAAAAGAGCGCGATGTGCACTATTTCATTGGTGATTGGTGGGGGCGGCCATCTTCCTTTGGCCGCGCGTGCGCAGAAGCGGCGCTCTGCTGGCCGCGGCTTCAGGAAAATGGCCGCGGGATGCCGCGCGTGCGCAGATGGAGATCGCGGCGGCCATTTTCCTGAAGCAGAGTTTGCATCTCGGCGAAAAAGCGGACCGTCGGGAGCAAAAAACGTTACATGTAACGTTTTTTGGTCCCGACGGTCCGCCACAACACGGCGCAACCGTCGCACGACGGTTGCGATGTGTGGCAATGCATCGCAAATGCGTTGCAAATGTAAGTCAATGCAAAAAAAACGCATCCTGCAAGCACTTTTGCAGGATGCGTTTTTTCGGCAAAACGACGCATTGCGACGTATTGCAGAAAACACCAGTGTCAAAGTAGCCTTAATAATCAAAGTGATGCAATATTTGTCTGACTTTATTGGTTCACTGGTTGGCTTTTAGCTCACTGTTGGCTATTCACAATGCTTTAACCTGCTGTACTGTAATGAACCATGCTAAAAGTCTAGCAGTTCATTCAAAGTGCTTAGATTTGGCTAATCTTTTGAGATAGTAAGAAAAATGCCATGCTTTCTATTACATTATTAAGAATATATCTCATCTAATTTTTCATTCTTTCACAATTTACCTTATTTACTTGTAAAATTCATACTTACAGTATATTGATTATACTGTTATGTCTGTTTCTTTACTAAATTACTTTATTATAAAATAGAAAAGCCAAAATCTTCTCCTAAAGCCCAAAGGGCAATTTGTGCATAAAATTCATACTTAAATAAAAACAAATAATGTGTGTATATATATATATATATATATATATATATATATATATATATATAGTCCTTAATATGAAGAGTCTGTCGTGTAAGTATTTATATGTTTTTAAACCTTTGATTTTGTTATAATTTTTTTCTGGAAAGAAAAAAAAATTGAAGGGCAAGACTGTTTTTTTTGTATAGACATAGACATGAATAACTACTGCCTTTGTCTGAAAAATCTATCACTAACTATAGCACCAGATTTTTAGAATTAAGAGTTGGGAAATCTGGGTGAAAGTGACAGATGTGGTGTCCTTATCATGTGTCAGATAAAAGTTGTGTTCTATAGAAAAAATACAATTATGATAGAAACATCTGGCAGATTTGTTGCTTTATAAAATTTTCAAGATTCTTAAAAGTAAGTTAAAAATCATAAAAATCGAGCACTCTTAGTTTACCTATTTTTCTAAGGACCATGATGGCTACAAAGCTGAAATTGAAAAATATTGTTCAATAAGCATCAAAAACAACTTTAAGAAGAACAAATATCTAGAAGGCCATTCAGCTCTGACATATATAAGAAATATTTTATATCTGAAAATCACTAAGTTGGGACATATGTGAAAAATTTGAGAATTGTCCTTATATATGTTTTTTCAGTGTCAGATGCCAGCTATGTCAGCCATTTAGTCCCAGACTTATGAATATGAAAATATTAATAAACAGTATGTGACACTGAGTCATTACTCACGGACAAGCAGTGAGACAGGTTACTCAAGGGGTTTGGCATCAGATACCGAGAGAGCTCATCATAAATAAGAGTTGATGGACCCGTAGAAGCGCTATTGTTCAGCGCGAAACGGCTGTTGTCCCGTCCTGCACGCTCCTCACTCGATAGACTCCCCCGTGCCGTGAAGATGTAATTTTATATGCTGCAATAAAGAGAACATTCGTACCACAGTGCCGGTGAGTGCTGCGTTTATCCTCTTGCTCTCCATCTGTGAAAGACTGTTTTTTCCTCACGTCAGCACCGCCGTTCTAGACGTCTGTGGATATGTTTCATTTTGATGGTACACCTCGACATATATCCTCCGAAAGTGAGTTGTGCCACTTTACTTTTTTCTTATTGTTTTGTTGGATCATCATAAATAAGAGGTAAGACAAAAACGCAGTTAGGCCACAGTCCGAGGTCAGAAAGACAGGAAGGTAATAGTCATGCAGCAAAAGATCAGAAATAGAGCACTAGAAAACAAGGCACACACATCACCCAGCTAGTGCTACGACCGACAATAATCAAGCACTGACAGCCGTCTGAATAGCCAGGTAATCAAGAATGGGAAACATCTGGAAGGAACCCAGCAAACCATTGCCCTGATTGGTGACTAGACTGTCAGTCACAATACTGACAGCTCAGCGCAACGCTGATTTTTTAGGGTGACGAAAGAGTCACTTACTGTGTCAGGACACAGTGATTGATGGAATTGTGACACCATAACTTTATAATCACTGACATTAAATATAATTGGTTATCTCCTGATGGCAGGATTGAGGAAATTTAAGTAGAAAGTACACAGTCAATTCTTGAAGGTCACAAAATTAAATATAGACAGATTTAAGAGTTTGAGCAACACAGATAATTGCCAAAACGTTATGGCTAGACAAGTGGGTCAAATAGTCTCCATACCTACAGGTTTTGCTGGGTAATGCTGGGGTTCAATGGCTAGTGCTACAGGTGGGCTAATCAATTTTATTGACTCCAATCTACCAAGCATGTCAGAAGACTCTGGCCACCAGATACGAAGCTTGTGAATCTTTAACCTTCTGGGATCCAAAGTACAGCTTTTGTTTAGATAAGCTAGTGCAACATCATTTTTGCATCTCACTACATGTGCTTTGGGGATCCTGGAAGGTAAGATGTTTGCTAGACTCTACTCTATTCTTGCAGCCAGAGACTACTGACTTGGCCAACAAGCCAGAGCCCTGCAAATAGATCTTTCCACCTCTAGCTAGCACCTACAAAAGAGTAGTCCAAAGAACGACTACAAGAGCACAATCAACAGGGTCATGCAAGACTCATTCATGATCAATTGGAGTAAAGGCTAGCCCATCTGGTCCAATCCCTAGGAAGCGGTACAATTGAAAAAATTAATTAAGAATAAATATATTGTGTAAATTATTGTTACTGTCAAATATGTATTCTAAAAAAGAAAACAGTGCAAGAAATGTAGTTTTTTAATTATTTTTGCATATATATTTAATTCTTCTAACTCCAAATTTTTGATTAAATAAAAAATTAGCTGCTCATTGCACTGCATGTTATATTAGTGTTAAGTGATTCATGCTTCAGATCATTTATATTCTGTAGGCATGCTTCTCTGTGCAGTAATTGTGTCTGGTATTGTAAAGAGATGACTGCTACACTAGTAATGGAATTACCATCAGTGTTTCAAGCTGGTAAAGAGATTCAGTATTTCTGTTAAAGGATTAAAAGAAATTCATGCACTTAATGTACATTGAAATATATAATACCAGGAAATTACAGCGATGGTTCATGCTGTTTTTCCATCTATTGACAGATGTCAGTAAGCAGTGCTAATAAAGCTTCATTATATTTAATAATCAATCATTTACACATAAAAAGCAATGTTTTGCATCATTTCAAAGTACCTAAAGAGGAACATTTAGTGAAATAAAAATGTATGCTGTTATTTTGCCTGCTTTGATGTATATGCAATTTAAGACATTGCATTTCCTGTCGTAGATCTCACGGCAAGAAAATATAAACTCAGAGATTGTTTTATGACATAAGATATGAATAATTTCATGAGTGCGTCCTCACATGAAGTAGGTAGGATGTTTGTGACCCCTTAGAGATGAAACTAATTTTGAAAATTAGTTTTGTCCCTTTTCTATGAGAGCCCTGTTCCCCTATGTTCTCTTCGTGTGCTGAAGATGAAAATTAATCTGTCATTACATTTTAATTATGTATGTGTTTTTTTCTGTTCATTCACATTTTTTCTTTTTCATCTTTTACATCCCTAGATTTAATTGTCCTTTAAAAACTTGGTGTTTCATGGCCATTCTACTAGTGATATACAATGAATGTGAGAATAAGGATAAAAGCATCAGTGAACCGTGTCTATAATTATCACTTGAAGATAGCTCACCAACTGGAAGAATTTGCTGTTTTATATATTTTTTCTTTGTATTTTTATATTGAGTATTATATATATAGGTACGTTTGTTAATAATGTTTGTGTCGTATTGTATTTTTTCGTATAAAGATAATGCACATTTAATAGTAATATATTCTTGAGCACGCTGTTATATATTCATTATTATGCACAAGTCATGGTAATATGCACTAATACGGCATTGATCCGTTCTGTTTTGATTCTCCTTTGCTTTGTTCCTTTATTGTCGCCCCTGGGTTCATATGGTGATGCCTGCGATCTGTACTTATTGATGAGCCGTTATTAGTGCGGCTTCAGAGGCGTGGATGTCACTATTGTGCGGCTGCAGCGGGCACATTCTCTATTGTACGCCAGACCGCTTACATGCGCATGCGCTCCACGCCAGGCAGGAAGTCCTCGTATCTTTGGCTTCAGTGATCCGAGAGCGCATGTCCGTGACGTCAGCAGGGGATTTCCCCTTGATGTGCGCTCCCGGTGAATGCTGGGGATTGAGAATCACTTCCTGTTGGGGTTGTGGTGCGCCTGCGCACTTCGGAGATGCCGGTCTATGGGCGCAACTATAAAACGCCAAGTTTTGGGCAATTTTCTCATTCCCTCTTTGAGAAAGCAACGCGAAACGCGCGTCAGGGGGTAACCAGAGTCCCAGGCACTGATCACCTTACTATGGGTAAGAAACTTTGCACTTAATATGCACCACAATTGGTTCCTTTGCTTATTTTGCATGGAGAACACTTGTCCATATGGAAATTGATATTATACAACTCTTTATATTACACCATTGTGTGCTAATATTGGTGCTCATTCACATATTTATACCATGGTAACATACACAGCTTCGTGCCTGTGATTAGGATGTTTTTGTACTAGGGTCTCCTTTCTTCCATATACATATTTTTTGTATAACACTGTTTTTATAAAATTTATTTGTAATAAAAAACTGATTTTATAATAATTTTGTATAGAACTCCATTTTTTCTTGTGATTAATGATTATCCGGAGTATACATTACTGTCCTTATATATATATGGGTAGAGCTAAATATCCTTCTACAACTACACATGGTGTGTGTGGGATCCATGTTATTTCTGTAGGTGTGTTTTCATATGCATAAACATTGTTGCAGACCAATGCCTACCCCTTCCATGACAACAGTACACATTAAGGGTCTGTTCTAGAATGGTAAATATGGCAAGCCCCACAGCAAACATTGTTCAGAAATGGAATGTGGAACAATCCAAAAATCCCAAATTGTGGACTTAACCTCCAATTTTTCTAGATCTCAATCCATTTAATCAGTATTATAACTTTTTGGATGAGCTTGAGATCAGTACTATTTGTGCAAGATCATTGTATCTTTCCTGGAGAGAATCTTTAATGTTCTTTGCTTTAAGGGAAATGCTTTATCAACATTAAAAATGAATTTACCATCCCCAAACTTATTTACTATCAACAATATGAGAAACATTTCTATAGTAGTGTATTTACAGGTGGAGAAATAAAGGTTGATCCTTTACCTGACATGCTGCCATTCTATTGCATAATAAATGACTCAGGAAATGCAGGTATCTTCAAACAGTCATTCTTGCAAATTTTTTTGCAACATTACGAGACAAAAGTTCTAGTATTATCTACTGGGATGATGCAAATGAATACTTTTCCATTTAATATTGCTTCATCCAGTTATCAACAATAGGGATGAGCGAACTTGAACTGTAAAGTTCGTTGCTTGTGCTGGACACCTAGTGTCCGATACCAGACAATAAAAAAACTGAATTTTTCACGGAAGTCTGGTTTACTGTTTGGATACTTATTAAAGTTTGTTGAAATGCTACCGCACAGCTAATCAGCAAATTTGTAAGCTATCGCACTTCCTGATCTGTCACAGCCATACCAAATATTGCCATGTCTACGATTGACCAGCGCACCAAAAAGCCTCTGTGTGTACTCTGCACCCCTTCCTGCGGAAGTCCTGCGCGAAACAGCCTTTGTGTACTCTGCAGCCATATCTGTATGAGTAGTGGGATTGAAAAATTATTTTACTCTACTGCTGTGTCTGTACAAGTTATGGCCAGAACTAAAAAGCTATTTTTACTCTACCGCTTTGTACAAGTTGTGACCGGTCATAAAAATAATTTCACTTTAACGCCATGTCTGTAAGAGTTGTGGCTGGTTATAAAAATTAATTCTACTCTACACTGTGTATATATGAATTGTGGTCATGCTTAAAAACTAGTAGTACTTTACCACTTTATCTGTATGATTTGTTATTGGGCATAAACAATAATTCTTCTCCACAGTTGTGTCTCTATGAGTTGTGGCTGTGCCTCGAAAAATAATTATACTCTGTTGCTGTGTCTGTACGAGTTGCGTCCGTACCTAAGACATAATTTTACTCTTCCACTGTGTCTGTAAGAGTTCTGGCCATGCCTAAAAAACTAATTATACTCTATCGCTGTGTCTGTACGAGTTGTGGTGGGTATAAAAATAATTCTACTCTACCACTCTCTGTGCAAATTGTGGCTGTGCCTAAAAATCTAATTGCACTTTACTGATGTGTCTGTACGAATTGTGACCGGGCATAAAAGATTATTTTACTCCACCACAGTGTGTGTATGAGTTTTGGCAGTGCCTATAAAATAAATGATACTCTATTACTGTGTCTGTACATCTTGTGGCTATGCTTAATAAATAATTTTACTCTACCACTGTATCTGTCCGAGTGGTGACCATGCCTAAAAAACTAATTATACTACACTGCTGTGTCTGTACGAGTTGTGGCCTTGCCTAAAAAAAAATAATCTTACTCAACTGCTGTGGCTGTGCGAGTTGTAGCCAAGCGTAAAAATATATTTGCAATCTTGGCCGAAAGTGTTGGCACCCTTGAAATTGTTCAAGAAAATAAATTGGTGGAGGTTCAAAGATGTTTTGGGTTGTTTTGTTGCCTTTGGTACTGGGTGACTTAACTGTGTGAAAGGCATCAAGAATATGAAGATTGCCAAAGGACTTTTGGTCATAATGTAATGCCCAGTGTCAGAAAGCTGGCTTTACGCCTTAGGTCATTGGTCTTCCAGCCGGTCACTGACCCAAACATACTTCAAGAAGCACCACCCACAAATGAATGGAAACAAAGTGTTGGAGAAGTCTGAAGAGGCCAGCAACGGGTCTGGATCTAAATCCCATCGAACACCTGTGGAGAGATCTTAAAATTGCCTTCAAATATAAGAGACTTGTAGAAGTTGTCAAAAGAAGAGTGGTCCAAAATTCCAGATGAGTGGTGTAAGTAGCTTGTTGATGGTTAAATGAAGCATTTGGTTGCAATTATTTATTCCAAAGGCTGTGCAATTAAGTTGAGGGTGCCAACAATATGGTCCAGCTCATTTTTGGGGTTTGGTGTGAAATTATGTCCAATTTGACTTTTTTTCTCTGTTTTTTTTGTGTTGTTCTAATACACACAAAGGAAATAAAAATATGTATATCAAAATATATGTAATTTCAATAGTGTTCTGGAAGAAATACTTTATTTTCTTATACAATTTCAAGGGTTCCAACACTTTTGGCCATGACTCTATACTCTACTGTTATGTCTGTAAGAGTTGTGGCATAAAAAATAATTGGCATAAAAAATAATTCTACTCTACCGCTTTGTCTGTATGAGTTGTGGTGGGGCATACAAAATAATTATACTCTGTCCTAATGTAGCTGCTGCTGGTAGTGGTGGGAGTTAACCCTCTGCAGAGAGGGACATGGTCTTTTGTTCCTGCGAAGTGTCCAAATGCAACACCTGTTTCTGTTGCACTCATGTAACAGGATGTTATGCATAAGTTCCTAGGACCTTTACACGTATATCGAGTTGAGGCAGTGTTAGCCATGGTGGCTGAGAGTTCCTATAGTTCCTTCACGTTATCTTCCACTCAGTCCACTGCAGAAAGGGCAGACTTTACACCTGCCGACCATGGTCATCTGGCTTCCACCCCACCCCTTTGCAAATAAGCCAAACATTTAACTCTGCTTATTGACATCGACCTGACCCTGCCCAACAAGTTGAAGATATTGAGTGCACTGATGTCCAACCACTTGTTCATTTGGAGGATGAGAACGCAGGAGGGTTAGTGCAGGCAGTAAGCAGAACACCGCAGCAAATCTCTGATGATGACAAAATACAGCTGCCGACTGCAGCATCTTTCTGCAGTGTACATACCAGCAAGGAGGGCAGGGGTGAGGATTGGGTGGAAGATGATGTGGGGAGGATGAGGTATTAGACCCCCCATGGAACTAAAGCCATCATAGTGACCTGAGCAGTTAGGACGGATAAGAGGTGGTCATGCTGCCCCAGTAGCACTTCAAAGGAAGGAAAATGGTGCAAGAGCACATTGGACAGCCCCTAGCCAGTATGTCAGCTGCTACTGGCCACCTCATGGGGGAAATGAGAACTACACAGCCATATCAAAGGAGTTCCCTTTGGCTTGGTTTGAACACTGTGCTGTCAGAGCTGACAGCGAACAATAAATCTGAACCTGAGCACCACCTGCAATGACGAAGCATCTGAATGCAAAGCATAAGGTGCAGTGGAGGGCACACCTGAAAAACTAGGAAAGATCTGATCCTTTTCCTAATCTCTCTTTGGCTGCATTCTCGGCCTTTTCCTCAAGCTCGTGATCAACAGGGCCACCTACTTCCCCACAAAGAGAGAATGTGACAGCACCACTACCACCACCACCACCAACAGTGTCACCGTGCATCTTCATGCCATTCTATGAAAGTGTTCAGCTCGCCATCCTTTAAACCCTTGAGAGAACGGAAATACCCTCCCCCAACCCACCCATAAGCCATGGTTCTGAATGACAGCATTCACAAATTACTGGCCTTTGAACTGCTGCCATTCCACCTGGTGGAGGCAGTTTTATAAACTGATGGCAATGGCTGTCCTGCAGTATGTTTTTCTCAGCTGCCACTACTTTTCTAGGTGGGCCATCCCTGCACACATATTGCAGACGTAATAAGGTGTTCACTGCGCATCCCCATCAGTGGCAATGTCCACATAGCCACCAGTAAGCAGACCAGTAAGCTTGGCCAAGTACGTTACAATTTAATAACTGCCCAATGGGTAAATATAGGATTGCTGGATGATCTTCTGTCCAGGTTGCCTCTTCGTCATACTCCACTTCCTACACGGCCTTCTCATCCAGTCATAGCAAGACCTGCACCACCAACTTCAGCACCGCCAGGAGGAAATTACAGCAGGATGATCCAAAAGTCATCTGTTTGTGGGACAAATCCACACTGCTCAGGATCTGTGGACAGGGATAAAACAGCAGATGGATGAGTGGTTAGTGTCATTGAACCTCAAGTCTGGCCTAGTGGTGTGCGATAAATTGTGAAATCTGGTAGCAGCTCTTGGCCTAAACAGTTTGACGCACATCCCTTGCCTCGTGCATGTGCTGAATTTGGTGGTGCAGAACTTCCTAAAAAATTACCCACAGATCCCACTCACTAGATCATATGCAAACTACCCACAAAGTGGAACTCTACATATGGTGGAGAGACTATGCGAACAGCAGCAGGCAATAGTGTAGTTTCAGCTGCAGCATTCTCGGCTGAGTCGCTTTTCCACATCAACACCACTTCACCACCAATTAGTGTGCATCCATGAGGGGAACGTGTGTACCGTGTTATGTTACTTTGAATACTCCACCAATGTAGCCAGCGCTGACGACACCATCATGAGCCTTACTTTACCACTTCAATGCTGGAAAAAACACTTCAGGCAGTCATGGGTGAGGTGGAAGAAGAGGAGCAGGAGGAACAGGGATCATTCACAACATTATCAGGCCTGTAGTCCACACATGGCTCAGAGGGTGGTATTCTGAACTAACATCCAGGAACACAACTGTTCAGCAAGGGGATAGATTTGGAAGATGAGGATGAGGAGGAACTGTGTTCAGAGCAGGGTGGCACTGAAGTCTGCTTACATGCAACACTGAAGCATGTCTGTGGTGATACCGTATAACTCACCCCGAGGACATCTTGTCATTGCCTCTGGGTTGCCAGGCACAATGAGCCAATGCATGCCACTTTGCCTGCACAACGACCGGCGAGTTACAAACGCACCTTGGTAGAAGCACTACTAATGGTATTCCCACCAGACAGTGGGGGCTCACTGGAAGAGCTAGGCAGAGGAATAGGAAGTCACCAATGCAGCTTGGGCACTGCCACCACCTCAGAAGGCAGGGATATTGCATGGCTGAAATGTGGCAAAACTTTCTCAACATGCCACCACCATTTCATATGGTCCATATTATCAGAAGGCAGCTTTGCAACCATATGGTGGAAGAGTACTTGTCCACATGTCTCCATGTAATAACTGATGTGTTTGCCCCATTTAATTTCTGGGTGGCCAAATTGGACCCATGGCCTGGGCTTGCCCTTAATGCCTTGGAGATGCTGGCCTGCCCTGCAGCAAGTGTGCTGTCAGAGTATGTGTTTAGCATGGCAGAGGGTGTGATCACAGACAGGCACATCCAACTGTCCACAGTCAATGTGGTGAGCCAAACATTTATTAGAATGAACCAGGTGTGGATCCCACAGGACTTGTCCATACCTTTGGCTGACTAGACATCTATAACATCCACACCCAGCCAGTGTTAAACGTTATTTACCATTTGTTTAATTTTGAGGCCTCCTGAAATAAAAATGCAAAAAACAGTGTTTGTTATCTCCTCCACTGCCCATTCCACCTAGATTGCCCTGTCCACCTACTCCACCTCCTCTTCCATTCAGACTTACTCCTCCTGAGTCTATATTGTTATTTTATGTTTAGTAAATTCTATACTCTTTGAAAGGGGTTTTCCCATGAACAAAGTTATTGTTAATAAACATTTTAATCAATAGATCTTTGAATAATATGAAATTACACAATTAGATGTGTTTACAAAAAATGTTCCTGTGCTGATATAATCTTATTAATGTGCCCCTGCTGTACACTGTGTAATGGCTGTGTCTGACCAGGCAGTGACTTTGTTTGGTCATACCACATTTCCTGGGCAAGGGGGGAACAAAAAAGAAGATACAAACAGGACAGCATAGGATCACAAATGATTCTTTATTTTAGGTAAAACCTAGGTTAAAAACAGTCAGCAAAATGTTTTACCTCACAAGAAGTATAATTAGTGAGCTCATTGTGTAATGTCTTTATCCTTTCTTTTGCTTCCTCCCCTTCCCAGGAGATGTGTTATGATCAGACTATGTTTCTACAAGGTCAGATACAGCCATTATACAGTACACAGAAGAGGCACATTTATAAGATTATCTCAGCACAGGAACTTTTTTTTAACACATCTAAATGTGGATTTTATTTGGTCCAAGATCTATCAACAAAAAAATACTTTGTCAGTTCCAAAAAACAGTGTTTAATTACTCCTTCCTTGCCTTTTTCATCTACAGAGCCATGTCCATCTCCTCCTCCATTTGGACATCGGCATCCAGGGTCTACATTGTTAATATTCATTTGGTTAGTTATATGCTCTTTTAAGTCAGTTTGAAAAAAAAAAAAAAAAAAACAATTAAAAAAACATGTTGAATTACTCCACTCTTGCCTCTTCCATCTACAACAGCAAGTCTACCTCCTCCTACTCTTGGACCTCTGCTTCTTGGGCCTACATTGCTATTGTCATAGGGATATCATAACAGAGAGGAGCAAGAAGACTGCAGGGGCTGGTTTCACAAATTCCTGCTATGGTTAGAAGAACCTCACCATCGTATTAAACAGTGCATTTTTTCCCTTGCTATCAGTGCAAAGGATAACCTGTTCAGCTGTAGGTCCTGGAGCTTTCCAATTTTGATTGTCTCAGCTGTTCAGCGTTGGCTACTCCCCTCTGCTATATATGCTCAACACTTTGGGATTGCCAATATTAGTTCTTACTGACTGGCTCTAGAATTGGAGGTGTAGTTAGTAACATAGTTATTAAGGTTGAAGGAAGACTTTAAGTCCATCTAGTTCAACCCATAGCCTAACCTAACATGCCCTAACATGTTGATCCAGAGGAAAGAAAACCTCATGTGGCAAAGAGTAAGCTCCACATTGGAGAAAAAAAATGGCAATCAGACTAGTTCCCTGGATCAACACCCTATCAAGGAATCTAGTATATATAATCTGTAACATTATACTTTTCAAGAAAGGCATCCAGTCCCTTCTTAAATTTAAGTAATGAATCACTCATTACAACATCATACGGCAGAGAGTTCCATAGCCTCACGGCTCTTACAGTAAAGAATCTGCGTCTGTTATTATGCATAAACCTTCTTTCCTCCAGACGTAGAAGATGCCCCCTTGTCCCTGTCTCAGGTCGATGATTAAAAAGATCATCAGAAAGGTCTTTGTACTGTCCCCTCATATTTTTATACATTAAAATAAGATCACCCCTTAGCCTTTGTTTTTCCCAACTAAATAGCCCCAAGTGTAATAATCTATCTTGGTATTGCAGACCCCCCAGTGTTCTATTAACCTTGGTCGCTCTTATCTGCACCCGCTCTAGTTCAGCTAGAGTTGGAGTTTGTTCAGTAGATTTTTGCTTTGAATTTTGTCTGTGTGCACATCCTCATCCTATCCTGCTTAGTTCCTCTTTCCTTTAACTCCCCTGTGTCCCAGTCTGTTGTTTGGTGTGTGTGTGTATTTTCCTTGGTTCGTATTTTCCCTATCCATCTTCCCTTGTTTGTCTGGTTAATGTGTTCCTATACACTTCAGCTACCAACTACCCTAGGTGTGAGTGGGGACAAATCAGGGTTGATATAGGAGCATAGCAGGGCACGTGACCTCGATGTCTCCACCCTCAGGAGTAATTAGAGGGTAGTAATAGACTAGGGCAACCCTAGTTCTAGGGAATAGAATTGAGCAAATGTGTTTGAATCAGTCATTGAATCTTAATTTGCCATATTTGAACCATACTGGTACCCTATTCGTGCCGAGTTTATGTTTGATGATCGGTTCCAAACTTACTTGTTCATTTCTACTCCCACTGACTCCAGTGACATTCAGCTGTGTCTGGGGGATATTGCAAAAACAATATTCGCCGCCGATTAAAATTGGAACCGAATTTTGAAAAATTTGCTCAGCGCAGCTAGGGACCTGGTTAGCGCCCATAGCCCCAACACCATTGTAACATATCTTTTATGTTGGTTAATTCTATGTTCTTTTAAGTCAGTTCCATAAAAATAATTTAAAAAAAGGAAAAAAACCCAAACCAATGATAGATTACTTCTCCCTTGCCTTTTCCATGTACACCGCCATGTCCACCTTCTCCTCCACTTGGACCTCCACTTCTTGGGCCTACATTGCTATTTTTTGTTTGGTTAATGCTATATTTTCAGTTCCATAAAAAATAAAAAACAAATAAACATGAACCCCCCCACAAAAACAGTGTTGACTTACTCCATTGCAAAGATCTGTGACACTTCGTATTGGAGGGAGAGAGTACTTGTCATGGCCTGTTGGCATAGTATAACGAATTATAGGCCATCACACTAAAAGCCCTTCTAAGGGGTAATCATTTGCAGCAAGTACAATATGCATTTAGCCTATGGACTGATAGAGAGTTGGAGGAGCAGAAAGAGTGACAGAATTCAGTGTGTAGACAGGGATTAGGCCTGTGCAGTCCATTGACAAATATATAGCTGCATTTTTTTGTGGGGGCTCAAAAAAATTAATATATTTTTACCCTTCAAGTACCACGTGCTTTGAGGGTTTTTTAAATACACACCCAAAAATTGTTGGAACATTTTCCTGGGCTAAATGTCTCGTAGTGTGCAGTAAATATATGTGATCTCTAAAACTGCTTAACCCTAGAATGCATATCGGGGGCTTTTTAGGCTCCAGTGCTTACTTTTTTGCTATTATCTGCAAAATTACTTTAGTTAGAATTTTGAAACTCTAGGTATTCCTCAAGTATGTCGTTGCTGGAAAAAGTTAGAAAAAAAAATGTAGCTGCAGCTAGTTTACTCTAGATTTATATACCTTGGTGTGTTTTTCATATCTTTGTTTGAAATTTTGAAAAAAAAAGTTTGTTGGTGCTTTCTACAAAAAATTATAATTAAAATGTTGTGCATTATTCATATCTTATTTTGCAATTTTGAAATAAACTTGTAAAAATTATTTATGTGAGTTTCTCCATATGATTTGCACAGGGCCCCATTATGTAAGAGTGTAGATTTGTAATGTCACACATTCTAGGAGTTAAAAGCTTTTAAAAAATTTGAAGGCCTCCATTTCTCAGACCTACAGAGTTACGTGGTCTGTGAAAATTTTTGTGATCTGTAACACTTACAAAAAGATTTTCAAAATGTTTTAGGCTTCCATTTCTCAGACATATAGTGTTACTTTGTCTGTGAATATTTCTGTGGTGTCTAACAGTGAACAAAAGGTTTTACAAATTTTGTAGGCTTACCTTTCTCAGGCATACAGTGTTACAGTATTTAATCTGTGAAAATTTCTGTGATCTGTGAAATTGATAAAAAGCTTTTAAAACTGTTGTAGACTTTAATTTCTCAGACATGCAATGTTACTTTGTCTATAGTATTTCTTTGATGTCAAAAAATGAACAAAAGCTTTTAAAAATTTTGTAGACCTCCATTTCTCAGACATACAGTGTTACTTTGTGGACATTTCTGTCATCTCTAAAACTGAGAAAAAGCATTGAAATGTTTTTTTCTGGATTGAGTTTGATTGCCATCCATACACTTTTGGGTTCTTTTGTTACATTACTAAACTCACACAAAAAACACTTTGATTGCTGCAGATGATTATTTTTTTCTTTTTTTACAAATAAACTTGGTATAAAGAGACTTAGCAATTTCAATATGCTTATGGCGTGTGTTAAGAGATGGGGAAGTGCTGATGTTAGTACATGCAGATGCCGAGCATGTGGGGAAGGTGCAAGTACTCCTGCTACTGGACTACAAAATATTGCCCATCCATGACACATACTGTAGGTTCCTGTCCTACTCTACAGGGAGGCATGGTACATCACTTCTGAAGCCAGAGCAGTGCGAATAGGTGGTTGGTTGAACAGCAGATAATGCTTCCAGCAGGCTTGGCAGCACCACACAGTCTTTCCACCAGGTCCACTTTCATCCACCTGAAGTCTGTATAACTTAATACTCACCCTGATCCTCCTTCCTCCCACCATGTTGCGTCCCAGGACGCTAGTGATCCCACGCTAGGATACTCCGAGGAGCTCTTTACCATAACATTTCTTAATTGTGGCCTCTCAACCTGCATGCTGTAAGACAGAAAGGACGACATGCTGTATAGTGATGCCCAAACCTTAGCGCAGCCACGATCACAAGAACATGATGGTGGGGAATGGCAAATTTGGGATAAGGAGGATGATGATGATGAGGCACAGTTGCTGCTAATTCTTGCAGGTGCTAAGTCACAAAGTCAGGAGGACTAGGGTGCATTGGTGGAAGATGTCATCGACCCAATCATGGAAGCTCGCATGCAGAGCGAGGCCTGCAGCACTGAGGGGGAGAGATCAGCAGCACCAAAACAGACAAGAAGAGGTGGCGGGATGACCAAAGGGAGAGGGCAAGCAACTGTTCTGCAAAGCACTGACAGTCCTGAATTTCTCCATCAAAGAGTTAGGTGTTCCCCAGTGTGGAACTTTTTTAAAAGAGAGTTCTGAGACAAACAAAATGGCCATTTGCAACCTGTGCCATGCAAAGATCAGCAGGGGCCTGACCACTAAGAACCTAACCACCATCAGCATGATCAGGCACATGTCATCTAAGCACCTGTGTCGATGGACCAAGCATCTGGGCCCATGATTGATGCCATCAGGTGACACCACTACCTATTCCCTGTGCTATATGGTTCCCAATCCCCAGTCCAAAACACTGCCGCAGACATATCTCGCCCTGTTCCTATCCTTGTACATTCTGACATACCATTATCAAGCACGTCCAAATCCTTGTCCCAGATCAGCATTCAGCTGTCCCTGCCCCAGGGTTTAGAATGAAAAAGAGAGTTCCCATCCACCCACCCACAGGCCAAAATGTTAAAAAGGCATATTTCCATCCTGCTTGCTGTGGAAATTTTGCCAATTAGACTTGTAGGCACAGAGGACTTTCACCAACTCATGATGGCAGCAATCCCTCTGTACTCTTCAGCCACCACTTTTCTCCTGGTGCAGCATCCCTGCCTTGTACCAGCAGGTGTCAAGTGACATTACCTGAGCCCTTACCAATAGACATACTATCATTGTCCATTTCACGAGCTACATGCGGACAAGCACTTTTGGCCACATATGCTACATTTCTCTTCTGGCACACTGGGTGAACCTTGTGGAAGTTTTTGCTGAACCACACCCTGGCATGACGCGTATGTTCCCGACTTCAAGGATTAATAATAATTTTAATAATAATAATTTTACTTCTATAGCACCAACATATTCCACAGCACTTTACATTTTAGAGGGGACTTGAATAGGCAATAAAAGACATTACAGCATAGCAATAATCACATAAACAACAGATACCAAGAGGAATGAGGGCTCTGCTCACAAGCTTACAATCTATAAGGAAATAGGGTGGACACAAAAGGTGGATGGTAGCAATTGCTTGTATTGTACGGACCAGTCATAATGTAAGAAATCTGGTGTTCATATAATGCTGCCTAAACCGGTTATCAGCCAGAATATGTAAAAGTACAGACACAGAGGGCTATTAAATGCATAAAGCATGTGAGAACATGATAAGAAGAACCTAGTTATGGTGAAAATTTTGAACAGCTTCCAGGGGGTCAGCCGGGGAGAAAGAGGAAAGTACTGACCCCGGGCACCTGAATTTAACCCTTGTGGGTGTGGCCGGACGCCCCTTCTTCTTTCTTCCCGTTGGTCAGCTGGACCTCCCAATTAGTGCATCACCTGGGGAGAGTAGAGGGAGGGGGGAATTGGCACTGCACGGTTTCCTACTAGCTTTCCCATAGTGGCTCCGCAGTCAGAGGCACATTCCCTATGCGGTACCATGCCTGCCAGACTGTGGAGACCCGTGTGTCGTAAACGGTGTCTTTCCCCCTCCCACCAATCCTGAAAAGACAATGCAAACAGGCCTAGATGGGTTGAACAGGTCGGTCACAGTTTATTAATTTGATAAGCAGAGAGGGGAAATTACATTTCTCTACAGGCTCACAGTCGAAGGCCCAGTCTGCAACCAACAGACGAGCAGCCAATGAGCGGCTACGTACCTTTGCCCCTATATACACTTCCGCCACAGAGGATCATGTGTACTACCTACACAAGACTCTGACCCCACTGAATAGCATTAAGACCTGTTCAACTCTATCCTGCAAACCTGACAAAAAATATGTCGAGCCCGATGTCCGTGAGATGAATACAGTCGGACCTCAATAACGCTGAGTTGTCGCCTTCCAGTTGGTAGTGGCGAACAATGATGCCATACTTTTCCTTTACAAATCTTGCCACTCTCAGGTTGACCTTTTTTCTTGATCTCTCTATGGCTTTTGGGTCCTTAGCTCT
The DNA here is from genome assembly GCF_051348905.1 of Ranitomeya variabilis. Classification (NCBI taxonomy): domain Eukaryota; kingdom Metazoa; phylum Chordata; class Amphibia; order Anura; family Dendrobatidae; genus Ranitomeya; species Ranitomeya variabilis. The sequence goes on along the minus strand of NC_135234.1, from coordinate 142,447,279 downwards.
GTGCCAGACTGCTCATGGCACCATCTCCGTCCACACCAATATCATATCCGGTAAAAGATAGAAAAAGCACTTGATATCGACTGTCATCATTGTACGGAGCTCAACACATCTCCGTTTACCCAGATCATTGCCGCCGGCGTGTAAGACTAGTATCACTGGCCCTTTGGTCCTCTTAGCAATGTCGACTATTTCCAGGAAGATCTTTTGCCAGTGTAGCCCTCTGATCCCACTCCTGTTGACCTCCAGGTTCTGGAAGCCTAAATTCACACCGCCCGGCTGAAGTTTGGCCCTTTTTTTAGCCCAGTGGACGTTCGAGTGTCGAACCACCCAAACTGCGGGCTTACTGATGCCTGAAAGAGACAAAATGTGTTACTTGAGCAAATCAGGCCTTGTATATCTGGCGAAGCATGCGGATTTCCAGCGGCCCATTCACTGCACTTCGATCTCTGGAACGCCAGCCTTAGCTGCTTCGGTGGCAGCCCCTATTCGGAAAAAGTGCATCCCGTACTCCTTCAAATCGATGCCAACTGCTTCTAGACATTGTTTATAAATTGTGTGAAACTGGTATTTAGTAAGGGGGGGTCAGTATGCCCCAGAAAGAATCTGCTTGCGTGTCTCATTATCATATAACGTCTAACTATGTTAAGTGGACCATCTGACAAATTAACGAGCACCCACGTCCCTCTACCGGCGGGGTTGCATTTGAATTTGAGCACTCTAATGTGCAGAGCATCACTGCATATGATAAGATCTTCATTGATTAGGCCGCCTTCCGGTGAAGTTTTTGACAGTGGAATCAGCTCTCTAATACGAATTGCTCCAAAAAAAGCGATGGCGAACGCAGCCGATACTAGGATTGACTCATATTGGGACTTGCACACCACTAGAGAATTGTGATAATATCGTGCAATAGCCTCAATGAAATGGGATGACGACACTCCTGACTAAGTTGGAGCCTTTTCCAGCCTTTAACAGCTTGTTTGATGAATAAATGTTTTGTCACATCCGCCCACCCCATTAGCTGGAGAAATCTATTCCCGATAGGTGACACTGCACCAATGATCCTGGCGCGCCTCTTTGCCTGAGCTGATTCAAGAGTTCGCCCAACACCTCGCATCTCACCCGATTGCACCTATCGACCGGTCTTCCATGAATTAATGAGCACCACTCATCCCTCGCCTTACCGTAAACCTGCCAGGTAGCCGGTGTAGCTGATCAATGGCATCATTTATTGGCTTCCATGTCCAAAAGGAGTGCTGGACACTGGACACCCATAGTTGCGTGGTGGGGAGGAGGGCTTTGAAGGCCTGCCAATTGGAAGACAACAGAGAGTTAACGAGGTTATCATCGACTGCCGACTTTACTGTAGCACAACACCAGATGTTGTGTTTTAAGCATAGTAATGCTAGGCAACGCAGGAGAGCGAGTAAAGATGGGGATGCAGAAGACATGCTGTTTAAGCTCTTTGTGGTCCCTGGGTATTTAGTAAAAAATCAGATGTTTCTGTTCTCTACTTGTGCGCCCCAGAACTCGACTGCTGCTACCATGGCGAAGACTTCTAGCAGGGCTGGGTTGTGGCCCCAGCCGGCTGTGGTCCATAACACTGTCCAGCTGCCTTTGCACAATTGATTCTTGTAGATTGCCACAAAACTATCTCTGACATTTCCTCCTGCTGCTAGTCCTAAATATTTGGTTAGCGTTTCTCGTGACATGACGCAAGTATGACCATTGTAGGGATTTTGGAATGTTCTCCAGACTAGCAAATCGTCCTTCAGTGTGAGTCAGTCTAATTCTATGGCCTGGCTAGGAGATGTCCTTTGTTGCCAGCGATAGTCGGCGTGAAAACGCTCTGCCCACCAGCATTACATGGCAAATGAAATTGAGCAAATGTAGCAGGGACTGCATTTGTTGGAGGATGACTTTTTTGACTCTGTAGAAATCTTCTACCATTTGAGAGTTTTTTGTACCTTTTCTGCTGGTAGTTTAAAACCATCACCTTGGTATCTATTTCGATGCCAAGAAAAGGTAGCACTGATTTTTGTGTTGAGAGTGGCACGCTCAAGTGACTGGTTAGAAACTTAAATTTTTGGAGAAGGAAGGAGCAAAGTTTAGAGTCTTTTGGTTTGACAAACAAGAAATCTACGAGGTAATGAACCATCGAATTGCTGCCAGTTTCGTAACATACTACCCAGTCCAGGAAAGTACTGAAAAGCTCAAAATAGTGACAGAAAATGGAGCAGCCAATCGGTAGGCATATGTCAAAGTAAAAGAGCTGGTCCACCCTGCAACCTAACAGGTGGAATCACTCAGGATTAATGGGTAACAGATGGAATGCTGACTCTATGTCCGATTTTGCCAGCAAAGCACCAGGCCCAGCTCTCCGTATGAGTTCAACTGCCCTATCAAATGAAGCATCAGTTACAGATGCTTCTTCCGGGAGTATTGAGTCATTAACCGAATCGCATTTAGCGTATGAGAGGTGATGATTTAGCCAATATTTTTGGGTTCTTTTTTTAGGGACGATGCCTAAAGGTGAGATTCTCAAATTCCTCAATTGCAAGGATTTAAATGGGCCCGCCATCCTGCCTAGTTCTACTTCTTTTTCAATTTTTTGCTGTAGAATCTCTGAGAATTCATGCGCTGATTTGAGATTATTCGCAATGTTGGTGCGTGACTAAATTTGAAGGGGATAAAGAAACCGAATTTGAAGCCCTGATAAAGCTGCTGTGCCACTTCCTTATTGGGATAAAGGCTTAGCCTGGGGCCCATTACTGTTACATTCACCGGGGTTATGTCTTGTTGGAGCTGCATTTGTTTGGTGTGTACACCTTGCTGCAGTGTGTCCGCCTCCGCAGGCTAAGCAGTCATTCTTATACTGTATTTACAGGCACTGTGCGGCAGTACCCTTTGTTATACAGCAATTAGGCCCCTGGTCTTTGTACAACCCCAGAATTTTAGCCTGCGGTAGCTGGGTAATTAGTGGCCGTCGAAAAAATGGGGACTGTTTTTGGGACAGCATAAGTCATAAGCAGACATCCATCGCTTTCACGCCCCAGCCTAGATCGGGTTGCATGGACAGCCGCCTGAGGAACTGTTCGTCGTACCACCTCCATGCTGAACTGCCGTGGGACTTGTATGAATTATATACTAGGTCCTGGTAGATAAATAGTTCAGAACACCGTTCTGGATGTTTTTGTCCCATATTGCAGCCTAGGACTGCGAAGGCCTGAAGCCAGTTGTTCATTGATTGCACTATTTTTGGTCTATTTCTTTCATATCCTGTCCTCTCTTTATCTTTATCTACGGACTGTTCGTCTGCTGATAATAGCGACCACATATCCACGTAATCGTTATCCCACATTTTCTGTTTTGTCTCTAAATGTACGTGTGTACCTAGCGGGCTAATTCCACAAAAAAATGCATCTTTGTGAAGGCTAGATGATTGAGGTGTTGTCCTCACATCAGCTGATCCGGAAGGGCGAGTCAGCTGGTGGGCTAATGCCCTGATGATGGATGCCAATTCGCTCTCTCCTATGTTGTGTAAGGCGTGGTGCTCGTGGATAGTTAAATAAATGTGTTGAGGGGGTAGGCCAGTCTGAATAAATGAATTTTTAGGGCACGCTTAAACTGTAGGTGTTGGGGATTAATTGAACTATCCTGGGCAGTGCATTCTAAAGAATTGGCACAGCACATGAGAAGTCTTGTAGATGGGAGTGGGAGGTTCTGATTATTGAGGATTCTAAACTCAGGTCATTAGCAGAGCAAAGGGCACAGGTAGGGGGTAGACTGAGAGGAAGGAGATGTAGGGTGATGCTGCACTATGGAGCGCTTTGTGGGTGAGAGTGATAAGTTTATATTGAATTGTGGCATCGGTGTAACGGTTTGCGAGAAATATGATCCTGGCTGGAGCATTCAAGATGATTGAAGAGGGGAGAGTTTGGTAAGAGGGAGACCAATTAATATAGAGTTACAATGGTCCAGACAAAAATGGATAAGAACAACAGTAAGAGTTTTTGCAGAGTCGAAAGTAAGAAAAGGTCGAATTCTAGAAATGTTTTTGAGGTGCAGATAACAAGAGCGAGCCAGTGATCGGATGTGGGGGGTGAATGAAAGCTCTGAATCAAGTATGACCCAAGACAGGGGGCATGTTGCTGGGGAGAAATGGTAGAGCCACACATGGAAATGGCAATGTCAGGCACAGGTAGGTTAGTAGAGGGAGGGAACACAAGGATTTTTTGACAGATTCAGTTTCAGATAGAGGGAGGACATGATGTTGGAGACAGTGGTAAGACAATCACTGGCGCTTTTGTAATAATGAAAGGATTGCTGGCCTTACCTCTATCAGGGTTTCCTCCACCTCCTACAGCGATTCCTGGTCCTCCTCTTGCTCCTCCTTATCCTTCATCTCTGATGTGGTATCTCAGAGCACGTTGTTCACATCAGCCTGAAGCTGGAAGCTCTGCAGCACTGCTTCAGCAAAGCAGCAACAGGCTCTGCTGAAGCTAATTTGTCTATTAGACAAACTGCAACATCACGACAGAGTTACTTAAAGGAATAACAGACCAGCAAGATCTGTGTTTTTTGCAATTGAATCTCCAGCCAGGCATGGTTGTATGTGATAATGGGCACAACCTGGTGTCAGGTGTGAAGTTTGGGAAGCTCTCATGCGTGCTTGGCACATGTGCTCAACTTGGTAGTTCAGCAATTTCTGAAAACATACTCAGATTTTCCAGAGCTTCTGGTCAAGGTATGCCAAGTCAGAGCCCTTTTCCGCAAGTTGATTACAGCTGCTGCCATTCTGGCAGTGCAGCAGAAGCACACACAAGCGCCAGCTCATCGATTGGGGTGCAACTTCACCACATGCTGGAACTCTACACTGTACGTGCTGACAAGGCTTTTTGAGAAGAAAAGACCAGTGGTTGAGCATTAGCTCCCACATGCCATCTGTACTCTGTTCAGCCTCCACATATAACAATTGAAGAGTGGGCATAGATGTCTGACATTTGTTTGCTTCTCCCAAACTTTGAGGACTCCACAAGATGGTAAGCGGCACCTGGCACATATGGCCAATTTTATGTACTGCTGCCTTTTCTGTGACAATCGTGTTGCAATCGCTACAAGGAGAACTTTGCAGCTCTTCTTCCTGAAGTGGAGAGATATTATAAAATAGTGCTATATCAGAAGGCCATTGTGGAAAATATGTTGAAAAAACCCCAGCAGACAACACTAGAGGCAGGGGGCAAGCTTCCAACCAAGGAGGAGAGGCCTGGGAGACACACAGTAGAAATAGGAGTACAATGTCAAAGGCTTGGGCCAATTTCATGATGCCAGCCCAGCACTGAGGGCCTGATGACCAGGTATTTGAGCCAAAGATGGAAACATTTTTAAAGATATTCAAGCAATAGCTGACCAACAAAACCAGCAGACTCCCTTATTCTGCTGTGACTTTCAACTACTGGGTCTCAAAGCAGGACACCTGGCTTGAGCTGTCCCTCTATACCTTGGTGGTGTTGTGCTGCCCTGCCACAAGTGTATTGCCTAAGCAGGTTTTTTCTGCTGCTGGGAGGTCATAGCAGACAGGAGCTTTTGCCTGTCAACAGAGTATGCATACAGGCTCCATCTCATAAAAATGAACTAAGCCTGGATTAACCACACTTTTCCTCACCATCAGATGACTGCTGCACATAAACTCTTTGCAATATTCAATAATTGAATGAGGCACGCCAGTTCTTGCCTTTCGCTGGGTCTCTGGATGACCCAAATCATATTTTCTGTCTGGCTTTTCATTTTCATTGTTATTGTTGCATTATGATGGTATGTACAAAAAGCACAGAAAAATAGCTCAGGATTCGATTACTCATCCATACAGTATTCCATGCTTCCTGTCACAATTTGGTGGTATATAACAGTAGATAAAAATGTTTGAAAATGTTGCTTGTTTCTTTACATTTCTTAGTCATACACTATTCTGCATTCAGGTGTACATTTTTGTGATGTATAAGACTAAAAAAACCTTTATAAATTTTGCTGGGTTACATTTGTCAGCCACACAGTGTTACATGTTCTTGGGTACATTTCATTAGTATATGACCCTACAAAAAAAATTTCAAGCTTTTATCGTTATTATATTGAACACCCATAGACTATTCCATTGTCTGGAGTACATATACTGTACTTGGCACATAACCTGCAAAAAACTTGATCAAAATTTATGGGTATCATACTGCTCAACCATAGGGTATTACACCTTCTTGGGTACATTTTGTTGCTCTAAAAGGCTCAAGCAACTTGTTTCAAATGTATCTGTATCAAATTTCTCACCCATAGCATATTACATATTTTTGAGTGCTATAAAAGGCTTAAAATACTTGTTAAAAATGTATCAGTATTATATTGCTCACCTATGGACTATTCCATGTATGGAGTACATTTTGTTGGTGTAGAAACCTCAAAAATCTTGATAAAAAAGTATCAGTATTATATTGCTCACACATAGGGTATTAGATCTTCTTTGGTACAGTTCATTGCTATATAAGCCTTCAAAAACTTGGTCAAAATTTTAGGCTGTGCATACGTTGCAAATTGGGTGCGTTTTTGTTACGTTTCTTCAGAGCGGATTTGAACACACATTAAGAATTTTTGACTTTTAGATTTGGTGCAGAAAATAATCTGCAGCATGTCAAATCTCTGTGCATTTTTGCCCTATGTTTTTCTCCCACTCAAACCAAAAACACAGGGCAAAACAGCAGCAAAAATGCGCATGTTTGCAGCTGCGTTTTCCTGCCAAGAGTTGAAAAAATAGTGAAAACATTTGACGTGTGCACATACCCTTATTGATATTATATTGCTTACCATAGACTATTCCATGGCCTGGAGTACATTTCCTTGGTTTACAACCCTCAAAAGTGCATAGCCTTTATGATTCTAGGAGTACCAATACATGACAATTTGAATAAAATGTGTATGAGGCTCTCCATTATGTCTAATGCAGAGTGTATCTGAGTCCCTCTAAATCCCTAATTTTTGGAAGTTCTTGCTTCCTTGATAAATTCAACTAAAATTTCCTTTTTTTAATGAAGGATTTTTTAGTTTAACTAAATATTATATAGGTATATCTTTTTGCATCCTTTTAAAATTTTGCTTGTTATACAAGTCACTATACAGGAAAAAATGTTTCTAAACTTTTATTCATGTAAAATGCAATGTCTCCTCAGTTTGGAATGTTTCATTGTCACGCTTTAAAATGAAGTAAATGTGTGACACCATTGTTCTCAGCAGCGATGTAGGAGTCAGAGATGCTTCCAGGGGTCTTCCTCGTGCTGTTCTCCTTCCATTCAGCACTTTTCCCATCCATTTGGACATTTTCACTGCCCCTCAAACCTCTTTTTAGGGTCCACAGGATTTCCCATTGACTTCCTTTTGTCTTCCTTTTGCACCCCCTTGGCCCTTAGTATGATAATTTTATGATAATTTTACAGCCTTTTTAAAACACCAAACTTTCTGTCCCCATTGACTAATAGTTGCTACGGATCTGCAGCACAGGACTAAGGTAGAAGGGGAAAACTGACCCTGCACCCTGACTAGGCTGAAACCCTACGATGAAGTGGGCAACCCATTGCTTGCGAATAGACCCACCGATGATCCTAGCGCTTAATCTCATGCGAAGACCTATAGATAAGGGGAAGAGGTTCCCTAAAAGAACTAAGGACTGGGTACAAAAACAGGTTACCTCCTAATAGAAAACAAAGAGAAGGCTGCAGAAACCAATAGAAAACAGAGACTAAGGCTAGCAGAACTAGAAGTATTGGCACTGCACAAATAACACACACAGAAGACAAAGCACCAAGCTAGAGCTCAAGCAGATAAACACTGTTGTCCAGCAAGGACTGGGAGGCAGGTGCTGGTTAATAAAGAGTGAAACAAACACCTGACCCAAGACAGACTCAGCACCGGAGGAAAAAACCAGCAGCCAGAACTCCACAAGAAAATGGCACATAGTCACAAACTAAACAGATTCTTTTTAACGTGTTTTTACTGAAGTTTTTTGAAATAGGGGGAAGGAAGGATATGGGAAAGGGAGGGAGGGAAAGGGTGGGATAAGAAACATGGAAAAGTATTTAAAAGATAGAGAACTCACGGTGCACAGTTCACATTGCAATCATTGTTTGTAACATTGATAATGTAATGTTAAATGTTCCAAACCCTGGAACACGAGAAAAAAATACAAAAAACGCAGGGAAAAAACAATAATTTTTGCGGAAAGAGGAATGTGCGGCACTGTTGGATCAAAGAACCAGCCAGGACATCCATTGGGTCAGACATTGCAGAACCTGTCACTCCAAACCCTCCATTTCCTGAAAAACTTGTGAACATTGTTATTATTCAGAGCGAATCTCCATTCTAGGGAGCGGTGTATGTGTATCTGATCAATAATATCCTCCAGCGTGGGAGGATTGTTTTTTTTCCAGTGGAATGCTATTGCATTCTTAACCACTAAGAAAATGTGAATGATAACCAATCTCACCGAAACATCAAATTGGTCCAGTTCAGGGTATAATAACGCGCTCTGTGGGGTAATTGTAAAGTTATGAACAAATGAAGCAATATGTTCCGCTACCTTTAGCCATAGATTTTTAATCTTTGGACAAACCCAAAATAAATGATATATACTCCCCGGAAGCCCACATCCTCTCCAACAAAGAGAAGAATGTTCATGGCTCATGTGAGACAGTCTTACTGGTGTCAGGTACCACCTTGTCGTGACTTTAAAAAAAGATTCGTGTAAGGCCATGGAGATGTTAGACTTATATGTGTTAGCTATAGCGCTGTCCCACTGTTCAGCCGAGAATTCTTTGTTGATATCAGCTTCCCATCTATTCATATACACATTTTTAGATTTGATGTCTCTGGTAATGCTTCTATAGAGGCTGTTCAGACTCCACAAATTATTGTTATTAGGACTGCAAAGTAGCGAGATGCAAACCCCCAGATCCAAATTTTTAACCAGCATAATTTTTTGAATGGCCTCTTTCAACATGAAGTAGACTAATAGTTCGGATGAGGGAAGGTTGTATTTTATTCTAATTTCACTAAACGTCAGAAAACTGATGCCATTAAAGATGTTTCCAATTCTTTTTAACTTTGAATCATGCCAGATCTTGGGTAAGGGAATTTTATAAATATGAGCTAGTAAATGAAGGGGAAACTTCATAATTTGCTCTATTTTGTCTGTGGTTTTGTTTGGTCTAAGTAGGATTTTCCATGCAGAGAATATTGCGTTAAAAATAGAATGAGAAGGTTCTTTTACCGTCTTAAGAAACAGGTAGTCCAGAAGCGCCTCCTGCACCGACTCTGATGGACAAATGTCTTTTTCCAAACAAGACCATGCGGGTTGAGTTTTGCAACCACTGATCCAGTACCAACTATGTTTTACCAGTGAGGCCCAGTAATATGCCTGTATGCTAGGCAGACCTGCTCCGCCGTTGCGTTTACTTTTATGTAGTGTATCTAGTGAAATTCTTGCCCTTTTACCGTTCCAGACAAAAAAAATGCAGTAATTTTTGTATCTTGTAAAAAGCTTTAAGGGGAAGAGCCACGGGGAGGGTTCTAAAAACATACAAAATTTTGGGTAGGATGAAGGATTTAATGGTCATAATCCTTCCAAAGATGGAGAGGTCAGATTGTTTGTAGTAAACAAACTAAACAGATTCTAACAATAGTGGGTTCAGGATCACGTTCGGATATTGAACCAAACTTTTAACTACATTTTGGCCTAACCAAATGAACCAGAACATCAAATGGTTTGCTCATTTCATAAGATTCCATATTCAAGGTTTCTTTTCGCTCATTGAAAATTTGTGATTAGTGATTTTCATTTGGCTAATAAATATGTAAATCCAATTTCATCCAACATTTTTTACATTTTGTTCTTACATATTGACTTTTCTTTGCAGGCAGTTGTGTTTTTATTTGCTTTGTTATACATTTTCTATTTTTATGGCATACTAATTTCAGTTTCTTATTCTGACACCTTGGTATGTTTTTCTTTTGTAACTTTTCCATTTTGCTTATATATGTACAAAATTGTGTACAACTAGTTGATAAAAACTATTACCTCTATTGCCATACTCATGTTAGATTTCCCTCTTTTTTATTATCCCATGGTTCTGTACACGAGAAGGAGTTACATACAAAGCACAAATAGAAATTACAGACAACAAACTAACTATGACAAACTGGTACAGAAGAAGAGGACTGTCTTTGAAGTCTTCCATTCTACACCTCTTGAAGGTGTTTCATAATCAGTTCTATTTAATCCCTTACCGACATATGACGTACTGGGTATGTCATATGCTAGCTTCCTGTCTTTGACGAGGGCTTGCAAGACAAGCCAGCATCTATGCTGGCAGATGATGGCTCAAACAGCACTGAGCATACAGGGGGAGCACCATTCTATGCACTCATCGACATTCACGTGATCTTATAACTGTGAGCTGACAGTGAGCAATAATGGCCAGGGATCATTCTGTGAAAGGCAGCCTATGACAGGTGTTCATAGGAGACTGTGATTTTTGCTATGTACAGAAATTTTCATATTTTTATTCTTAAAATATTTAGAAAAACATGTATCATTTCCTTTATACTTCACAAATTCTTACTTGTAACATGAATATACTGGTAAAAGTTCATGGAGTATAAATACTTTTTCAGGCAATAAATTCTCTAGATATCTACACTCACCGGCCACTTTATTAGGTACACCATGCTAGTAACGGGTTGGACCCCCTTTTGCCTTCAGAACTGCCTCAATTCTTCGTGGCATAGATTCAACAAGGTGCTGGAAGCATTCCTCAGAGATTTTGGTCCATATTGACATGATGGCATCACACAGTTGCCGCAGATTTGTCGGCTGCACATCCCAAAGATGCTCCATACAAGGCAGGATGGATCCATGCTTTCATGTTGTTTATGCCAAATTCTGACCCTACCATCCGAATGTCGCAGCAGAAATCGAGACTCATCAGACCAAGCAACGTTTTTCCAATCTTCTACTGTCCAATTTCGATGAGCTTGTACAAATTGTAGCCTCAGTTTCCTGTTCTTAGCTGAAAGGAGTGGTACCCGGTGTGGTCTTCTGCTGCTGTAGCCCATCTGCCTCAAAGTTCGACGCACTGTGCGTTCAGAGATGCTCTTAGGCCTACCTTGGTTGTAACGGGTGGCGATTTGAGTCACTGTTGCCTTTCTATCAGCTCGAACCAGTCTGCCCATTCTCCTCTGACCTTTGGCATCAACAAGGCATTTCCGCCCACAGAACTGCCGCTCACTGGATTTTTTTTCTTTTTCGGACCATTCTCTGTAAACCCTAGAGATGGTTGTGCGTGAAAATCCCAGTAGATCAGCAGTTTCTGAAATACTCAGACCAGCCCTTCTGGCACCAACAACCATGCCACGTTCAAAGGCACTCAAATCACCTTTCTTCCCCATACTGATGCTCGGTTTGAACTGCAGGAGATTGTCTTGACCATGTCTACATGCCTAAATGCACTGAGTTGCCGCCATGTGATTGGCTGATTAGAAATTAAGTGTTAACAAGAAGTTGGACAGGTGTACCTAATAAAGTGGCCGGTGAGTGTATATCTATATTCATATATACAGCTCTGGCAAAAATTAAGAGACCACTGCAAAATTTTCAGTTTGTGTGATTTTTCTCTTTATAGGTATATTTTTAAGTTAAAATGTAAACTCTTCTTTTATTCTATATACTACTGACAATATGTCTCCGAAGTTCCAAGCAATATATTTTGTATTTATTTTCTTAAAATGAGAAATGGTCAAAATAACACAAAAATGCATTGTTTGCAAACCTCAACTAAAGCAAAAAAAAAAAAAAACAAGTTCATAATCATTTCAAAACAACAATCTAATGTTTTAACTCAGGAAAAGTTCGGAAATCAATGTTTTGTGGAATAACCATGATTTTTAATCACAATTTTCATGGCATGCTTTCCACCAGTCTTTCACGCCGCTTTTGGGTGACCTTATGCCACTTCTGGTATAAAAATGTAAGCAGTTCTTCTTTGTTTGACGGCTTGTGACTATCAATCTTCCTCTTGATTATATTCCAGAGGTTTTCAGTGGGGTTATGGTCTGGAGATTGGGCTGGCCATGACCTGAATTTGATATGGTGGTCCATCATCCACACCGTGACTGACCTAGCTGTGTGGCATGGCGCATTGTCCTGCTGGAAAAACCAGTCCTCAAAGTTGGGGAACATTGCCTAAGCAGAAGGAATCAACTGTTTTTCCAGGATAAACTTGTAAGTGGCTTGATTCAAAAATCATTCGCAAAGATTAACCTGCCCAATTTCAGCCTTGCTAAAGGGAAAGAAGTCAGTCACGGTGTAGTGGAATCCTCAGGTGGAGGAAGCATATCAGTCTATGAAGGTGGCCTTGTGCGGACAGCCCATCTTCATCAACCCCAACTTCAAGAGCGACTTCGTCATGCAGACATATGCCTCTAACGTCGGCCTAGGGGCGGTCTTCTCACAGGAGGTGAGCAGAGAGGAACATCCGGTCACCTAACTGAGTAGGAAACGCACGCTGTTACCAGAATCTGTTACCAGAAAAAAATGCCATTAAACTGCAGATTGGGTTAATCTGCTGGTTACTGATCCTGTGCCAACATGCCTGAAACTCGAAATCTGCCAGGGAGGAATAAAGTTACTTTTCACTCCACAGCGTTTTACTACGTGTGTGCACCAGGCAGTTTAATAATTTGTGACAAGGTAACTGGCAAAATACTGGAGGGGAGATATATGTGAATACGCTTAGTGGTGTCAGTGAAATAAAGCCAGAGTATTTTTCTCCAGCACACTAAAGTGTTGAGAGGCTTTAACTATAGTTGTATAAATGCACTGGTTTTAGGTGGACATTCATAGATCGGGTTGGGAGAATGTGCACCTTATCTCCACCTGCAGAGCGGGCACCACCGTGTCCTGACAGGACATATGTGATGTCACAATCGTGTGATCAGTCACATGATGGAGGAGTCACATGGTTTGGGGCTTAAGTAGCTGGCTTCCAAAGACAGCAGTTTTCAGTGTGCTTGGATAGGAAGCACTCAAGGAAAGTGTTTGTGCCCGTGTGGTTAGCTAAAGGGCCTGAAACCGGAAGGTTCACTTTAACCCCTTCATGACCCAGCCTATTTTGGCCTTAATGACCTTGCAGTTTTTTGCAATTCTGACCAGTGTCCCTTTATGAGGTAATAACTCAGGAACGCTTCAACGGATCCTAGCGATTCTGAGATTGTTTTTTCGTGACATATTGGGCTTCATGATAGTGGTAAATTTAGGTCGATAATTTCTGCGTTTATTTGTGAAAAAAACAGAAATTTGGCGAAAATTTTGAAAATTTCACAATTTTCACATTTTGAATTTTTATTCTGTTAAACCAGTGAGTTATGTGACACAAAATAGATAATAAATAACATTCCCTACATGTCTACTTTACATCAGCACAATTTTGGAAACAATTTTTTTTTTTGCTAGGAAGTTATAAGGGTTTAAATTTGACCAGTGATTTCTCATTTTTACAACAAAATTTACAAAACCATTTTTTTTAGGGACCACCTCACATTTGAAGCCATTTTGAGGGTTCTATATGGCTGAAAATACCCAAAAGTGACACCATTCTAAAAACTGCACCCCTCAAGGTGCTCAAAACCACATTCACGAAGTTTATTAACCCTTCAGGTGTTTCACAGCAGCAGAAGCAACATGGAAGTAAAAAATGAACATTTAACTTTTTAGTCACAAAAATGATCTTTTAGCAACAATTTTTTTATTTTCCCAAGGGTAAAAGGAGAAACTGGACCACGAACATTGTTGTCCAATTTGTCGTGAGTACGCTGATACCTTATATGTGGGGGTAAACCACTGTTTGGGCGCACGGCAGGGCTCAGAAGGGAAAGAGCGCCATTTGACTTTTTGAATGAAAAATTGGCTCCAATCTTTAGCGGACACCATGTCATGTTTGGAGAGCCCCCGTGTGCCTAAACATTGGAGCTCCCACACAAGTGACCCCATTTTGGAAACTAGACCAACCAAGGAACTTATCTAGAAGCATAGTGAGCACTTTAAACCCCCAGGTGCTTCACAAATTGATGCATAAAAATGAAAAAGTACTTTTTTTTCACAAAAAAATTATTTTAGCCTCAATTTTTTCATTTTCACATGGGCAACAGGATAAAATGGATCCTAAAATTTGTTGGACAATTTCTCCTGAGTACACCGATACCTCATATGTGGGGGTAAACCACTGTTTGGGCACATGGTAAGGCTCGGAAGGGAAGGAGCGCCATTTGACTTTTTGAATAAAAAATTATCTCCATCGCTAGCGGACACCATGTCACGTTTGGAGAGCCCCTGTGTGCCTAAACATTGGAGCTCCCACACAAGTGACCCCATTTTGGAAACTAGACCCCCCAAGGAACTTATCTAGAAGCATAATGAGCACTTTAAACCCTCAGGTGCTTCACAAATTGATCCGTAAAAATGAAAAAGTACTTTTTTTTCACACAAAATTTCTTTTAGCCTCAATATTTTAATTTTCACATGGGCAACAGGATAAAATGGATCCTAAAATTTGTTGGGCAATTCCTCCTGAGTATGCCGATACCTCATATGTGGGGGTAAATCACTGTTTGGGTGCACGGCAAGGCTCGGAAGGGGAGGCGCGCCATTTGACTTTTTGAATGGAAAATTAGCTCCAATCGTTAGCGGACACCATGTCGCGTTTGGAGAGCCCCTGTGTGCCTAACCATTGGAGCTCCCCTACAAGTGACCCCATTTTGGAAACTAGACCCCCCAAGGAACTTATCTAGATGCAAAGTGAGCACTTAAAACCCCCAGGTGCTTCACAGGAGTTTATATTGCAGAGCCGTGAAAATAAAAAATAATTTTTCTTTCCTCAAAAATGATTTTTAGCCCGGAATTTTTTATTTTCCCAAGGGTAATAGGAGAAATTGGACCCCAAATAATGTTGTCCAGTTTGTCCTGAGTACGATGATACCCCATATGTGGGGGTAAACCACTGTTTGGGCTCACGGCAGGGCTCGGAAGGGAAGGCACGCCATTTGGCTATTTGAATGGAAAATTAGCTCCAATCATTAGCGGACACCATGTCGCGTTTGGAGAGCCCCTGTGTGCCTAAACATTGGAGCTCCCCCACAAGTGACCCCATTTTGGAAACTAGACCTCCCAAGGAACTAATCTAGATGTGTGTTGAGCACTTTGAACCCCCAAGTGCTTCACAGAAGTTTATAACGCAGAGCCATGAAAATAAAAAATAATTTTTCTTTTCTCAAAAATGATTTTTTAGCCCACAATTTTTTATTTTCCCAAGGGTAACAGGAGAAATTGGACCCCAAAAGTTGTTGTCCAGTTTCTCCTGAGTATGCTGATACCCCATATGTGGGGGTAAACCACTGTTTTGGCACACGTCGGGGTTCGGAAAGGAAGTAGTGACATTTTGAAATGCAGACTTTGATGGAATTCTCTGCAGGCGTCAGGTTGCCATTGCAGAGCCCCTGATGTGCCTAAACAGTAGGAACTCCCCACAAGTGACCCCATTTTGGAAACTAGACCCCCAAGGGAACTTATCTAGATATGTGGTGAGCACTTTGAACCCCCAAGTGCTTCACAGAAGTTTACAACGCAGAGCCGTGAAAATAAAAAATAATTTTTCTTTCCTCAAAAAAGATGTTTTAGAAGGCAATTTTTTATTTTCACAAGGGTAACAGGAGAAATTGGACCCCAATATTTGTTGCCCAGTTTGTTGTGAGTACGCTGATACCCCATATGTGGGGGTAAACCACTGTTTGGACGCACGTCAGGGCTCGGAAGGGAAGTAGTGACATTTGAAATGCAGACTTTGATGGAATGGTCTGCGGGCGTCACATTGCATTTGCAGAGCCCCTGATGTGCCTAAACAGTAGAAACACCCCACAAATGACCCCATTTTGGAAACTAGACCCCCCCAAGGAAATTATCTACATGTGTGGTGAGCACATTCAACCCCCAAGTGCTTCACAGAAGTTTATAACGCAGAGCCGTGAAAATAAAAAATAATTGTTCTTTCCTCAAAAATTATGTTTTAGCAAGTAATTTTTTA
The DNA here is from genome assembly GCF_051348905.1 of Ranitomeya variabilis. Classification (NCBI taxonomy): domain Eukaryota; kingdom Metazoa; phylum Chordata; class Amphibia; order Anura; family Dendrobatidae; genus Ranitomeya; species Ranitomeya variabilis. The sequence continues at coordinate 142,431,110 of NC_135234.1, read as the reverse complement.
TTTTTGCAAGGGTAACAGGAGAAATTGGACCCCAATATTTTTGCCCAGTTTGTCCTGAGTACGCTAGTACCCCATATGTGGGGATAAACCACTGTTTGGGCGCACGTCGGGGCTTGGAAGGGAAGGAGCACCATTTGACCTTTTGAACGCAAGATTGGCTGGAATCAATGGTGGCGCCATGTTGCGTTTGGAGACCCCTGATGTGCCTAAACAGTGGAAACCCCTCAATTCTAACTTCATCACTAACCCCAACACACCCCTAACCCTAATCCCAACTGTAGCCATAACCCTAATCACAACCCTAACCCCAACACACCCCTAACCACAACCCTAACCCCAACACACCCGTAACCCTAATCCTAACCCTAATCCCAACCTTAACCACAACTGTAACCCCAACACACCCCTAACTCTATCCGTAACCCTAACCACAAGCCTAATCTTAACCCTATTTCCAACCCTAGCCCTAATTCCAACCCTAAATCTAATTCCAACCCTAACCCTAAGGCTATGTGCCCACGTTGTGGATTCGTGTGAGATTTTTCTGCACGATTTTTGAAAAATCTGCAGGTAAAAGGCACTGCGTTTTACCTGCGGACTTACAGCGGATTTCCAGTGTTTTTTTGTGCGGATTTCACCTGTGGATTCCTATTGAGGAACAGGTGTAAAACGCTGCGGAATCCGCACAAAGAAATGACACGCTGCGGAAAATACAATGCAGTGTTTCCGCACGGAATTTTCCGCACCATGGGCACAGCGGATTTGGTTTTCCATAGGTTTACATGGTACTGTAAACCTGATGGAAAACTGCTATGAATTCGCAGCGGCCAATCCGCTGCAGATCCGCGGCCTATCCGCTGCGCATCCGCGGCCAATCCGCTGCGGATCCGCGGCCAATCCGCTGCGGATCGGCGGCCAAATCCGCACTGTGT